>NW_020175049.1:1937863-2044450 GCF_003031525.2 Neophocaena asiaeorientalis asiaeorientalis
CTTCTCCCGTTGCAGAGCACAGGCTCCGGACGCGCAGGCTCAGTAGCCATGGCTCACGGGCCTAGCCGCTCCGCGGCATGTGGGATCCTCCCTGATCAGGGCACGAACCCATGTCCCCTGCATCGGCAGGCAGACCCTCAACCACTGCACCACCAGAGAAGCCCCATGTGTCTTTTTGAATTACGGTTTTCTTGGTATATGCTCAGTAGTGGGATTGCTGGGTCGTATGGTAGTTCTCTTTATTTGTTTTTTAAGGAACCTCCATACTGTTCTCCATAGTGGCTGTATCAATTTACATTCCCACCAACAGGCAGGAGGGTTCCTTTTTCTCCACACCCTCTCTAGCATTTGTATGTAGATTTTCTGATGATGCCCATTCTAACCAGTGTGAGGTGATGCTTCATAGTTTTGATTTGCATTTCTCTAATAGTGATGTTGAGCAGCTTTTCATGTGCCTCTTGGCCATCTGTATGTCTTCTTTGGAGAAATGTCTGGTTTGATCTCCTGTGCATTTTTCGATTGGGTTGTTTGTTTTTCTGACATAGAGCTGCATGAGCTGTTTGTATATTTTGGAGATTAATCCCTTGTTGGTTGCTTCATTTGCAAACATTTTTATCCGATTCTGTTGGTTGCCCTTCTGTTTTGTTTATGGTTTCCTTTGTTGTGAAAAAGCTTTTAATATGTCGATTTTCGTTGTTATTTCTGTTACTCAACGAGGTGGATTAAAAATATTGCTGCAATTAATGTCAGAGAGTGTTCCGCATATGTTTTACTCTAAGAGTTTTACAGCATCCAAATCCTTGCATCCTTGGGATAAATCCCACTTAATCATGGTTTATGATCCTTTTAATGTATTGTTGGATTCTGTTTGCTAGTATTTTGCTGAGGGTTTTTGCATCTATATTCATCCGTGATATTGGTCTGTAATTTTCTTTTTTTGTAGTATCTTTGTCTGGTTTTGGTATCAGGGTGATGGTGGCCTCATAGAATGAGTTTGGGAGTGTTCCTTCCTCTGTAGTTTTTTGGAAGAGTTTGACAAGGATGGGTGTTAGTTCTTCTCTAAATGTTTGAACGAATTCACCTGTGAAGCCATCTGGTCCTGGACTTTTGTTTGTTGGGAGATTTTTAATCACAGTTTCAATTTCTTTACTTGTGATTGGTCTGTTCATATTTTCTATTTCTTCCTGGTTCAGTCTTAGAAGGTTATACCTTTCTAAGAATTTGTCCATTTCTTCCAGGTTGTCCATTTTATTGGCATGGAGTTGCTTGTAGTAGTCTCTTAGGATGCTTTGTATTTCTGCGGTGTCTGTGGTAACTTCTCCTTTTTCATTTCCAATTTTATTGATTTGAGTGCTCTCCCTCTTTTTCTTGATGGGTCTGGCTAAAGGTTTATCAATTTTGTTTATCTTCTCGAAGAACCAGCTTTTAGTTTTATTGATCTTTGCTATTGTTTTCTTTGTTTCTATTTCATTTATTTCTGCTCTGATCTTTATGATTTCTTTCCTTCTACTAACTTTGGGTTTTGTTTGTTCTTTCTCTTGTTCCTTTAGTTGTAAGTTTACATTGTTTATTTGATAGTTCTCTTGTTTCTTGAGGTAGGATTGTATTGCTATAAACTTCCCTCTTATAACTGCTTTTGCTGCATCCCATAGGTTTTGGATTGTCGTGTTTTCATTGTCATTTGTCTCTAGGTATTTTTTGATTTCTTCAGTGATCTCTTGGTTATTTAGTAATGTATTGTTTAGCCTCCATGTGTTTGTGTTTTTTACGTTTTTTTTCCTGTAATTTATTTCTGATCTCATAGCATTGTGGTCGGAAAAGATGCTCGATACGATTTCAGTTTTCTTAAATTTACTGAGGCTTGATTTGTGACCCAAGATGTGATCTGTCCTGGAGAATGTTCTGTGTGCCCTTGAGAAGAAAGTGTAATCTGCTGTTTTCAGATGGACTGTCCTATAAATATCAATCAATTCTGTCTGGTCTGTTGTGTCATTGAAAGCTTGTGTTTTCTTATTAATTTTCTGCCTGGATGATCTGTCTATTGGTGTAAGTGAGGTGTTAAAATTCCCTGCTATTGTGTTACTGTCAATTTCCTCTTTTAGAGCTGTTAGCAGTTGCCTTATGTAGTGAGGTGCTTCTTTGTTGGGTGCATATATATTTTTACTTGTTATATCTTATTGGATTGATCCCTTGATCATTATATAGTGTCCTTCCTTGTCTCTTGTAACATTCTTTATTTTAAAGTCTATTTTATCTGATATGAGTATTGCTACTGCAGCTTTCTTTTGATTTCCATTTGCATGGAATATCTTTTTCCATTCCCTCAGTTTCGGTGTGTATGTGTCCCTAGGTCTGAAGTGGGTCTCTTGTAGACAGCGTATATATGGGTCTTGTTTTTGTATCCATTCAGCCAGTCTGTGTCTTTTGGTTGGAGCATTTAATCCATTCACATTTAAGGTAATTATCGATATATATGTCCCTATTACCATTTTCTTGTTTTGGGTTTGTTTTTGTAGGTCGTTTTCTTCTCCTGTTTTTCCCACTTAGAGAAGTTCCTTTAGCATTTGCTGTAGAGCTGGTTTGGTGGTGCTGAATTCTCTTAGCTTTTGCTTGTTTGTAAAGCTTTTGATTTCTCCGTTGAATCTGAATGAGATCATTGCTGGGTAGAGTATTCTTGGTTGTAGGTTCTTCCCTTCCATCACTTTAAATATGTCATGCCACTCCCTTCTGGCTTGCAGAGTTTCTGCTGAGAAATCAGCTGTTAATCTTATGGGAGTTCCCTTGTATGTTGTCATTTTTCCCTTGTTGCTTTTAATAATTTTTCTTTGTCTTTAATTTTGTCAGTTTGATTATTATGTATCTTGGCATGTTTCTGCTTGGGTTTATCCTGCCTGGAACTCTCTGTGCTTCCTGGACTTGGGTGCCTATTTCCCATGTTAAGGACGTTTTTGTCTATAATCTCTTCAAATGTCTTCTCAGGTCCTTTCTCTCTCTCTCCTTCTGGGACTCCTATAATGTGAATATTGGTGCGTTTAATGTTGTCCCAGCAGTCTCTTAGGCTGTCTTCATTTCTTTTCATTCCTTTTTCTTTTTTTTTTTTTTTTGTTTTTGTTTTTGTTTTTGTTTTTGTTTTTTTTTCCGGTACGCGGGCCTCTCACTGTTGTTGCCTCTCCCATCGCGGTGCACAGGCTCCGGACGCGCAGGCTCAGCGGCCATGGCTCACGGGCCCAGCCGCTCCGCGGCATGTGGGATCCTCCCGGACCGGGGCACGAACCCGCGTCCCCTGCATCGGCAGGTGGACTCTCAACCACTGCGCCACCAGGGAAGCCCTCATTCCTTTTTCTTTATTCTGTTCTGTAGCAGTGATTTCCACCATTCTGTCTTCCAGGTCACTTATCCTTTCTTCTGCCTCAGTTATTCTACTGTTGATTCCTTCTAGTGTGTTTTTCATTTCAGTTATTTTATTGTTCATCTCTGTTCGTTTGCTCTTTAATTCTTCTAGGTCTTTGTTAAACATTTCTTGCATTTTCTCGATCTTTGCCTTCATTCTTTTTCTGAGGTCCTGGATCATCTTCACTATCATTATTCTGAATTCTTTTTCTGGAACGTTGCCTATCTCCACTTCATTTAGTTGTTTTTCTGGGGTTTTATCTTGTTCCTTCATGTTTGACATAGTCTTCTGCCTTTTCATTTTGTCTGTCTTTCTGTGATTGTGGTTTTCATTCTGCAGGCTGCAGGATTGTAATTCTTCTGTCTGTCCTCTCTGGTTGCATTAAGTGAAGTTTCCTGTAGAATAAATTCTTAGAATTGACAAGTCAAACGTTATAGACATTTACCATTTATTAGAAAATATTAAGTTGCCCTGGATAAAAGTGGTACCAGATTACTGAGTTAATTACAGTTATAAATACCTCTTCCTCTGTTTTCTTCCCTCATCATGAAAATGTATCTCATTAGGTGTTCATTTTATGTTGGTTGATCAACTAATTTTTAAATGGTGATATTGAGCCTCTTTCTCTCTTTTTAAAAATGCCATTCATGCTTTGTTAATTGCTTTTCAGTGTCCTTTGCCCACTTCTCTGTTGGGCTTTTACAATTCTTTTCTGTTGTCTTAAGACTAACTGGCTGTTTTGTCAGATAAATTTAGGTTTTATTTCTAGCTTCACTCCAGTTATATGAAAGATTTTAGTAGGATACTTCAGCCAGCTTAAGTTTTTTTTTTTGCGGTGCGCGGGCCTCTCACTGTTGTGGCCTCTCCCGTTGCGGAGCACACGCTCCGGACGCGCAGGCTCAGCGGCCGTGGCTCACGGGCCCAGCCGCTCTGCGGCATGTGGGATCTTCCCGGACCGGGGCACAAACCTGTGTCCCCTGCATCGGCAGGCGGACTCTCAACCACTGCACCACCAGGGAAGCCCCCAGCTTAAGTTTTAAAAAATAATTTTATTTTGAAATAATTTTACTTCCTGAAATGCTGCAAGGATAATACAGATAACTCCTATACACTTTAGTCAGATTTACCAGGCTTTAACATTTTGTCACATTTGTTTAATCATTCTTTGTGTATGTATGTTTGTATACTTCTCTTTTTGATCCATTTGAAAGTGGATTACATACCTCATGGCTTTTTACATTGTATAGCTCTTAATACTTCAATGCCTATTTCCTAAGAACAAATATCTTTTTTTTACATATCCATCAGTTTGCTAACTATTTCGGCATCATGCTACACAAACTTATGTTATTTGTACAGGACAGTGGGTTAGTTACATGGAGAAGACTGTTTGAGGCTGAAGGGTTAGGCATTAATGTGTTGGCATACATATAATCCAATTGTACCACAGTACTCTGCTGTGGCATAACTGGGAAGCCTTGACTTATGCTCCAGGTTATTTCATCTGTAAATATATTTTCATCTGTAGAATGGTGATGTTAATAGCACTTATCTATTAGGATTGTTATGAGAATTAAATGATATATTTTATGTAATGCTTATAGCACATGGCAAAGTAACAAATAAGCTTTTGGTTTTATTGGGAAAATAAACTGTCACAGGTTACAAATATTGCTCCTGGTTTTATTTTAGCAGTATTGAAACTTAAAAAAAAACTTATGTGTTAAAAATAGTTATCTTTATTTTATTTATTTATTTATTTTTGCGGTACGCGGGCCTCTCACTGTTGTGGCCTCTCCCGTTGTGGAGCACAGGCTCTGGACGTGCAGGCTCAGCGGCCATGGCTTATGGGCCCAGCCGCTCCGCGGCATGTGGGATCTTCCCGGACCAGGGCACGAGCCCGTGTCCCCTGCATCGGCAGGCGGACTCTCAACCACTGTGCCACCAGGGAAGCCCATTATCTTTATTTTTATGGCTGTTGTTTTTTAAGCAAACTTGGAGCGGGGTTTTCTACCCCAAAGTGATCAACTAGCTATTTCTGTTTTCATTGGATATTTTTATGGATCCAGTATTTTATATTTAAATCTTTAATTCATTTAGAATATATCTTGGTATTTAGAAATTGAGGTGGAGATAACTGTAATTTTTAATAGAAATATAGGATATTCAAAATCAAAATGAATTATTACCCTTGTACGGTTAAATGACTTTTCACTTAAATATACTTCTTTTATCTAGCCCCTTATTCGTTATTCTGGCAAATTCTTAGTCATTCTTCAAGAATTCACTCAAACATCATTTTTTTGAGGAATCCTTATTTCTGTTAGATTTTATATGAGATTGTCCGTCCATGAAGACAATATAGTCTTACTCAGATTCATATCTTCAGGACTTTCCACAGTATCTAAACATAGTAAATATGTAATAGTTTTTGAAAAGGTGACTAGGTGTTTCTAAATAGTACATTAAACGGTTCTATGAAAAATGGATCCAGTAAATTGCCTGTAGATTTATCTTTTTAGTTAGTTGTGTTAAAGATTGGTCCCTTCATTTTCTGTTTAACATTCCATTTTTTGATAATGTTAACTTACCATGTTTAATTATCTTGAATTCTAAATTAGTACGGTTCAAAGTAACAAGACATTGTTACATAACAAGCAAAAGAAAGAATAATAGAGGTATTGTCTGTGAATAAGGATATGGATGATCATCCTTTAATTCATTGCTCTTATATTTGGGAAGCAAGTATCTGAATTTAAGAAGTAATAAAAGCTTGTTTTCTACATAGAGTATGAATTATCATACATTTGCTCTGAATCATATTTAAGCATTTGGGTTTGTGAGTTGAGTTTTTTGAAGTCTGATGTAAGCATGTGATAACTTAGGATTTTTCTTAATGGAAAAATTTAAAGTTCTCTGGGATGAAATGATGTTGCTAGTGAGAGAGGGAAGAATAAAAAAACATCCCCATAGTTTCTGGCCTAAGTCACTGGGGAGATGTTACCTTTTACTGGGAAGGTTTTTGGGAATGGTAAGGTAGGGTATAGTGATTAAAAATTAAGGATTTTGTTTTTGAAATATTAGTTTTTAGATGCCTATAATTTTTATAAGTTAAAGTATCAGTTAGGCAATTCAACAGTACTAACTAGGAACTTTGAGATTTCTAGTCTGGGAATATAAATATATCAGTGGCAGTTTGGTAATTTCTGCCTTGGGAATGACAGTATCCTAGGGAATAAATACAGAATGAGAGGAGAGGGCCTAGAAACATCTTGAGATACACAGCATTTATTTTAGAGAATGAGTAGAGGATGAGGAGTCAATGAAAGAGACTAAAAAAGTGATAGTGAAGTAGGAAGAAAACAAGGAGTGGGGGATATAGGGGATGCTAAGACAGAGTATTACAAGAATGAGGGAAACTTTTGAATGATGCTGAGAAGTCTAGTCAGGTAATGTTAGACAAGTACCCATTGGAGAGGCAACATGGAGAGGCAGGAGTGGATCTTTACTGGAGTGAATTGAATAATGAATGAAAAGGAAGTGGCAATTCTTTTAAGAAGTGTGCTTGACTATGCAACAGAAGTGGTAGCTGAATGGGAATGTGGGGTTAGTGCGAGTGTGTGTGTGTTTGTGTTTAAAGCGTGGTAATCTTTAAAGTGTGGTAGACTTCGCTTGCATGTTCATGGGAATGATATAGTCTAAAAGAGATTAATGATCTGCACTGTCCAATATGGTAGCTGTTTGCCACGTGTGGCTGTTTAAATTCACCTGAAATAAAATTAAAAATTCATTTCCTCAGTTCCATCAACCACATTTCAGGTGCTCAGTAGCCTCGTGTGGCTAGTGGCTACCATACTGAACGGTGTAGGTGTAGAACATTTCTACCATTGCAGATAGTTCTATTGGACACTGCTGTGTTAAAGAGAAAGAGGATAACCAAAGATTGTGACAGAGTGGGATCCAAAGGACCTGTGTGATTGATATTTACATTTGATAGAAAGAAATAGACTTCCTCCATTGTAATATGAGCAGATCAGATAAATATAGTTTTGGTGGCAAGATAATCAGACAATCTCTTTTTGTCATTTTCTATTTCTGAATGAAATATTTTGAGAGTTATGAGCTGAGAGTTTGTGTGTTGGATGTGGGGGAGGGGTGGAGAAGGACAGGTGGGAGAAGGTGGTTTGAAAGTACTCAGGGGAGGGATTCACTAGAGGGGCTAAGAGGACTGCTGGCAATGCTGAGTCCCCATTTGAGGCTGATGATCAAGAATTTGTAGTTTAACCAGTTTACCCAGTTTTCTTTACTAGCACTCAGCTGCATGTGTACAGGCATGGAGAAGATAAATGTGTGTTCACCCAGGATTGTGAATTTGCCAGGTGACCGCAAGGGAATGAGAGGTGTAAGAGAGTTAGGGTATTAGCAAGGGAGTGATTATAATGATAATCTGTGGAATTATAAGCTAGATTAAAGAAGGAAAAATGAAAAGGGATCCATGTGGGTAGTGGTGGGGTTGATGCATTGAAGTTTATGATAAAGTCAAATAGTTTTTGCCATGGGACACTTGACCAAGGCAGCTGGAAAGTTAAAAGGTTATTGTCAGGATAAGGTGTCTGAATTTTGCCTTTTTCTTAAGTTGGGGGTAAGGGAGTAGGAGTGGGAGTAGGGATAATGTTGTTTCTTGGGGGATGGGCAGTTAAGGTTAGGATCTGACTATGGGAATAGGGGTTGTGGTTAAGGGATTTTGCGATCAAGATGTTGGATTGGTTGTGCATGTTAAGATGTTGGAGTTAACTGAGAAAAACTGAGCCAGTATTCAAGTCTTCTGTGATGGAGGGGAAGTGACCAGGAGATCAAAAATTACTTCAGCAAGGAGAGGGAGGAAGAACTAAAAGGGGACTAACAGTGACTGATAAAATGAGAGTGTGATGTGTATGAGAATAAAGAAAGGGTTACAAAGAGGGAGTGGCGTCCTTATCCCAAACTCCAGTCAATGTAGTTTAATACCTGAGAGGATATAGGTGTTGGTGGGTTAACACATGTTATGTGGGAGAGTTGTTGGACTAAAGCTGGTCAATAGCTGCCTGTGTAAGGCAGTCCAGTGTTTGTTCTTTAAACTCTTGTTTTGTCCTGCAAAGCACTGTTTTTGCTTTTCATAGCTTAATTGTTTTTCGGGTATCTGGAGTTGTGGTTGAAGGGGTAGCTTAGGGTAGAACAGCTGTTTATAAGTATGGATCATTTGTAAATTAGGGAAAGCCTGTATATTTTTTGAAAGGGTCTTGTTCCTCTGCCAAGAGGTTATGAAAAGCACTGTTTTGGAGTCTCATACACCTGGGTTTACATACTGACCCTAAAATGAATTTGTTTTCTGAACTTAGATAGTCATAACCTCCCTGAACCTAAAATTTCATGTCTATAAAATGGGACAAGACTGTCCAGAGGATTTTTGTGAGGATTTGAAAAACATACATCAGGCCCTTAATATGGTGCCTGATATATAATAAACACTTAGTGTTAGTTCTGCACCTTAACCCCAGTACCTCTTATATAGTGTTTTTGTTGTCAGTTTTGTAAAATTCTAGTTTATTTGGTACTGCTGATATTTCTCTATTTTTAGAAATATCTAAAGAAATATTTAAAGAAATCTTTTTGGAAATATTTAACAGAACATTTTATTAAAAACCATTCCTCTTAATTATCACTTATTTTAATGGCCAGATTAGAATGACTTGGTAAAATTGTCCTTTATTTTATAATAAAATAATTTTATTTTGATTTGAGTCACAAATAAAGTACCTTAAGTAAAGTGGTGCTCAGCAAGACTTGTGTTCAACTGCAGACTCCATTGTGTCCTATTTAGTGATTTGAGGGAAATGATTTTTTTTAATTTATAATTTCAAAAAAAAATCTGTAAAACTGCCCTTTACACACATATGAGTGGTGTGAGGATCAGACTATTTTCTCATGTAAAAAGTATAGTATAAACTTGGCTATATAATGCAAGCTTTTATTTTTATGTCTCATACTTTACATCTTCTTTTTAGTTATAAACGAGCACCTTGATATTGGACATAACGGTGTTTCCTGTTTTTGTTTTTTCTATATGATTTCTATTGATACTTGAGGTTTCAGGTTCATTAATGACTTAAAAACATGCAATGGAGCTTACCTGGTGGCGCAGTGGTTGAGAGTCCGCCTGCCGATGCAGGGGACACGGGTTCGTGTCCCGGTCCAGGAAGATCCCACATGCCGCGGAGTGGCTGGGCCTGTGAGCCATGGCCTCTGAGCCTGTGCGTCCGGAGCCTGTGCTCCGCAACGGGAGAGGCCACAGCAGTGAGAGGCCCGCGTACTGCAAAAAAAAAAAAAGTGATAAAAACATGCGATGTTTTGTAGCACCTTGTTCTCTGTTTAAATAGAGAACCAGATGGGAGTTCAAAATGTAGATTTAATAACAAACTCAATTTTTTTTTTTTAAACAGGGCTGATGGAGTTATGAGAACAATGAACACAGAAAAACTCCTAAAAACTGTACCAATTATTCAAAATCAAATGGATGCCCTTCTTGATTTTAATGTAAGTTGATTGCATAAATGCTTTTATAATTTGAGATTTAAAAAATTATATCATTTTAATTGGTCAGAGTTTTTATTCTCAAGTTATCATAGACTAATTTTTTCACACTAATATCCTATGTGCCTAAGGATTTTCTATAAATGTGGTCCCAAACCAGATTACTTTCCGTTTTTATAATTGTTTTAGATTTACTCTGATTTCTTTGGTGGTGCTTCTCTAACCCCCAAATTATAGGGTATACAAGCTAAAGAAAGTGATGGAGAGATGAAGAGATTGATGTAAAAATCTACTTTCTTTTGATAATGGTTTTTAGATATTAAAAATGTATAAAGATTTTCTTTATGATGAGCTAACTTAATATTTCACTTTTTGTCTGCATTGTAGAACTCAAAGCATGACAGTTATTGAGAAATAAAGGGAAGTTCAAATATACTCGTAACAACATGTTATATAGCTATTGCCCAAGGATGTTGTGTTCCCTGGGATTTTTGTTTTAATGACTGTTACTTGAACCAAATTGCCAGCTTTGTCATTTGTTTGTAATATGTTAGGTGTTAGCATTTACAAGTCTTTTCTTTTTTGGTTCATCTAGCTTAAAGACATTGTATTTTAGAGCTTGTAAGTGCAAGTTAGTGATTGGAACTGTGACAGTTTTATGCTGAAATTGATTTTCCTTTAATGGTATGCTATTAATTGGTAGTCTTAAGCTTCTGGAGGGCAGGGACCAGGTCTTCTTTTTCCCTGCTGTGTCCCCATTGTCAGTAGTGTGTGGCACATAGATAGTGTTCAGTAAACATTCAATAAATGAATCCTGAAGGTGCTTTATAGACTAGAACAGGTTCTCAAACTAGTATTTTTTTATAGGCTTGTGAACTGAGAACATTTTTAAATGGTTGCAAATAATAAAAAGAATATTTTTATATTTTTAAATAGTTGCAAATAATAAAAAAAGAATATTTTTAACAGGTGAAAAGTATATGAAGTTTATTTTTCAGTGTCCACAATTGTGTTTTTAGAACAGGCTCATTGGTTACATGTTGTCTGTGGCTGCTTTTTTTGATGTAATAACGGGATTGAGTAGTTGTGACAGAGACCATATGGCCTGCAAGTCTAAAATACTCACGATCAGGACCTTTACAAAAAAGTTTGCTGGCCCCTAGTCTACATGACAGGGGATTAATGTAACTACTGAGCTTTATTTTGGTTTTTATAGAGAAAGGGTCCAACCATGAATTTTTTTTTTCACTTAATTTATTGTGGGTACCTTTATAAAATTGCATATTCTTTTCAGTGTCTATTATACTGCATTGTGTGTAACAACTTATATGATCCTCCTGTTGATAAATAGGGTATTTTGGTTTTTTAATTCAGAAAATAAATGGAGGAAAAAAACAAGTGGGAGGGACACTACGTACTCTGTGTGTGTTAGATAATAGTGTATCTACACATTTATAAACCTATTTCTATAGGGTTAATGCCTAGAAAAAGAATTTGGTGGTTCAAGGCCATAAACATTAAAATTTTTTTTTTTAAGAAATACTAACTTTATTTATTTTGGCTGCATTGGGTCTTTATTGCTGCTCAGGGGCTTTCTGTAGTTGGGGCGAGCCGGGGCTACTCTTCGTCGTGGTGCACGGGCTTCTCTTGTTGCGGAGCACTGTCTCTAGGTGTGTGTGCTTCAGTAGTTGCCGAGTGTGTCCTCAGTAGTTGCAGCTCACAGGTTCAGTAGTTGTGGTGCCCGGGCTCAGTAGTTGTGGCTCGTGGGCTGTAGAACGCAGGCTCAGTAGTTGTGGCACATGGGCTTAGTTGCTCTGTGGCATGTGGGATCTTCCTGGACCAGGGATCAAACCCATGGCAGGTAGATTCTTAACCACTGCGCCACCAGGGAAGTCCCAGCATTTAAATTTTTAAGAAATTTAAATTTTAAATATTGCCAACTTAACACTGCAAAAGGGTTGAGCTAGTCACTTGTCAAAAGGTGCCTGTTTTTCTTCATCCTTATCTGTATAGAATAATACCTTGGTTTTGATTATCTTGATACCTGCTAGTCTGGTGCTCTCAAGAAAGGATAGTTCAGTAATTTAATTTGATTATTTTAATTTACTTGATCAGTGAAGTTGAACTTCTTTTCACATGTTATTAGCTGTATGTATTTTTTATTTTGTGAATTGTCTTATAGAATTCTCTCTATGATGGAAGTCAACCTTGTCAGATATTCTGCAAATATTTACCAGTTGGTTGCTTACCATTCAGTTTTGTGCTTATATTTTTCTATACCTAACAAGGTAACTATCATGTACTTAGATATCTAAAAAGGAATTTAAGATAAATTTGGTTTATCCTTTTGATTCTTTCTTTAAGATAAAACTAAAGGTGTTTCTTGTATTTCTTGGTAAACAAATAAGTGCTTTTTTTGTTAAAGCATAATTCCCTAATAATAATAAATATTGATCATTTATTTGTAAAATACTGCATCAGGCTGTTTACACTCAGTATATCATTTAATTCTCCCAGTAACTGTGTGAGGTAGAAATATTATTATAACCATTTTGAAGGTGAGCTTGTTTGTAATATTGGGAAAAGTTATATTTTTAAAAAATATATATTCTGCCTAGCTTAACTCAGTGCCTTGGTGATTGTAGTAGCCATTTAATAAATATTTTTTGATTTATAAATATTCAGTAAATTCTTCATGACTCAGAGTGAACTTCTACCTAGAAATGGGCTTTATTTTGCAGTTAGAAGTATTTAATGTTGAATTGAACTTAAAAGACTTGAGATGTAGCCTAAGAATTTCAAGAGTTAAAGGGTACTTTTGTTCTCAATGACTTATTTCTGAACTAAATTGAATGTTGTAGGATTTGTGTTTGTAGCTTTTAAATAAATCTGAACTCTTTGATCAAGATTTTTGCACTATATGGCTATAACTGATTGCTAGAGATAAATGTCTTCCTCTCATACACCTAAATGTTTGAATTCATTGTATTTTAATTTGAAGGAAGTAATTGTCATTTTAAAACAAAACATTAGCTAATCTTTCTTTTTGTTTTTCCAGGTTAATAGCAATGAACTTACAAATGGGGTAATAAATGCTGCCTTCATGCTCCTGTTCAAAGATGCCATTAGACTGTTTGCAGCGTACAATGAAGGAATTATTAACCTGCTGGGTAAGTATTTCTATAGTTTAATAACATTTTATTTCTTATCTTGTGTCATATAGTAAATAATATTGTCTAAGTTGTTACTTAAAGCTGCCTAAAAATCCACTGAGATATAGTCATTCGTTGTAACAATTCAGAGAAAAGAATTTTATATCTGACTACATATGCTAAGTGATTAAATACTTATACAACTAGAATGTTCAGCTAGATGAATTTTGTATTTTTTAGATATATCTTTTTTTCTATCAGTTTTATTATTTTTAGAAATACAAAAATTTCATAAAAATTAAGTTGGAATTTTCTGTCTCAGGAAAATCATTTCCTCACAATTTACTCCAAAATGAACTTTAACTGTAAAATTGGTATTTTTTTCTAAACTTAATTTTCAGATTGCTAATTATTTTAAAATAATTAAACACGCATTTTTAAGGATGCTTTTTACTTTTGAGGCATTTCAGGAATGTGGTGCTTTACTGTGTATTCAGTATATATGGAATGCAGTTAATTTCGCCTAGAGATGCTAGTGTTTTGAATGGGATTTGGTTGGAGTAGACAATTAACAGTCTGCCAAGTGTGCCAAAGTATCAAGTGTCAGATGTCAAATATTCCAATGTAATTGTTCTCCCTTTTCAGTACTTTTTTTTTTTTTAGAATTTATTTAAATTTGTTTTTCATAGGCTGGCTTAACACAGCCTCATTCAGGGATGCTTTAATCTATGGAGATAGGGAAATAAGGTGGTTGTTTTTTTTAACAAGTGAAAAATGGAAAGTTTTCTTTTCTACAAAGTTTTGGAAGGCATAGTCTCCCACCCTGTGATTGGTATAAATTAAGCTCTTTACTGCTGTTTATATATTAAGTTAAATTAGCTTTCCAAGTGACATTTGGACGTGGAAAAGTTGCCATCTTTCTTTCTTTCTTTTTTTTTTAATTAATTAATTTATTTTTGGCTGTGTTGGGTGTTTGTTGCTGCGTGCAGACTTTCTCTAGTTGCAGTGAGCAGGGGCTACTCTTCGTTGTGGTGCGCAGGCTTCTTGTTGCAGTGGCTTCTCTTGTTGAGGAGCATGGACTCTAGGAGCGCGGGTTTCAGTAGTTGTGGCTCGTGGGCCCTAGAGCGCGGGCTTCAGTACTTGTGGCTCACGGGCTTAGTTGCTCCGTGGCATGTGGAATTTACCTGGACCAGGGATCGAACCCATGTCTCCTGCATTGGCAGGCGGATTCTTAACCGCTGCGCCACCAGGGAAGCCCCCATCTTTCTTTATCATTAGTAAGAATATTTGGAAATAGATGTTAGCACTGTTTTAAATGGAGTCAAATGTGATCTGTATTAACATGCAAGTATATATTTAGGGAATTGTGAGGGAAGAAATATTGTAGAACATACTAGTAATATGAGTAAAGTCATAATTTCTTAATTTTTAATATAAATTTCTTAATTTTTAATATAACAGCATCTCTATTTTAATTTGCTTTAAATATCTAAGCTTATTTAACACTATTTTTTCTGTAGGGTGAATGTGTTCTCTGAGACATCAATATAATCTCTTTAGAGCTGTTTTAAATCTTTTTCCTTTTTGATTGTTACATTTTGAAGTGAATAAAAGTATATTTACATCTACTTTTTGCAGAAAAATATTTCGATATGAAAAAGAACCAGTGCAAAGAAGGTCTTGACATCTATAAGAAGTTCCTGACTAGGATGACAAGAATCTCAGAGTTTCTCAAAGTTGCAGAGGTAAACTGTCTTTAAGTGACTGTATCTCTTAAGTTGCTTTTTTTGTCTTTAAGTGTGCATTTCAAAGAAATCAGTCTATATCCAAGTGAAAGAAGTGTCAAGTATAGTAAGGTATATATTCAATTATATCACTATGCAATATTGAATTCTGTGCTATGGTATGAATATGATATAATATTGAATAAAAAATTTCCTGTATATTTAATTCAGTATTGAATACTGAAAGGTAATCTATTTTTAAATTGTTTATTTCTCTATAAAATCAAGTAGGTGGCAGTGACTTTTATGTTTGGAATTGGCCATGTATTGTAGAAGATTTATTCTATTCAATATGGTAGAGAATATTCTATGTTAGTGCAAGTCTCTTTTCTCCAGCGAGAGTTGCAGCTGGAGCCACATTGTTCAAAATGTTTTGTTCCCTTCAGAAGTGAATATAGTGCATTTATTGTTTGTCATTGATTATGAAAACCATGAACGTAGGTTATAGGATAATCTAATTTTACAAATCGGTTTAAAAAATAATTTTCTGAGACTGTCACAGAAGGTAGTTGTGGTAATGCTTGTGGGCATTATCTTGCTGGCACAGAGGCAGCACTTGAAGTGTTTTTGTTTGTTTTCCCTTTCTCTGCCCTCTATGCATTACCACCAGAGGTGTCTTGCTAGGATAATTCTAGAAGATGAATAGACTATATAACTGATTAATAATATCAGAGTAGTTAATCTGAAACTAGCAAGTTGGTGATTCTAGCTCTATTACCATAGTGATGTTTTATTCTGTAGCAGATGGAATAGGATAGAAAAGGATGATGAGACCTTTGAAGAAAATAGCTTTGTGGTGTTAATCAGGTATTTTATGAAGTGTACTGAAATTTATTTTGGATTTAAAGTATCTTTCAAGGAGAAATCAGTGTTTTTTTCCCCCCATTTCTTTAGGGTCAGTCACATACTAAAACCAGAAAAAGGTAGTGTTTATGCTATGATTCTAGCAAATTCCTTAAATAAAGTTTTAGTTTGTTGGCTTTTCCCTTTGGCTTCTTTTCTTTCATGAGGCGGTCTTTGGGCTAGCAATTTCATTATGAGACCTTAGTTCTTGGAGTAAAGACACAAATAACTGAGACTTCCCTGGTGACGCAGTGGTTAAGAGTATGCCTGCCAATGCAGGGGACATGGGTTTGATCCCGGGTCCAGGAAGATCCCACATGCTGTGGAGCAACTAAGCCCGTGCGCCACAACTACTGAGCCTGTGCTCTAGAGCCCGTGAGCCACAACTACTGAGCCTGCGTGCCTAGAGCCCATGCTCTGCAACAAGAGAAGCCACTGCAATGAGAAGCCCGCACACTGCAACGAAGGGTAGCCCTCGCTGCCCGCAATTAAAGAAAGCCCACGCGCAGCAACGAAGACACAGCGCAACCAAAATAAATAAAAATAAATAAAGTCAAAATGATACTTAAAAATGAAAAAAGATGCAAGTAACCTTTTCAAATGTGTTTGAAGAGGACAAATGTATCAATTAGTGATGAGCTCTTAAGATCTTAGTATGAATTATTTTATCAAATTTTCTACTGCTATCATTCTGGGACTGGCCCTTGAGAGGTTGAGAAAAGGAAGAGAGAATGATTAGAAAATGAAATATAGTCATATAGTCATGGGAGGGAAAAGAATTTTTAAATTTGTGTTGTAATAAATAGAAATGGTTCTTATCTTTTTTGCTAGAAATTATCTAGTACCTGAACATCATGAAAGTGTATGGAGATTGCTTTGTGGTGACAGTTATATCCTGGTTAAATATCACTTGGTATTTGTATAAAACCTGACCTGCTTGAGTGAACATAGGTTTTAAAAATTGTTATCTGTGGTGATTGCCAGGGAAAGCATACTATATGGAGAGAGAGTCATTGTCATTAGGTTTGTTCCTTAACTTCTTCTTATGCCCCAGGGGACTTGTTCATGGTCAGCCTTTCTCATTCTTGGTGTAATGTTTTTGTCATAGAAGTGATGGATTTTTCAGATTGTGACAAGGTGGTTTATATAGGTGTTTAGAAGATGTGGAGATGGTAACTTAATAGCCTTGTTGAATTTCCAACTCTTGTTCCCCTCCTGTTAGAACTTTTAGAGCCATCAGACAACATCTGAGTCCTTGGAAGTACTGAATGATATCTGTGGGGATTAAATATTCTTCTGATTTTAAAGAATTCTTTCTAAAATATTGCTCATAGTACTAGTCATAAATGTCATTTTCTAAATTTTACTTATAAAACACCCTATTGTAATTTTATCTGTTAAATACAATGCTTCTTCTTCTTACAGCAAGTTGGAATTGACAGAGGTGATATACCAGACCTTTCACAGGTAAGTATTGTTATAATACTAATCACTGCCTGCTATATTCTGCTAGGTATGAAGGGTACAAAGATGAATAATATGCAGCCCCTGCTGTCAAGGAGATCAGTGTAATTTTTCTTGACAGATTTTAACATTTTGATATATTGCTGACAATTGTTCTAACATTATTACCGTATAAAATTATCTTATACAGGATTTATTTTTCCTGTTTTAAACCTTCCACTTTGGCTCTTTGGCTCAGGTAAATATATTAAATGGGATAAACCTCAGAACATGATGTTGGGTTAAGAGAGCAGGCTTTGTCTAAGTTTGAGTCCTGGCTGTTCCACTAGCTGGCCCTGTGATTTGTAGTTCTCTCTATGCTTCAGTTTCATCTCTAAAATGCAGATATTACAATACCCATTTCATTAGGTAGTTTGGAGGATTGAATGAGTTAATACCTAAAAAACATTTAGAGCATTAAGTACTCAATGTTAGCTATTATAATATTATTTTTATCATCATTATCTTCTAAAAATTTCTGGGAAGGAAACTTTAAACCTGAAGTTCTGGCCTTTTCTGGTGTTTGTGTACTGAGTATTAAGAATGAAAGTACCTGGCATAAACTATCCTTATGTATGAAGGTTCTTACTGTTTTTCTCTGTACTCGTTCTGATTCATCCCTTTGATCACCAGGCTAAGAGTATGCACTAGATTTAGTTATGGATTGTATGTAAATAAAAAATTTCTGCATATGCCCACATGAGATAATTGATGTCATTAAGATTAAGCACATTACTGTAGGCTAAAAGTGAGAAGAGTCATTGTTTGAACAATAGTAGTATAAGCTAATTTGGCAGTTTCAGATAAGCCATTACCCCACTTGTCATGTCAGCTTCACCTATCTTTGTTTAAAAAGCACCAGCCTCAGGCCAGACTGTTATTATGTGTCTGTACTTTAATATTCATGGTATTGTGATTGGGTAGGGTTGGCCAGCCTCTGACCCTCCTCCTTCCCTCCCTCTTCATTGATGATCTCTGAATGATTCAGAAAATTTTCGAGTGAATTAAAACAAAGCTTTTTATACTTAAGGGAAGATGGTAGTTAAACACAAGAGAGGAAATTTGAGATTATTTATTCTTTTTTTGTTTGTTATAAATTGCTCTTTTTAGGATGTGAAGCATCACATTTCCTTCACTCTTTGTAATGTGGGTTTGACTTTTAAAGAACAGCCAGATACATTTAGAAGGGATTTGGGAAATAGTTTATTAATTATCATAACTAGGTAGTTTAATATTTGTAAGCACAGCTTAAACCCTTCAGAAAAAAATAAAGTACACTTTAAATGACCACAGTTTTAATTTAGGATTCTGTAGCATAGTAGTTAGTATCTAGGCTTTCAGATCAGACAAACCTTGCACACTATGTTAGCTCCTGCTATGTATCAGATATGTGATCTGGGACAAGTTGCTTAATTTTCAGTTTCAGGTTATTTGTAGAATGGATATGTAGTAGTGTCTTTCTCATAGAGTCAGTGATTACATATAAGGTAGCTTGCACAGTGCCTGTGGTGTTACAGGAGCTTTTTAAATGTTAACCGCTATTGTTAACAATAGCTCTTGGGACAGTAGTTGGCCTGCTGATTTA
The DNA here is from genome assembly GCF_003031525.2 of Neophocaena asiaeorientalis asiaeorientalis. Classification (NCBI taxonomy): domain Eukaryota; kingdom Metazoa; phylum Chordata; class Mammalia; order Artiodactyla; family Phocoenidae; genus Neophocaena; species Neophocaena asiaeorientalis. Next base: position 1,956,692 of record NW_020175049.1, read on the forward strand.
TTGGGGTTGAGGGAGTGCACATGTGTTCTCAGATCAACAAAGAAGTCAATGTTTTCTACCATATCTTTCTTGTGCTAAGGTCTTGATATGTAGAGAGAAAATACAGGATGAAGGAAATTGTTCAGGTCATAATTGGCAGAGAAGTTGGCTAGTATTGTCTCTTGCAACTGCTTTTGGATCCCTGTAATTGAGAAACTCTATCTGAAATCCTAAAGAATATCTGATGTAAGTGAATGCCACTGATGTATTTGCTTCACTTAAAAATAGTGAAAAATTCCTTTTCAACTCACAGAAAAGATTTCCTTTTGAAAGTAATTAACTGTTCATATTAAGTGAGATTTGATATATAGACTGAAGGTTTAAAGCTAGTCTTTAAAAAAAATTGAGGTAAATATCTATTTGAATGAGGATTGATAACCATTAACACTTGTGTAATCAACACCCCATTCAAGATATGAATCAGTTGCATCACCCCAATCCTCCTGTCCCCCTCCAGTCACTCCCTAATCCGCTCCACACAAATAACTATTTTGAATTCTAATAGAATAATTTGTATCAGATTTTGAATTTAATATAAATGGAATCATGCAACTATTTTCATATCTGGCTTCTTTTGCTCATCATAATGTTTTGAGATCTGTCCATATTGTTGAATATACCATTGATTAATTCTTTTTAATTGCTGAATAGTATTCCATCATGTCAATTTACCACAATTTTGTTTATCTGTTTTCTAAATTGGAAAATTTGGAAGTTTTTGGATTATTTGCAGTTTTTTAACTGTCATAAATAAAGCTGCTTAAAACATTCTTGAACAAGTCTTGTGGAGATAACATTTGTCTCTCTCTTGAGTAAATAGCTAGGAATAGAATTGGGTAATTAAGGTAGTTGTATATTTAACTTTATTTTTTTTTAAAACCCATAGCTTTTTTCAAGGTGGATGTACTCCCACCAGCATTGTATGACAGTTGCATTTGTTTTATATCTTCATCAACATTTGATATTACTAGTCTATCTAACTTTAACCATTCTAGTGGGGAAGAAGTTATATCTCACTGTGATTTCAGTTTGTGTTTCCTTGATGTTAGTCTTCAGTTACATTTGTCAATAACTATTCAGGAATAGTGTTTGGACATTTTCAGTTACTCAGTGAGTAGTTATTAAGTACCAGGACCATGCTCAACAGTATGTCTGATTTTTAGGGTTGTGTTTCTATTTAAAATTTAAATAAGTTAAATATAGAAAATTCTAAGATTCTCTTAATGTTTCATGTTCACATAGTCTTAGTTTTTATATCTTTATGTTTGTTGATACTCCTTACCAGGTCATGCTTATGTAATAAAAATAATAGTGTCATTCTTAGGTGGCTGAAACTACACTGTTAGTTAGATCATGAGGAATATACCTATTTATTTTTATTGCTCTCCTGTGTTAGACGATACTTGATTTATTTTGATGAAAGAAAGTCTTAATATTTGTACAATTTTAGGCCCCCAGCAGTCTTCTTGATGCTTTGGAGCAACATTTAGCTTCCTTGGAAGGAAAGAAAATCAAAGATTCTACAGCTGCAAGCAGGTACATTATTCTTTGTGGGGCAAAGAACAGTAGTGCTGTTTCTGAGAAAGTAGATGAGTCTAGCTGAAGTTCCAAGTTATTGAACTTCTCTTTATCTTGATTTAACCATTTGTAAGTCGGTTTAATAATAGTATCAACCTCAGAGAGTTGCTGTTAAGGATTAACACATGTAAGTTTGGGGGATAGTTCCTAATTTTCAGTAAATGTCAGCATCTGTTAAGATGATGGCATTGAAAACTACGTGGTTTAGAATGGTGTTCATAGTGTCAGTATTTCTCTTAAAGATGAAATGCATAGGTTCATATGGTGTATTATAATTACAAGATGCCTTTTTTACAGATTTGACTAACCCTCACAATAGCCCTGTGAAGTATGCAGTAGTAATTCTGAGACTCAAACCTAGGATGTCTGACATAAGATTTCATCATCTTTCTCTAATGCCAGTTTATGGGGTTGACTGTGGACATATTTTAATCATTCTATTAGACTTTTAGCTGATTTCCAAGACCAAGACCAGCAAATTGAAAGTAATATACATCATCGCTTATTGACCTTGTAACGTGATTTTTGTGTTGGTTAGTAACTTGAGTAATTCTCATGTTTTCTTATGAAGATTTCCTTTTAGCAGTATGAAAAAGAAATTTGTATGAAGTATGATGGGAGCTCTTCTTCTTTTCGATTGTTGTTTCAGAACTTTTTTTTTTAGCAACAAAATTTAAGTAATTTGTAAAGGAAAATGTCATTACTGGATTTTAATGCTTTTTAATTGCAGATTTGTTCTTTGAATTTTCTAGTAGGTTTTTAGAAGTATAAGCCAAGTTATAAGGCCCGATTATTTGAGAAAGTAATGAAAAATATAGCCAGGTAGCTCAGGTACACCGATTTACCTCATATGTTTTTTAACATAAAATTTTCTGGGTTTCTTGTATTTCTTCACAGCAGTATTACTCTTCCTTTGTCTTCTGAGTTATATCTTTATATTGGCTCATTTATAAAATTGATTTTACATAAAACTTAGTTTTTCCACTTGTGTGCTTAGAGTAGAAATTAATGGTGTTTGGTGTGTGAGAAAAGGAAAATTAGTAGCAGTCACTGAGGAGTAGTTTCCTGTTAGAATTCTTTACCACACATGTTTATTTTGCCTAGGATTAATAACATTGGGGAATTAAATGTTGGGGTTTATGATCTGGATAAGGTTTTGATATAAGAGAAATGAGGTGGTTTGCTGTGAATCCACCAGTAAGGGATGATGTATTGTGCATATATAGTATGTTTGAAAAGAAAATTCTAGCTTGGCAAAAGGGTAGCAGAGAGAAAGGGGGAGCCAGATGGACCAGTGACTGGAATGAAACTGATCTTCCTTTGAGAGAACCTGTGGGTCCTCTGGGAATGACATCTTTGGGTGTTATTATAAGGGAAACATACCTAGACATACATTATTTATTGCTGGTACTTATGTTTTAGTATTCTGTAGTAGTACTGCCAAACCCAGGCTGTAAATTAGCAGAAGATCATTTTCTATGAGAAATTCAGTACTTTTTACACATCAGGGTTTTTTAGAAGTATGTGAGCTCTTCTCTAATTGCATTGGTTCCCTACCTTGGGGCTTGGAAGAGGCAATGTCCCTCACCGTTACTGTGAACCTTTCCAAAGTCTAACACTTACTTTAAAAAAATAAATGAATGTATGTGTAGATCAACTAATTTCTAATAATCCTCTAGGTCAGTGGGTAGAATATTTCATCTGAAGTATGGGTTTTGACTCCATAAGTTTAGTTCATAATTATGGTGCCTATCCATGGCTAGTTTGCTAGACCATTTCATAACCAGTGAAATAAATGTTTGGCAAAAAACCAAATTACCTTTGTCTGATTATCCAAGGGCAACAACACTTTCCAATGCAGTCTCTTCCCTGGCAAGCACTGGCCTGTCTCTTACCAAAGTGGATGAAAGGGAAAAGCAGGCAGCATTAGAGGAAGAACAGGCTCGTTTAAAAGCTTTAAAGGTAGGTGTGTGCATTCTCTTTATTTGGAAAAACAAGTATAGGAGTTCATAAAGTAACTGGGACTTCTGTACAGACTAACAGTATTTAATAAATATTTGTACAAATGGGGTGACATTCAGTAGTCTAACTTTTCATCCTGACATTGAATGACTGGCAAAACAGAGAATACCTTTCTGCTATCAAAACAAAATTAGAAAATGCTTTTTTTCCCCAGAGGCCATACAAACAAATCTGGTTTCTGGATTCCTTATGGTAGTTTCCTTTCTCAACAGGAACAGCGCCTAAAAGAACTTGCAAAGAAACCTCATACCTCTTTAACAACTGCAGCCTCTCCTGTGTCCACCTCAGCAGGGGGTATAGTGACTGCACCAGCCATTGACATATTTTCTACCCCTAGTTCTTCTAACAGGTAGGTGGAGTGGTTAATGATTACCTTTGAATACTTAGGCTTAAAGACTTCTAACAGAAATTTTGCAGTTTTTCAGGTTTAGTTTGATACATGATTTTGTAATCATAAATTCACACAAAGGAGGTAGTGATAAATGGTGGTAGTGGTATAATAGCTAAATATAAAGTGAAAGACTTTATATTTCAAATATTTAAGAAATGGGATATGGCTAAATGATAGACTTATACCAATTGGAAAGGTGGTGGTATACCAGTTGGAAAGGTGGTGGGTTATCTCTGGGCAAACGTTTCATTGTAAAAAAATTAACTATAGTTAAACACATTTGTGAAGTGTCTAATGGTTCAAGACCCTGTATATAACTCTTGGATATGTATGTATGATATGTATTTCAGGATATCCTTTCACTGGATGTTAAATGTTTTTCATTTCTAGTCCCTGGTGTTAAACTCAAACTCAGTAATCTGGAACACAATAAGAGTTTAGTTGCCAGATTTCTGTGGTATTGAAGCCTACCAGCCCAACTTCAAGCTGCTTAACAATAGGAATATTATATTTCCAGGCAAATTGGAATAACTGGATTTTTCTAAATTCCTCCTATGTTTTACCTCAAAGTGGTTTAGAGAAATTTGAAATTCAGATTCTGGTTTGAATCCTGGTTTATTTATTTCTTAATCTTTTTTTTTTTTTTTTAAACCTCAGTTTCCAGGCAAGATAATGTATGGTATAAGTCAGTGGTTCTCGGTCTTTACCAAACATTAGAATCACCTGGAGGGTTTATTAAACCACAGGTTTCTGAGCCCCACCTGCAGGGTAAGGCCCAAGAATTTTCATTTCTGCCAGGGTCACAGGATCACTAGTATAGGGTTTAACACAGTGCTTAGTGCATGGTAAATGCTACATAGAGAGTGATGGGGTGTTTTGTTTGCTTGTGTTTCTTTGATTTTGTTGTTGTTGCTGTTTATTTTATTAACTCATCCTTAAACGGTCTTCCCTTCCACCTACCGACTCCCGTCACAGCTCAGTGTAACTTTTACTAACTCAGCTACTACCTGCTCTCTGAAGTTTTAGTAGATGTTGAATTTAGCTACGTGTTTCTCTTTCAGCTTTATCTTTTTGTTTGTTTTGATTTTTGTATAATACCTTCCTTAGTCCCCAGTAACACTGAACCATTAAGTGTCAAGCTTTTCACTTAGGGACCTTAAAAAGAAGTCTTTCTTAGTAGGGTAGGGGGATGGGGGTAAATGGAAAAGAATGTTGATGGTTTGAGGATGAAACAAATTATTAGATAAAGAACTAATCTTTTTATTTCACTTAATACCCTCAACATTTTCACCTTTTTAACAGTAATTGAGGACAAACCTACAGCCTATTACAGAATGCTTATTGCATATTCTGTATCTTTCCCCAAAGCACTAAATGCATTTGTATTTTGATTCATCTACTTATAAAACTACGTTTTACATCTGAAAGATATGTCTTCAAAACTTTTGTTTTTGAATAAGTGTAAGTTAAAAATAATCTATGCTGAGATATACATAATGCCTCAATTCATGGAAACTGGGATCTTTTTTTGTGTTGTTCCTTAATCACGTAACACGAAATATATTACGTAAGTAGTACTCCCCTAGAGTTATGTAATGGGGTGGCTTCGTTATAAATTTATATCATATATGCATGTATAAGTTTTTCCATGTATTGTTGATGTGTTGTTTGATATTTGAAGCAATAAAGGTAAGGTTAACAGGTATTTTACTTTGTAGGGGTATTAGTGTTGCAAATGTCATTGAAGTTTTTTTGAAGATTAAGAGTAAGAAAACAAATTTCTTTTAAAAAAATTAATTGCCATGACGTTTCATATTTTAAAATTATGTTGTTTAGGTTCTAGGTTCTTTTCAATAAAGAAATTAGTTTTTTCCTGGGGAAGTCATTGATTCTTTCCAGAAGGGCTATTATTATTTGAATCTTATGTAAACTTAAGATATGGTACTTGAATAATTTTCCAGGCCTCCTTAGAAATATGCTGTTACATGAGGGGTATGCAGCTGTTATCTTGTTGCACCTGTTTTTCCTTTGGAGATTTATATTATTGGGACTTTTTTTTCACTTTTCTTTTTAATGTTTTTATTTACTGGGGTGGATGAGGGGAGTGGCTAATGTAGCAAAGTTTATCTAATAAATAAAGCATCTTTTCAAAATATCTTCCTAGCACATCAAAGCTACCAAATGATCTGCTTGATTTGCAACAGCCAACTTTTCACCCATCTGTACTTCCTATGTCAGCTGCTTCTCAGGTAGCAAGTACATGGGGAGGTAAGCATTAATGAACTTACTTTGTATGTTGTATAGGCATCTCCCTTCCCCATTCTGTGGGATTTACTTGCCTTACACTTGATACATGAGTACTTGAAAAATATTAATATGACAGTGAAGTTGTTTTGCCCCTTGAAGACATTTCCATTCATTTATAAATGCAATTCTGGAATGTATGTTCAATTAAATTATGAAATGAAGTTTATTGAAGATGAAAAAGGACCAAATGTATGTTTAGTTGTGAAATCATTCTTTCAATGTTGAATTTCTGTTCTGTTACCCAGAAATGTGTAATGGTTTTCTTACCTTTGGTATATAAAAAAAATTTACTTGCAGAGGGGAAAACTCATCTAATAAAAGTTCTAATAAAATTCGGATGGTGTTATCAGGCAGTGCACTATCTTCTCTGCAGGAATGTCATGACAAACTTTATGCTACTTGTATTTAAAATGTTGATTTAATTCAGACCTGTAGGATTTTGGTATTCAAAGAATTTTTCCCCTAGTACCAACAGGAAAGTTTGCTGACCTTGAGTAGTTCTTTGATCTTAAGGTGACCATATTATGATCATGACCTGGCATCTTTGAAGGAATGAGCCTAGTCCATGTCAGTTTTTAAGCAGTTTTGCTTAGATATTTAGTATGTTTTCAAATCATTTCCTTTGTTTGGTTTTGGTACTTCTGTTTGTTTTTATATGTAAGTATCAATATTATTTTATAAACACTGAAAAATTATTTGAGAGGGAAAGATACTCTGAGAAAGGACACTGTCTAGAGAACCGTTAGAGAATGGCAAGCTACCTTAACATTTATGTTGGCTCACATGTAAAATCGGAATTGACTAGCTTACTTCTCATAGCAGGATTCATTGTTCTAGTGAGTTTTTCTGGTGTATTCGACTTTTTCATCTTTATTTCAATGGTTTGAGTTAATAACTTTTTGGCGGTTTTTTAATAGTTATTTCTTAAGACTATATTTTATATAATAGAATGTAAACTATGTGAAGGGAAGAGCTCTAAAATATTTTGTTGAGTGATATATCCCTGATGCCTAGAACACTTATTGATGTATAACATGTACTTTGTAAATATTTGTTGAATGATTAGACATTTTCTTTTTTGGGGGGCAGGTTATTTGTGGTTCAATACAGGGCAGGGAACAGGAATAGTGAAACACTAAAATACTAGATTTTTTAGACTAATTTTGTGAGCCATAACTTGATTTTTATAACTAATTGATTTTGAAAGCTAGTTTAATTTAGCTAAATCTTAAGATCTGAGAGTAATTTCTAAAAATGATAAGCTAGTTTTAAAGTCAGTAAATATTTTAGAATTATTTATCTGAATGATCTGTAGACAGCAAATTAAGGTTAAGAAAGCAGTTTCTTAATATCCTAAGTCATTACAATTTTAGGATTTTTAATCTGCCAAAATTTACATGCTTATTTCCTGCTTATTGTGAATTGCTTTAGGAAACATTAGTAGGATTAACATGACTGTTTAAAGCAGTTTTAGCTTGCTCACCTTTTAAAAAAACAAACCAGTTTTTCTAAAATTAAGGCTGAAAAGTTGTATTTTTAGATAGATGAAAAATTTTACAGAAGGCTTAATGAGGACCAATATAACATTTCAGTGAAACTGAACTGTGAAATTATTTTGTCTGGATACCATGTACAATTAATTCTAACAATGACAAAGTTTCTGCTTGGAATTATTGAGCTCATATATGAAGGCAGATAGACTGTTACTGTGGGAGAATAATTTTAAGTAATTTCAGCCTGTAAAAATTGTTTTATATTCTGTTAGAAGAAATATTCCATGGCAATTTGTGTGTGAATACAGTGTGGGAGTACATTTAATCATGATTTCCTTTTCTAGTTTAGGTTATTTTGGTTTATGTACTATTTTCATCAAAATTTCCCCCATATTTTAACATTAGGCTTGCTGTGTCCAAGTGACACTGTTAAACTGTTTAAAAAAAAAAAAGTATTATCAAGTATAGTTGAGAGCAGAGGCAGTAGCAACTGACTACTATTTTTCCAAAAGCTTACAATTATATACGAGGAAAGGACAGTGATCTTATATAAACCCCTCAATTTAAGAAGAATGAAATCTTGTCTTCTATTTCATATAAAGATATTTGGCATCTGAGTTGGTGATAATTTCAGAGTTTTGACTTCTGCATAATTGGATAGTGGAAGAGTATTTTAAGCCAAGAACTTTGAATACTTCCTAATTTAGTCATTGTATTATTCATACCCATGACATTCAGATTAAGACTTTTTACTTTATTTTTAAAATTAAAGTTACTAAGATAAATAAATTTTATATACAAAAAGCTTTGATCATAACAGTAAATTCTAAAAGGCATTTTTTTGACGTTAACCATTTACCTGAACATTTGAAATATGTAGCATTTTACATCATGCTTTTATAGTATGTGACAAAACAAAGGTATGCTTTTTTTTTTTGATAATTTTAAAAAGTCATTTTTTTGACGTTAACCATTTACCTGAACATTTGAAATATGTAGCATTTTACATCATGCTTTTATAGTATGTGACAAAACAAAGGTATGCTTTTTTTTTTTGATAATTCTAAAATCTTATTCTATGCTTTCCTTGCTCTCATTTGCTAAAAATGGATGTTAACAGCAGATTTGGTATTTAATTTAGTTCTTATATGCACCACAGAAACGATGTGTATTCCCAATCACAGCTAGGTTAGTGATTAGAGTTAAGAGGAGGTAAAGTTCATATGTTTAATGTGAGAGGCATTTTACGGTTCCACCTAAAAATGAACATTGAAGAGAGAGAACACAAGCTCTCCTGTTTCTCTCATTGCATTATTAGTGAGCCTTTGTTTTTTCAAGAAATGGTCTGGCATCTAAACAAGCACTTGGTGTTGAATACTAATATCTTGAGATATCAGTTTTCATCACCTTGAAAACTTTGAGTTACAGCAAATCTAAAAATATACAGTATTACCAGGTTAAGTATACTGTTGTATATCTTAAGCAAGATTTCAAAATTTAATTCAGGTAAAAAAGAATGACCCTTTCTGAAGTTGAATTTGTTTTAGTCTCAGCTGGCATGAGACACACGACACTATGAAAACACTCAATTTTCTGTGAATAAATGTAGATATCAAATATTTACCTCAAGACTGTAATATGACTGGTACTATTTTTGTTTCAATTTTTTGCATTATTTTTCTATGACTCTAACATAAAATTAAACTTTCAAGTGAATAATGATAAAAATAATGGAAAAAAGTATTTATTAAAAGTATAAGGAATTTTAGAGTTGCCAGTCTGATAAGTAGAGTTTAAGTTGGAAGAGCTGGAACATTATTACTATTTTTTTTATCTTTAATGAATTTGAATTAATCATTTATGGTATAGTAGACTAACATTTAGATTTAAAAATCATCATCTAATCTAAATGATGTTAATCTGCTACCCATAGTAGTAGTGTTTTGTCAAGGTAGATTAAGAGCTGGTTTTTCTTATTGTCTGACTGATCTAAATATACAGATTCACTTACGCATTTCTGCATATTCTTCTTTAGGATGTTTCATATAATAGGAAATGATTGATATTAAGTGCTTAGGTAAAAGTGTCAGTCAGTAGAATAGCAGATAACTAGTAAGTTTTTCCAAACATGTCTTTTCTCATGAACCTAATAGATCTGTTGTAGAAATATGTATACTCTTTTTGAATGACTTCTCTCATGACTTCTTTTGCATGGAAAACCAGAGAGAAGTTTTGTGTTACTTGTCCAACAAAGTATGATGTACTTTAAAAACTCCATGCCTCTATCAAATATTTAAAAGTAGTACTTTCAACCAAACTGGTCAACTCTAGACTTAACGCAAATCCTTTCTTATACAAGAAGGAGTTAGAGTGGTCATCATTACATTTTTATTTTAGTATAAAAAAATGAATCTTGTTTTTGACTATTTTCTGCTTTTTATTTCTGAATTATTTTTTTCTGACTCTCTTCCCCCATTGTTCCATTTATTGAGAAGTGGAGGGGTGGGAAAGATGTTTAACATGATCATTTGAGTTAGAATAGTACATCAGTGAGTTTTGATATGATTGTAGGACTTCATACAATGACCTCAATATTATCTTGATATTTTTCTTTTTAAAGTTGCAGTTGCAGGATTTGTGGAACACTAGCTTTGAATTTATTGACTTTAAGGATAAAGTGTGCCTATATTGTTTTGCAGAAGCTGATCCTTAGGCCATTGCTTCCTTATTGTTTTATCATACAGTCTTAGAGTAAAATACAGTGCTTAATACTGTATTCTTAAGTAAGGACCACAAACTAGACTAGAAGAGGCAAGAACAGGTGCTGGTTGGAAGTACAGGAGTATCTTTTTGTTTTTAATTGTGTTATAAGAGAGAAAATTATGACACTATATTTTCGCTGCTCTTTATTTTTTCTTCTCCCCATTAGTTAAGGTATGATGAATGGCTTTCAGTCATTACAGTGACAGTTATCTTGAATGAGGTATAGGTATAGTAAATATGTGATTCTAAATTTGATAATAAAGTACATATTTGGTACCATTCTAGTAGGGAACAATACTTTTGTTATTCCTTCCAAATCATTTAGGCTTTAAAACTCATAGCTAGGCCTTCAAAGCTAATCCCAGTCTACTGGGATGGCCAGTCTTTTGTCTCTGTTCTTAATTTTTCTAAAATTCCTTTCCCATCATTAGACCTTTTCTTCATCTTTATTATTTTGTTTCCTACATCTGAACCCATACAAGAGTTTATATTCACATGTTAGAAACCCCTAATTCCCTTTGGCTTTTGGAATACTGCTTATTCCACATTTGAATTATTTATATCAATTATGTGAGTAAACATAGCTATGCCACCAGAACTGATACACTCCCATCTTGGGTGGGGAACACGGTTCAGGGTAGATGGCTCTTTTATAGAAACATTTTTGTTCTTACTTATCTTCTTTTTTAACTACATGACTGTTGGCTTTCTGATGTAAAGCAGATCTAGCCTTCGTATGCTACTGTTGTTATGGACACATAAGTATTTTTTTCTGAGGGTTCATTTTAAAATATGTTAAATGCATTTCTTCTATCTTGGTGATTAGATTTGATCATTTGCATTTAGATTAATAATAATATAGCTACTACTTTTCACTTTGCATCTTTTGACTGATTACAATACTAATTAATTTACTTCCTTTCTTCATTTTGCTATAATGCACTTGGACTGCACAGATCCTTTCTCTGCTACTGTAGATGCTGTTGATGATGCCATTCCAAGCTTAAATCCTTTCCTCACAAAAAGTAGTGGTGATGTTCACCCTCCCATTTCTTCAGATGTATCCACTTTTACTACTAGGACACCTACTCATGAAATGTTTGTTGGTAAAGTACCATTTAACCTTTCTTTCCAATTAATGTTTATACTGCCTAAGTTTTTTTTTTAACGTATCCATTATTTTTAAAACACTGCAATAATTACTTTGTATTTTAATAATAAATTTTTAAGTAAACTAAATAGCAATAGTGTAGTGAGATTTTTTACACCAGTATCCCTAATTTTACTTAATGCAAGTTTTTAGGAAAGAAAATTTCCTTTGAAATTGGACTTTGTTTTGTTCTCTATCATACTGTAGCATCACATGCTACATCCTGTTTATTAGTTCAGAGAGGTGGTTATTAGGAGAGTTGATTGAAGGAGTAACATCTCTTAAACTTAGTTACGTATTTATGTGTGCTTATATTTTTCCCTCTCTGCTTGAGAAAGAGGGTGATTAACACTCTTAGTAGCTTTCTGAATCTTCCTTTTTTTCCCGTTTTTAATTTCAAATAATGGTACAACTTTATATTGTCTAAAACCCACTATACCCTCTGTCCAATCTTAAGGGTCTCATTTCATTGTTAGCCTGGGGTGAAAAGTAGAAAATGAAAAGCAACTTGACTGACTAGGCTTAATTGTGGTCTAAAAATCTGTAAAAAGGCAAAATTTCATACCGAAGTTGTACAAGGAAGAATAAATTTTTAAGTACATACTAAACTGAAATAAATGTTTTTGAATCCTACTAAAAAGATGCTAAACCCCCTTAAAAGATGATGAAAACTGCTTTTATTCAATTCAAAGAAACAACGTAAGGTGACACAAATTTAAATCTTTGATTAAAGCAGCATTCAGAAAGTCATCTGTGTACCCTAGGTAGATCATGTGGCCATATTCTGTTAGATATATCTGAGAGAGGGGAGGATGGAAGGTGACTAGAAAGCAGTAGTTGGAGATCTGAGAAAGTTTCAAGGCAGGTGCTCCAGTTATACAACTAGTCTAATAGTTCTAAAGTGTAATAATATTTGGTTGCAATAATTCCTTTATTGTAGTACATTTAAAAATTATATAAAAAGTAATTGAAACTAAATTATACATTTTGTTGCTCTAGAAATTTGTCAAATGGAGTGCCTTTTTGCTTGGTAATAAGGGGTAACTAGAGTTATCTTTGGAGTGTTCTGTTGGGGTGGTGGTTTTTTAGGTTTATCTTTTCTTCATATTTACCGAATATGAATAGTCTGTATATTGTAAATATGGCTGTTTGTATCTTTTTAAGTCAGTTGCCTTAATTTGGGGATATGAAACAGATACGTCTTTGCTTTGGGACTATATATTTAGATCTTTTAGGTCAGAGCAGTGCATGGGCTTCAGGATGTCACATCTGTATCCCCTGAAGGGGGACAGAATGGAGGACAGTAACCTTAAGTGCTGAAGGTTGTAGGTATTTCACATATAAACAGAAACAGAGTAAAAATATATAAAAGTCATGTGAGAGAGTTAATTATTATTTTGACTTTTCAAGGAAAAAAGCCTGTAATAAGAGGAATATCCTAGAAATGTCATATTCCTAATGTTTTTTAAGTTTAAGGCCTATGATTTGGGGCAAGAGGAAGACCAGAAAGCAAAGCACATTAGTAAAGTTGATGGCTATATACTCCAAGGTCAGTCGGTCCATTTGAAAATTAAAATCATAGAATTGGTGATTTAGAGTTTGCAAAAACCTGCAGAGAATGTTTGGTCCAGCTCTCAACTCTCACAGTAGTAAGAGAACATTATTACCATTTTGTGGATGCATCACCTGAGTCCTAGAAAAGTTAATCAAGATAACCCAGCTAGTGGGAGCAAAGCCTAAATCAGGAGACAGCAGCTTTGCTCTGCAGCGCTCTTTCCCTTATGGAAGTGCAGACTTTCATTTAAACCCTTATCTTCCTCTTTCTGAGGGAGAATAATACAAATGGAAGTATGAAGTATACTTTTAAAAAAAAAATCACATCTGCCAAGTTTTGTCAGAGAAAAAAACTTGTTAAATACTTTTCTTTTTTAATGAAAATGAGTGCAGAAGGGGAAATTAAAAACCACTGATGTCAAACCATTAGGCATTAGTCTAGAATAGGGGTCAGCAAACTTTTTCTTAAAAGGTCAGATTGTAAATATTTTTGGCTTGTGAGCCACACGATCTCTTTCGCAGCTGCTCAACTTTGACATTATAGCGTGAAAGCAGCCGTAGACAAGACATAAACACATGAGCTTGGCTGTGTTCCAGTAAAACTTTATTTACAAAGATAAACAGCTGTAGTTTGTTGATGCCTGTCCTAGAAGAGGCTTTTTAATAAGTCTTTCAATGCAAGTTGAAAGTTCCTGAGAAGTAGAGTTGTGTAATAAAAATTCCAATACTTTCTTACTCAGAGTAGTAAGAGCATGAGAGGACCACCCAAGGTGTGCCATTCCTGGCACTGTATAGTCTAATTAGCCACTAGCCACATGTCATCATTTAAAGGTTAATTAAAATTAAATATTAAATAAAATTAAAATTTTACTTCCTCACTTGTACTAGCCACATTTTCGTTCTTCAGTGGCACATGTGCCTAGTGGCTACCATAATGTACCATATGCACATATCTGCTTATTGTGTGGATTTATAAAACATTTCTGTTATTAGAAAGCTCTGTTGGATAGTGCTCTAGAACAGTGGTCAGGAAACTTCTCATGTAAGGAACCAGATAGTAAATGCTTTAGGCTTTTATAGGATGCATAAAATCTTTGAGTCGTCATCTTTTCTTTTTCTTTTTTTTTTTTTAAACAACCCTTTCAAAAGGTAAAAACCATTTTTAGCTCACATAGGCATATAAAAATAGGCCCCAGGCTGTATGTAGTTTGCCAACCCCTGCTCTATAGGATTAAGAACAACCAAGAACAATCAGAGTTAGGTATGTAGATACCTTCCAACCCTTCCAGGGGAGGACCTTGATTTGATGATATGATTCTCAGTGTACTTTGTAGCTTGTCCTCATGAAAGCAATAAGAATACTGAAATTTGTAAGTCAAGGGGAGTGGGTTGTGGTCTCAGCTATACCATGTTTGTGACCTTGTCTAGGCCTGCTTCCTCATCTGCAAAAGAAGACATTAGAAGACATGTTGGTATTGACTAAAAAGCCAACTGGTTCATATTTCTTTATCTAAAGAAATGCAGTATTGGTTATTTTTAAAAACTTGTGAATATTATTTATATATATATTTTTAAATATAGTACTTACAATGGAGGCTTAAGTGCTTTTTTTTAGTAAGTTGTAATTTGAAGAACACCAATGGCTTGGACTCCTGTTTTTTCTTTTGTTTTGTTTTTATTTGTTTCTGTTTGTTTTTAATTACTCCATTTCACTCTTAACTGTTCCTCCTCACTTTCTCACTTTTCTCTTTCTCTTTTTTCTTTTTTTCCTGTCCTTTCTTTTCCCCCCTTATATGCCTTGTCAGATTCTTTTTGTGGTACTCAAGCTTATCGTAATACTACCCTTATGTGCCATGAGCCTTCTACTGTAGCTGGTTTATTTGGAGGTAGGTAACGATAATCTCTAAAATTTATCAGTTTATTTATATGCAAGAGGGGTTTCTTTTTGTTGTTTTCCTTAAAATGAGTTGGTAAGAAAAAAATACTTGGTTTTGAGGAACAGGTAGTTTTTTGCTTAATTTTGTTTTCCTTGATTAAACACGATTGTTTTATGAATGGATGCCTGTCATCTTCCTGCTTTTATTCATTCTCAAAACTTTCAAATTTTCAGAAGAGTTTATAATATTTTAATATTACAAGCTCATGGAATTTAAAGCTCTGTGTATAGATCTTAGTGATAGAATGGCAGATAATTTTGATTTGAACAGTTGTGGCACAGGTGAAGGGAGATTATACTGGAAAGAAGCATGCTTTTCCAGCGCTATGCAAAGGCCATAGAAATGGGAAGTAGTTTCCAGGGAGGTGTAACCAATTTGATCTGTATCTTTCCAAATATATTCTGTCTAGGCCAGTGCAGTAGCAATAAGACCTCAAAATCCAGCTGAATTTTTTTGTGTATAGGAGTTGTTACCTTAGTTAAGTTGGCATTAAAAAGTAGGTTTGACACAACTGAAGAACTGAGGTTCTTGACTGGCAGTAAGGATTAGACATAGTTAAAAGTGTTTAAAAATGGAATGGTTGAGGGCATTTAACAGAAAGAAAATGTTTGGAATACGGTGAACTTGGGTGTGAATTCCAGTTACACTCCTTTACCTGTGTGACTTTAAGCAAGTATTTAGCCTTTCTAAGACTGTGAAAATGGGGATAATAATGTCTTGCAGGATTGTTAATGAGGTGTACATATATGCCTGTATAACATCTAGCACAATGCCTGACACAGAAGTATCATTAAAACTACTTGTATTGGGAACTTATCTTGTGGGGACTTCCCAGGTGGTCCAGTGGTTAAGACTCCACGCTCCCACTGCAGGGGCAAGGGTTCAGTCCCTGATCGGGGAACTAAAATCCCGCATGCCGCAGGGCGAGGCCAAAAAAAAAAAGCAATTATTTTGTGTATGCAGATCATTTCATACTTGGAGTATACTTCTTACCTAAATTATTTAATCATCAGATATAATCTTGAAAACTCATTGTTTTTGTATTGCTGATAGATTTTTAAATTGCCAAGGGCTATTTATTTTTTAGCCCAGTATTTGCTATTTCAAAGCTCAAGAAGTTCATAAAACTTGAAGAGTCCTGATAGATATAATCATTATAGCTATAATAATAAAAACTAATTTTCCTACCTACTAATTTATATAAGATGAAATACTCAGGATAAACCAAAAACCCTTAATAGATTCTGGAATCAAAGAAATTGGGGTTTAAGTCTTGATTCTGCCACTTACTAATTATTTTACCTTGGATAAGTTGTTTAATCTCTTAGTTTCCTCATCTGTAAAATGAGGATAATAATAACTGTCTCATAGTGTTATTGTGTGGTTTAAATAATAACCTATCTATAAAGCCCTTGCATAATGTTTAATAAATAGTAGCAGTAATTTTCTCAAAAAAGAATGAGGCCTATTTATTACAGAACTACCACCAAAATCTATTAAACAACCCAGCCAATTTTTCTCAAAGGTGTTTGGATTGCCTTTCTGTCCCAAAAGCGTTTTCATCTTGTACCTTTCAGTCACCTTACTATTGTCCTCTCAAGATTTGCCCTGTAGTACAGTGGTTTCTAAATGTTAATCTGTGAACTGGAGCTGTTCAGTGACAGAGTTTTCATTGGGCTTTGTGAAATGAAAGTTAGGCAGTTCAATGTAGTGATTATTTCATAAAATTAACCTTAACTTTGATAGCCTATTCATCTTTTTTGGGGGTGGTCCCTAAATCTGCTCTTTTGAAATGGTGATATTAATTCTGTAACTTTGCTTTAAGTAACTTTTAAAAATTGAAGGTTGACAATCTAATCAGCTATTATAATTTATTAAGAATTTCCCTTTTAGTTTATTCTTCTGCTATGTAGAAGCTTTTAAAATTTGAGGTACTAGCTCTGGATTACTTTATATCTTTTCAAATCTTTTATACTTTTAGGCAGTAATATAATTTCACAGATTGGTGCCCCTAGGGACCTCAGGAGATGGCTCCTCTCTTTACAGAAAGTAATGAAGTTGTTTTTGTGTTATTATAAAGGATAGGCTCATCTCTGATATCAATCAAATTCTAGAAAGAATTTCGGACAAGATAGCAAGGGAAAAGAGAAATTGGTATGCCGTCCTACTTTATAAATTTATTGTTCCCTGTGTTTTCTAAAGTTTAATGATATCATAGCTCAGATATTATTTCCAGGATGATTTAAAGAATGCTATGTGTGGTGGTTCAGCATGGGCATATAATTAAGCATGATAGATTTTTGTCTTTCTTGAGTAGATACATCTGTTCTTTTTGTAAGGAGTTAGGAGAAGAACCATCAAGCCCATGGTATATTTCTTAAGCAGTTCGTACACTTCAAAGAGCTGTTAAATCAGTATATCTATAGAATTCTAGGAGCCTTTTGATGAATGGTCAGATTTATCTACTAAATTATTTTATGTTTTGATAGTGCTTGTATTCTCATTGTATGACCAGTGTCTTTGAGTTAAGAAAGAGTTAAATAATTATGGAATAAGATCAAACTTGTACATTTAAAAAATTTTGTGCCCTACAGAATATTCATACTATGATGTAAAATGCTACTTTTAAAGTAGTATCATTGATGTATACCAGCTTGTTTGGGTCATTGTTAATAAGTCATTGCTTTCTGGCTTCTCTGGCTTTGAGGACCTTCTTGAACTTCTCACCAAATCTTGTCCTACTTTTTGTTTTTCTTTAAGATCAGTCCTTTTAGTACAGAATTATTGTACTTCTTTATATCCTGGTGGTATACATTAAGAGTTCAAAGTGAGATTCTTATAGACTGAAAGTCCTTTAGCAGAAAGTTGGGACAGGAAGAGAGAGAGAGTCTATGTTCAGGGCTCAAAAGTTTAACTTCTCTTTAATGATATAGTTGTTAATCTTCTGATACCAGAGTTTTTTTTATTTTTAACATTCTGACTTTATAGAATTTAGAAATGGAAGAGAATTCCGGAGCCATTTATTACAGCCTTCCACAAAGCAAAAGAATTCCTTCTTTGTGATCCTTGCTAGGCTGTTCTCTACTTGGATATATACTCAGTGATTGAAAGCTCCCCAAGTCATGTGACAGCCCTAATGGTTTTAGATGATTTTAATTCTTCTTGTCAGCCTCTGGAAATTCAGAGCCTCACCTCAACAAAATACAACCTCACACAATTGAAAATCTTAACGTTTACCTCAGCATTGTCTGGTTTCAGCAACGTGAGCTGGGTGTCTGTTGGCTTATTGCCACCACCATCAGTGTAACATGGACAGGAAAGAATAAATTTTCTGGTGTTTCAGAACAGTTAGGTAAATTAGTATATTTGATTATACATGTCAGCTCCACTTTAGGAAGTAGTTAAGTTGAAGCTAGAGGGTGGTTGGGTGTTGAAAATAGTCTGTTTTTTGGTTTTTTTTCAATATTCAGAACACATCTGGACACAAGGGAGGGCTCATAAGGATTAGTGGGTTATAACTTTCAGAATCCTGTCACTTCTCAAATTAACTTAAACCATATAGCTTTTGATTAACCATCGAAGGAAGGAAGGGAGAAAGGAAGGAAGGAGAGAGAAATACGGAAGGTGAGTAGGTAGAGGGAGAAAGACTCTTGGGGGATACTAAGTAGACTCATATTTTTTTAAAGCACCACAGAATACTTATTTTATTCCCAAATGATCCCTTAAATTAAATTTGACTTCATGCAAAATCCTAGAATTTTAGATGTGTTTGGTTTTTTAACGTCAGCTTACAAGTTTAAGGAAAAAAATAAGCAAAAAATATTATTTCTGTAATGAAACAAACTAGTAGTTCAACTTCACTTGCTCTTTTGTTAGTTTTCTTAGTGGGATGATTTTGTTTTGGAAAATGTAATCACAAGAGATGTGGTAGTCTAGGAAGCATTTTGCTTGAAGGGTTGGCTTTGTTTTTTGTTGTGGGAATTTACTGCTTTTTCCATTCTATTGTCATCATTATTAAAGAGCTGTAGATGTAGAGTTATTAAAGAATTGAGCTTTTTCCATTTTGGTTTTTCTTAGGATTCACTCCTTCTCCAGTTGCACAGCCACATCCTTCAGCTGGCCTTAATGTTGACTTTGAATCTGTGTTTGGAAATAAATCTACCAACGTTATTGTAGATTCTGGGGGTAAGAAAAAATTGCTTTATTAACATTACTGTAATGTTCTAGTTTAGAGTCTGTGTAAGGACAGATAATGGTCCTTTTAACGTGTAAATAGATGAAATTGGGGTAGCCAAAGAAGTGGTCCCTCTTCCCCCAGCCACTAGAAGAAAGCTTCAAGGGACTGTTAGCCTTTACTCATTTCTTAGTGGCAGTTTTGAATCTGGGTAGATTTTATTTCTCCCAGAGCTATTAAATAAGAGAGAAAAAAAGAGATTTTACTCAGATTAGACTGCTAAATTGCTAGGGACTGTGTGTAGAATGCTGTACCTTTTACTCTAATTTTTACCTTTACTGAAATGAAATTGGCTTTTTTGAAAACTAGGAAAATATGACCTGTGGTACCTTGACTCGTTGAGGTAGTCTGTGTAATGAACAGCTACAATAACTAAATATCAGAGTTGTGGGTTCAGAGGCTTTTTATTGTTTTATAGTATGCTTGTTTAGTCATCTTAAGAGAACTTTATAAAATCTGTAGAGCCAAGTTTCCATTTAACATCTTGGTAATTTGAAGTTTTGTAAAGATTGAGTTCCTGTAAAGTTGGCACCAAATTATATTCTTAATCATGGGGTGCTAAGTGTAGTAATTAAACTCAAGCCATTTAAAGAAATATATTGAGGTGTTGTTAATTTTATAATATACAATTAGTTATCATAAGTATACATACAAAAGTAAGAAGCAAACTTATAAAGAATGTGTGTGAACTAGGAATTTATTTTTTTCTGTGCACTAGTAGGTTTATAATTACATTTTTTGATGCATTTGACTTTGTCCTCTTGAGTTTATCTTGCTGGGAAAAAGGATAAAGGAAATAGAAACCAATTGTTCATATTTTATAAACCCCTGGTTTTGGTGACTTTCTTTTTCATATTCTCTGGTATTCCTGGGTTGTGCCGTTCAGTCCTTTGGTGGTTTGTTGATTGGATCTGTTTTACCTTTTACCGTTTGGTAGAGAACCTTAAGGGATTTTATTTTATTTATTTTATTTTATTTTTTATTTTTAAGCAGGGTTCTACTTTACTAGATAGTTTTATGCAGTTTGAGTGTAGTTTAACTATTTCTTGTGTATAATTTAGGCTAGCTGTTTTTAGACAGGAAAAGAGATAACCTAGTGGTTCATTTTCACTTGCTTCTAATATACTGTTTTACATATACCTTACATTCTCCACTTTGAAGAGTATTAAAAGGTTTATAAAATATTATTTCTTAAAAGGAACTTTTTTTCAAAGTTACAATAAAATATTATTTCTTAAAAGGAACTTTTTTTCAAAGTTACAGAGATATATTTTTTACCTGTATTTCTTCAGGTATGAGTGAGTCTTCAGAAAATTTTGTCAGCTGAGTGGAAGGATTAATTCCATTTCCTTCTCTTTCACAGAGAAGGGATTTGAAATGGTGGATTTCTCCTTTTTCCACTTAAGAGCATTTATTAGTGCCTATTTACCTGGAGGACTTCTCCAGTAAACAAACAAGGAGAAAAGGCAGAGACCTCCTTTAGAAAGCTGTAGCACCATAAAGTTCCTTACAAATCCTATTTCGTCTGTTTGTAACTTTAAGGCTTTGATGAACTAGGTGGACTTCTCAAACCAACAGTGGCCTCTCAGAACCAGAGTCTTCCTGTTGCCAAACTCCCACCTAACAAGTTAGTATCTGATGACTTGGATTCATCCTTAGCCAACCTTGTTGGCAGTAAGTATTTTTTGTATTCTTTAATCTTTAAAATAAGTTGTTTTATAAAAATTAGTCTAGTTTTTAAATGCTTTCTTTTTCTCCTGTCCTAGATCTTGGCATTGGAAATGGAACCACTAAGAAGTGAGTGTTTTATTTGTATTCTTTCCCTATGTGCCATTTAGAGGTTGATTAGGCTTTCCTCTCAAGAAAGTATGTGTAGAGATGTCATCTGCATCTTAAATGCTCTGTTCAATCTAAATGTATAGTAAAGAAACTTCATAATTACACACACTTAATATTCTCACTCATATTTATTTAAAGTGATGTAAATTGGAGTCAGCCAGGTGAAAAGAAGCTAACTGGAGGATCTAACTGGCAACCAAAGGTTGCACCAACAACTGCTTGGAATGCTGCAACAATGGTGAGTTGGAAAAGCTCATTATATACTAACATGAATGATTTAGGTAAATGTGTAACATGAAAATGTTTTTTAAATAGTGATAAGGCATAAGTGGAATGATTGTTACCAAGTTTTAGAAATATAAGTAATTTGTATTTCTTTTAAAGGAAGCTTGGTTGACTATGTTTGCCAGGTACATTTTAGTAGCTAACATTTATTTAAAGGTTACTTTGTGTCAGGCATCATTCTAACAAATAATATGTGGTTTTGTTTTATATAATCCTCAAATTTACCTTACACGGTAGTAACTATTGTTATCCCAATTTTACAGATGAGGAAATGAAAACACAGGGTTATTAAGTAGTAAGCCCAGATCACAGAGATTGGGTGGGTTTTTAGAACCCAGGCAGCCTTACCTCAGAGCATATTTTCTTAATCACTATTCTCTACTGCTGGTTTCAAATCTATTATTTATCTATCTGCAATAAATAAATAACCTTAACACTAAACCAATTGCTAGATTCACACACATACACGTATTTCCCCCAACAGTGGCTCAGTGTTCACTAATGCAGGGGTCCCCAATGCCTGGGGCCACAGACCAGTATGGGTCCGCTGCCTGTTAGGAAACCAAGCCACATAGCAGGAGGTGAGTGGCTGGCAAGCGAGCAGAGTTTCATCTGCCGCTCCCCGTCGCTCGCACTACCGCCTGAGCCATTCTGTCCCCGCTCCTCCACCCAAGGAAAAATTGTGTTCCCTGAAACCCGTCCCTGGTGCCAGAAAGGTTGGGGACCGCTGCACTGATGGTGCAGTGTTCACTAATTCAGTGTTCTGGTGACTTTAAGAATGTAAGTGCAGCAAATAAGGAGAATCAACTATATAAATTATATGACAGTATCAACAAAAGCCAAGCAAGTATAGTTTTAATTGAGTATGCCTATACACATACACATCTCACAAAGATTATAATCTTAAATCCCAAAACAAAAAAACTCATTCTAGTGGATTATATATTTTTTTGTTTTACGAAAGAGAAAACGAGTGCCAGAGGTGTTAAGTGACTTGCCTGAGGCATCCCCACTAATAGGTGCCTGAATTGAGAGACTCTTGCCCTATCCAACTGGCCCCAGAGCTTCTTGCAGTACACTACACTGTTCCCTACTTCTCCATCTTCTGGTCATCTTCATGTCAGAGCTGAAACAAGGCACAGCCCCACCTTGTTTGACCTCAGCTGCGAATGAATGCATCCGGTGACAAATTTTTCACCACTTTGTGCACGTATGTGAATGACTTCAAAAGCACCACAAGTATTGATTTTAGGATTACAAATAAATTTCAGTGCATAGCAAATTTGCAAATACAGAATCCATGAGTAATGAAAATTAATTGTATATGATAATTAATGAGTTAGCATCTAGTACTGAAGAAGTTCTAATGGTTTTAATTAATATAAGGTATGGTCGTCCCAGAGTAGTTTTGTGGCCGTACCCCTATCCTTGGTCAGCTGCTGTTTTACCAATCCAGTAAGTCTCCCTGCATCAGAGAAAACCAATTTTTTTTTGTAGAAAAATTTGAAACATGCTTTCTTGCAACAATGTGTGCTAATCAGCATTTGATTACACGAGCCACACATTGTATCCTTTCTGTTGTTGTTGGAGACCCCCATTATCCTTTTTGTTTTTAAATTTTTTATTTCTTTTATTGGAGTATAGTTGCCTTACAATGTTGTGTTAGTTTCTGCCATACAGCAAAGTGAATCAGCCACACGTATACATATATCCCCATTTGCCCACTTTTTTTAAATATACCTTCAGGGGCGTTCTTTTTTTAAATTTTTTTTCATTTTATTTATTTATTTTTTACATCTTTATTGGGTTATAATTGCTTTACAATGTTGTGTTAGTTTCTGCCGTACAGCAAAGTGAATCAGCCACACGTATACATATATCCCCATTTGCCCACTTTTTTTTAATATACCTTCAGGGGCGTTCTTTCTTTAAATTTTTTTTCATTTTATTTATTTATTTATTTTTTACATCTTTATTGGGTTATAATTGCTTTACAATGTTGTGTTAGTTTCTGCTGTACAGCAAAGTGAATCAGCTATATGTATACCTATATCCCCTCCCTCTTGAGTCTCCCTCCCATCCTCCCATCCCACCCTCTAGGTCCTTACAAAGCACCAAGCTGATCTCCCCACATTATCCTTGTTACAGCTACTTTTTGTTATTAAATCTCTTCCAGAGTACTGTGCTGTTTTACTGTTGCCTTGGGTTAATTGTATGTTAAAATTAATAGGGCTGAACTAAAAATAGTGTGCTGTTAAAGTTTTACATGATGTTAAAGAGTTTTATTAGTTTCAGTCTCCATTAATGGAAAATAATATTGAAATTTAGCCACCTTTTTAAATCAGTACTTTTTCTCTGGTAGTGGTCACTACCGTCACCAATAATAAAACCTTGCATTTAAATAGTTTACATTTTTACACACTCACACACACACTATCCTGAGTCTGTAAATAGTGCACTCTTGGGGGAGTTTGAGCAGCTCTTGTCCCAGCTGTAAGGATAAAGTTATGCAATTTTTTTCCCCCTCAATTGCAAAGCAACTAGAAAGCAGATTTAAATTGAAATCCGTCCCTTCTGACTCGCAATCCAGTGTTTTTCCCACTCTAACACACCTCTCTGACTAGGGATGGCAGGAGGTTAGGTTAGTAGATGTTACAGCCTCAGGAGTGAATTATACATTGATAATATATGAGGAATGATATAAATCCAAATGATATAAAAATACAATGAATATTTTCTTATTTTGTATGAAATTAGTATTAATCTGTATGAAGTATTAGAAGTTTGCGAATAGCACTTAAGATTGACTTTTAGCATTTAATAGGCATCTAACCATCTAGAATTTGTTGATAAGAAGCAATATCTATGGTGCTGTGTTGTATATGGTAAGGTATATCATCTCTTAAGGATTTTGTTAAAACATTTGTATGTATGTATTTTATAGAGGTTCTTTGTAATGACTAACATTTAGGGCTGGTGATGTGATTCACTACTTAGATAAACTGCTGCTTTTGACATTTCTTTACATTTCTAACCTTTTTAATTAATCCTTAAACACTGTCAAGGTTTTTAAATTTTTAAAAATTTTAACCATTCATTGATGTTTTATTAAAATATATAATGATGTTACACTACCAATTCTATTACTGTTTGCTTTTTTTCTGTGGTAGACATTATGCAATGCAACCCTGTTTATGGGATGCACTGTTGATGCTACTGATAGATTTTATGTTTTGATGACACTTGTAATCGATAAACTGTTATGTAAGTAAGGTGATGATGCCAAAGACTAAATTTCCTGTTGTCAACCTTGATAGTGTTTTAGTACAGATGTTCGTCCATTAGATACTGGAAATACGAGGGATTTTAGGTAGTTAATGAATGTTCATGTGAACTAAAATGCTCTCTATGTATTTTCTGTTGTGTAAGTACTTGTTCTAATCCAGTGTTATTGCATTATGTAATTGTTCTCCCTGGGAAAAACAGAATGGCATGCATTTTCCACAATACGTAAGTGACCAAAAACTAGCCTTTTTTGCAATAAATTGGCATGCTGTTAACCAATGCTGTAGCAGAATCTCATAACCTTCTAGCTATTACTTGTTTTCACATTCAGATTTTCAATGTGCCAGAAATTCTTCCTAGCATCTACTGATTTTGTGGGTTTGTTGCAGAATTGATTCTGATGGTGGCATGGGAAATACAAATTTTTTTTTCTTGCTTAATATTCTGCCATTTGCTGCCAGATGGCTGGGTGTCTGTGTCTGTATCTGTGCTGCCACTATGCACTTGATGACTTCTGAATGAAGGGAAATGTTGATTGTGGTAATGTTGAAAATAACAATTGCATGAAATCTTACAGGCTTCTGCTGAACTTGGCAGTTTGTCTACTGCTCTCGCAGCTCTTGGTTTTTAAGTAGGGAGAGACCAATAAGTCCTACATGCTCACCCAAATACTAAACTTTTAACTGTTCACTTTAGTTATGCTTCATTTAACTTCTCCATGTGTATGTTCAAATTGCCATATAGTTTGTTATTTTTCATGTTATAGCAGTGTTATTGGTCTTTCACCTGTATTCAGCTTCTTCAGTTTTTATTATAAGATAACACACACAGGGAATGTTGTTAAGACAGCAGATATGTCTAAAATGATTCTGTGCTGAGATTGTCTATTTTGAGTTAAAGTGGGAGGAGGAAGGGACCTTAAACATCTTAGTGGTAGATGGCTCTTTTAGGACTTAAAGCATAAACAGACTTAAAAATGTATTGCTCTTCCAAATTGGTGCTTTGCAGAAGATAGTTTAAATAATTTATGAAATAAATTAGAAGGAATACTAGTATACATACTCTACGTAAGAACTTGTGCTTCTTAGAAATAGTCATACTCCATAGTGGTTTGAAATCTTTGGAGTTACTTGAAAAGAGTGAATGAGGTCCTTAGAAACTAATTTTTTGGAAGATCAGATTGTTCATTGATTTGGGATCTTTACATTTTTTTTTGCTCAAAAAATGAAGTACCTAGGAAAACATTCAGTAATGCTACTTTTCTAGGCAAACATTTTTTATGTTAGTGATAGACTTTAAATTTTAGAACTTTGAGTATTTTTAAAAATCTGAATATTTTTAAAGCTTGTAAAAGCACAATGAAATCTTAGATCACTGTTGTATCTAACTTTAAATGGTATTTTTTCTTTCTGATAATTCTTCTTTTCCGCTAATTTCAAGACACTTTTTTTCATTGAGCTTTAATTGACACAATTATTAATGAACACAAATGTCATATTTAATCACAGCTGTCTTAGCAATTCTTTTTAGTGGAACTACAGCTATTAATTCCTTGAACTCCGTTGACATACATGAGTTATACTTCCTTGTTTATTTTTTCTTTCATCATGTCAGGCACCCCCTGTAATGGCCTATCCTGCTACTACACCAACAGGCATGATAGGATATGGAATCGTAAGTATTTTTCCCAACACAGCTTTTTGAAAATAGGTTGGCTCACATTTAACATGAATTTATTTCCCAGCTTAACTGAAAAAAGAATTTAGTGCCACATATATCCTTAATGCCTAACACAGAACCTTGCACCATAGCATAGGTTTCATAAGTATTTCTAGAATAGTCATTATACAACGGATACTATTTATTAATGTTCACTGTATTTACTTGGCTTATTTTTCCTCTCATAAGTTTGTTAGGCATTTTATACTTCATTATGAACTCATTTAAACATTAATGTTAACTCCAAGTCTTTGTTGCTGTGACCTTACATTAATACCAGTGAGGTCTTATAACCTGAATACCACTCTAGAGGAAGGAGGGAATTAATATTTCTTGAATTGTGTAGGGGTAAATTTAGTTTAGTAAAGGCCGCAGAAATTTTCCTATGACATGATTGGGATAGTACAGAAACAGTCCTTAAACCTTTAAGCTGCCCACAACCCACATTCTAGATTGCCCTTACTCTCCCAACTCTTAATACATAGACTCACATAAATAAGAAATGAAGGTAGTGGCTTCAGCCCACCACACACTTGGCGGAACTGTTGCTGTTGGGAGGCAGCACTGCATCCGTTGGTATTGCTACTGTGGCTGCTTCTGCTACTTCTTTATTTATTATACATCTGTAGCTCTTTTCCTGCATATGAAGGAGTTTCACAGCTTTTGGATTAGTAGTAGTCATTACATTAAAAAGGTGTCTGCACAAAAAACTCAAAATGACTCTCACTACAAATAGGAGTCATCCTAAAAGGTTAAATAGAACTTGCAGAAAGGTAAGGTTTTAGAATATAGCATTTTAACCAAAATAATATGGTGGTCAGTGTGTACTCTATTTTGTCACTTACGTTAATTATATACCATGGAGTGGTAATTTTTAAAGAGATGGTTGGTTGAGATTTATTTTCAATTATTTAAGAATGAACTAACCTCTTTGTGTGTAATTTAAGCCTCTTGGTTTTCCCTAAAAATGTCTGAAATAAAATGAAAGAACCATTGGGTTCTTTCAATTGGGAGTAAACTTCTTCAAACAATCAACTGTTTTCCCTTGTGCTTATTTGCATAATGGCATAAGAACTTGATTTGATACACAAAGGCAGTTTTCTTTGAAATGTCTTAGCCATTTTATGGTTTCAAGTTTCCCATGTCTAAAGCTGGCAGATTTGGACATTTTTTTGGTCTAAATTATTTTGTCTGTTTATCATAGTTTGAATTTTGCAACTCATGTAGAAAAAGTTGAGCTTTTTTGCAAACTTTAAAAGATGAGCACATTAAAGACTTTCCATATAAAAAAAATACTCTTAAAAATTTGTAGATGGGGCTTCCCTGGTGGCGCAGTGGTTGAGAGTCCGCCTGCCAGTGCAGGGGACGTGGGTTCGTGCCCCGGTCCGGGAGGATCGCACATGCCGCGGAGCGGCTGGGCCCGTGGGCCGTGGCCGCTGGGCCTGCGCGTCCGGAGCCTGTACTCCGCAACGGGAGAGACCACAGCAGTGAGAGGCCCGCGTACAGCAAAAAACAAAACCAAAAACAAACAAAAAAAGCCAAGCTTGAAATCTACTTCTCTGCTCACCTCTGAAGATTAGTCTAGTGCTTTCTCTTTGCCAGAGGAATCAGAATTGAATTGCAAAATTTAAAAGGACTCCTATATCACTACACGTAAGTAACATACTTCGCCCACTGCAGTCAAGATTTATGAGATTAGATACTAAAAGGGTTGACGAAGTTAAAAAACACTTCATCTTAAAAACTAATTTGGGTGAGTCTTCTTTAAGCATACTTTTAAAATATTATTTTGACTTTTGAACCTTGTATATATTTTATATACTCAAACATAAAAGTTTAAAAGGGAGCCCTTTTACACTGTTGGTGGGAACATAAACTAGTGCAGCCACTGTGGAGAACAGTATAGACCACAGCAGTGAGAGGCCCGCGGACAGAAAAAAAAAAAAAAAAAAAAAACATTTGTAGCTGTCAGTCTTATTTGCATTTACAGGTATTTTCCCTTTGAGTTACTGCAAAAGTACTAGTACTGTTCATCCCTGTCATCCTTCTTGTTTACTTACTCATAATAAGGAAAATGTGAGTTAACATCCTTTAACTTGACATTTTTTGTTTTTTTAGCCTCCTCAAATGGGAAGTGTACCTGTAATGACACAACCAACCTTAATATACAGCCAGCCTGTCATGAGACCACCAAACCCTTTTGGCCCTGTATCAGGAGCACAGGTACTAATTAACATGCTACACGTAACTGTTTTAATGTGCTTGATGTGGAAGAAATATAATAGCAAAAAATCCTTTTATACAACTTGAGAAGCAGGTTATTAGCATTTTTCCCCCTTCATTGTGGATGTTATTTTCTTCGCATATCTTTCTCATCTAAGAGTTTGTAGGAATATTGATTATTTAGAAAGAAAGGATAAGCAGATTACAAATATTAAAGATGGAAAATTCTTGATAACTTACAGTTGGTGGGTCCAGAGGATGGTTTTTCTGAGGTTAAGGAACCTTTTTTCTGATAATGATTCTGACATGCTCTCCTTTGTGGGCCTTAGAAACCTTGAACTCAGAACTCAGTGCCTTGGCTTGAATGGTGCTACAATAAAGGTGTTGCGTTTGAGATATTTGTGAAACTTGACAAGTCTTCAAAAGTTGTGAATGCTGTTTTTTCATTAGATAACTTCCTGCTGCTAAAGATCATATTTAAAAGCAACCCCCCCCAAAAGGACAAAAAAGCTTGAAATGCCATGCTGACCTAATGTCTTCACAGGAAAGACTTTCCTCTTCAAATGTTTCTAAGGCCTTCTTCCAGTTCAAGAAAATTCACCTAAATATTCACTCTTTCTTCTTCATCTCATTGTTAGCATCAGGGGAATCTGTTTTTTTCTGAAAAAAGCTTCTCATTGTGGTTAAGAGAGGAGATATGAAGTTTCTCTGTTATTTACTTCTCTGGCAGCATACTATGGAATGAGATCCTTGTAAAGTGATAGGACAGCTTGTCCTTCTGTATCTGTGGCTGTGCTCATATCATTTAACAGTTAGAAATAATGACATGTGATTGTTAAAGTACACCTTTCTTGGCTTCCGATGCCAACTGATTGGTTACTTTATGTGTTTAATGCTATTTGAAAACATTCATGGGAGCGTTTGGTAATGGACTTACTCCTTTTCCACCTGAATGGATATAAGTATTACACTTGCCAGTGCATACAGTGTTACATGGCCAAAATTATTTGTATTGATCCAGTTGAAGCTTTTGTCTCAGAAACAGAAACAGAAAACAGAATATATTGTTACCTTAACCTTGGATGCTGCCTGACAGTTTCCAAGCACTTTCACATACATTATCTCATCTTATTCTCGAAATAATCTTTAAGGTAGATGGGCCTAGGATCACTATTGTCATCATCCTTTATCCTTATAGATAAAGAAAGTTGAGACTTGGAAAGGTTCTTCAACTAAATAAGTGGTGAAATGCAACTTAGCTCCCAGAATCCTTGATTCCAGGTCGAGTGCTCATTTGTGCCACACTGCCTCTCTACTAGTGCAACTCAGCCCCTGTGGCCACTACAGTAGTACTTCTTCCTTTTGTCAGCAACGAAGCACTCTGCTAATTCCTTGGGTTTCCTGTTATATTATAAACTATATTTATGTATTTGGGATATAACTACTGTAGTTGTCAAGAGCATCCTATACAATTTTGGATAATACTTTTAACCTTGAAACATTTTATATGAGGGTTTTTTTTTTAATATGGTAAAAAAAAATCTTAGTAAAATCTACCTTTAAAAAAATTGCTGGCCTCCTGGCATGTTTTCTTAACACAGATTTTATATCCTGTTTCCTTTTGAAATCCATGTAACTTTCACTGAAACACCAAAAAAAGTGCAAGAATTTCCAAGTTCTTTAAATGAAAGAGTGATAGAACTGCCTTTTTCTAATTATACCAGAAGAGAAGAGAATGAGAACATTAAGGTAATAAGTTTCTAGTTGAGAAATCAAATTTGAAGCGAGTACTTAATTTTAAATATTACTGATTGAGAAAAGCCTGTGAAGGAAGGAAATTGATAACTAGGAAAAGAAAATCAGGTGGCAGTAAAATGGCTCAAAGGGGCTTTGGTCTTCTCCTTACGCAGTTATTTGAATCAGTTGAAAGTCAGAATCTTAAATTTTATGTTACTTTTAATTCCTTTTCCCCCTTTGTTTTCCATATGTCTTGTCATAAAGTCCCACTAATTGTTCCTCTGCTATTATTAGCTCCACCCTTTTTGCATTCTATATCCTTTGCCCAGATTGGAACTTTTCTTGCCTTTCTAATTTAATCCATTTTGTAGATACTGGAGTAAACTTTTATAGGCAGCATTTGTATCATCTCCATATTCAA
Source organism: Neophocaena asiaeorientalis asiaeorientalis (assembly GCF_003031525.2). Taxonomy (NCBI): domain Eukaryota; kingdom Metazoa; phylum Chordata; class Mammalia; order Artiodactyla; family Phocoenidae; genus Neophocaena; species Neophocaena asiaeorientalis. Next base: position 1,987,669 of record NW_020175049.1, read on the forward strand.
AAATCTGAGGAGACGAATCTAACATAACTGAAATGTAAGGCTTTCCTTCTGTCATAAAAACTACCTCACAAAATCTCCCTCTTTGTAAGAATAATAATGAATAAACAGAATATTCAGCTTCAATTCCCATGCCTGTATAACTCTCAATAAGTATCCAGTGTTCTGCTGCTGTTTGTCTTTTCCAGAAGTCCTTTGTGTGTCATAAAGTGCGTTTACTCTTTACTCAATCTTAGTCGTGTCTTGTCCCTTTTCAGTTCTTCTGAGATCTGAAGTTCTTTTCCTTATTCTGCATTATTTTTCTTTATAGAACTTACCACTACTTGACATCTGTTTGTCCATCAGTCTATCCATTTGTCCGTTCATCCATCCATCCATCTGATCCTATATTAGATTGTAACCCTCATAGAGGCAGACTTATATGTGGCTTGTTTACTTCTGTGTTCATGGTTCCTAAAACAGTGCCTGATTCATGATAGTTTTTGAACATTATTTGTCAAACAAGTGAATTTGGTTGAAAACTTACCTTTACCATTTCATAACTTACTATGCTTCTCATTGGTATACCTTTTTACTTACTTATAACCATTGTAATAATTTATAGCAGTGTTCAAAATTGGTTTAATTTATGCTAATAGACCATAAGTTAAAATGTTAGATGACTGTCACCTGAAGAATGAAGACACCTTTAATTTCATAATTGAATATTTTTAATCATTTAAAAATTAAACTATTTATCTTTGAAGTAGGAAAGATTTTTCTCATGCTTTAGTATTTTAATGATTCTTAGCCAGTCCCTTGCATTAACTTTGTCCATCCAATGGTAGTAGTAACCAAAGTAATTTTTCTTAATGAATTACCTTTTAATTGTTCTCTCATTGTTTTGCTCTTTTTTCAATAAAAATTCCTTGAGGCAGAGACGTCTCTTTGTACATTGTAAAGTAAATGATAGTTTAAATGTAAGTCAGATGCCATCAAAATAGAATCTTTTAATCAAATCCCAGTTCTCCAGCTCTTATCAAAAAGCTTTTCCTATTCCTTGAAGTATTTCTTTTGGGAGCCATTACTTACCAAATGTGTAACTTGTAGCTCCTGGTCTCTTGCCTACTTACCATTGAACCAAGCTAATATTCTTGAGAGTACCTCAACCCTCCCACATATATTTATCATATTACCATCAGTGAGGTATTTCAAACAATGTGTTGTGTGTTCTAAATTATATCTAGATTACTCTTAGTGCTGTGTTAGGGCCTGCTAGTGAGAAAGTAGCTAATACCTTCCACATGACTGTTAGCTTAGACTTTTTGTTCTTTAGGAAATGGTCTTCAGAATAGCTTTAATCTAATAGACTACACTGTAGTGTTGAAATTATGCCTCCCTATACACCTATACACTTCTTCTGTTCCCATCCCATTTTTTGTGCTGGCTTATTCTGTATTTTTTAAGACATTTTAACACAACTATTAGATGCTTAAAGATGGGTATTACGTTCTTGTGTTCCATGCCTAACATTGTAGCTTTTTTTTTTTTTTTAATGTTTTACATGAGTGCATCTTTCTAGGTGTTCGACTACATGGAAAACACTAGATACCTATGGTTAATGCTTTTTTTTTTCTCTTCTGTGCTTCCTCACACTATTTGATTGCCTGTTACCGGTTACTAATGTGTTTATTAACTTGGGGAGAGTGGGGATTCTTAACGCCCTCTCGCTCATGCTTTGTATAAATCTTACTGGTACTTACTGGTATATAAATTGAAATATACATTGCTGGTCAATATTTTATAAACTCATTCTGCGTTGCAGTATGCAGCTATTATGTTACTAAGCATGAAGACAATTAACCTAGTTAGTTTTGCTTTTTTTAAGTTACTGTGACGTGAACTAACATTCTCTTAATGAATGTTTATAAGGCAGTTTAGATGCTGAAGATTTTTGAGGGGGAGGGTTGTGTTTATTATGTTCTTATCACTTATTTATATGAGAAACTCAAAGTGATCCCTTATCTGTTTTCCCAAAAGCAATATGAAAACCATAGTAGAGTGTTACATTTGGGGATTTATTTTTTAAAATAAACATATTAAAAGTTTTATTGTTTTCTTAATTGGTATTGGGGGGCTTTGAGGGTTTTTTTTAATGGAGGCTGTGGTTAAAGATGTAAAATGGCCGCTGGGTTTTGTTTGTATTGGCCAAATTTAAGTAAGTATGACATCAGTTAAGTGTCTGAAAGGACACAATGGCTAGTTGTGAGTGCTTTTTACCGATGTAAATGGGGGCACTGTTGGCTTTGGATATTGGAATAATTCAAGTCTTACCAAAAAAAAAAAAAAAAAGGCTTTTAATGACTTTCCTGTGTATAAGAACTAATAGCTCTCTTTGCTTTTAGGCTTAGTTTAGTTTTGTTTGTTTGTTTGTTTTTTGGTTTTTTTACTTTCTTGGTATGTTAACTGTGGGTGTTGGCAGTGCCTCTCTGTCAGCTGATCTGCCCAGCTGCATTTCTGTGAAAGCCTTTTGCCTTGTCAGCAGTGTGTTGTGCTCATTCATCCCTGCTTAGTAGAAGATCTCAGGAGGGGATTTACTTTGGGAATTGGGATTTAGGACCATAGGTGAGAATGTTTCTGCAGTCCCCTGGGCATACCCAAATCAGTCAAAACAAAAATTCGAGGAGTCCCATCTGCTTACCATTATTGTTAATAAGACAACATGTACGACCAGGCCTTTTCACTGGATTTTTGCTGAGAACATTTTTTCTAAAAGGTGGAAATCTAATTCTTGTTTTAAACAAAACTTAGAACATATTCATAAAATCTTGGGTGATGGTGAAGTTCTACAAAATCTTCATGATGAACATCAGTGATTGTGTACGGCACTGTGAATATAGAAAGCACACAGGTATATTGACTGTCTAACATTTACTAGAGAAGTCCTTTTTAAAAAATTATTTCTCTACTCTTAAACTTTTTTCTGTACATTAAAATATAGCCATGAATTCTAGCTGAGTTGAGATTGAGATAGCAGATTTTAGAGAGAAAGCAAAGCACCAGCCTTGGAGTCAGCAGATCTGCTTTCGAGTCTGTTATTAGTGTCCTGGGGCTGCTGTAACAAAGTGTACCACAAACTCGATTTCTTAAAGCAGCAGGAATTTAATCTCTCACAGTTCTGGAGTCTTCAAGTCCGAAAACAAGGTGTCAGTAGGGCCACGCTCCTCCTGAATTCTCTAGAGGAGGAGCCTTCCTTGCCGCTTCCAGCTTTTGGTAGTCCCAGTCATTCCTTGACTTAGAGCTGCAGCACTTCAGTCTCTGCCTCTTTCACATGGCATCCTCCTTGTGTCTCTGTCTTCACGTGGCCTTTCCCTCTTTTTACAAAGACATCAGTCATTGGACTAGGGCCCACCCTAATGACCTTGTCGTAACTTGATTACAACTGCAGAGACCCTATTTCCAAATAAGGTCACATTCATAAATACATTCATAGGGGTCAGGGCTTCAGCATATCGTTTTAGGGGATACAGTTCAACAGACTCTCAGCTCGACTCCTCACTAACCGGGTGTTTCAGAGAAAATTGTCTACGTAACTTTGATGAGCCTCAGTTTCTTTATATATAGAATGGTGATTTTTACCTTGTGTACTTTATAAGTTTGTTGAAAGGTCCAAATGAAAATATTTGTAATTGACTTAGGAATGTGGATGTTTATGTTTTTTTATTGATGATTATAAGGAACCTTTTTTGTCTTTAGAAGAAAATGTTACAAGGTTGCCCTATTTTCAGAAATTGTTTCTATTCCGTGAGGCGTCCCTATTCCCAACTTCTGATTTATAATAATACAGTTTATATTCCTTCCCATGTGTTACAAATTATCTTTATTGTAAATATAATAATTCATACTTCATTATTTTGAAACCTTAATCATGACTCACTATTATCTGATGACATCAGATAAACTCATAGAGAACCACAGGCTAGGGTGGTCACTGTGGTGTGGGGATGGGGCAGGCTGGGTGAGCACGGTCTGCATTAGGGCCTGAATCATCCGCATGAGGTGTAGACGCTGGACATTGTTTACAGGAACCTGACACACCGCTCTTGAGGACTCTGTCAGCAGCCCCTGAATTGGCTCAGCGTTTGTGGAGGTGGTGTTACCCTAAAGGACCAAGCTTTATTTTATAGTAATTAAAATCTTTATTTGGTCCAATTTAATACAGTTTATAAGTCTCTTTTTGTCGGGAGGGGCATACCTCTTTTGAAAATGTCTAAGTCTAAGGAACTCTGTCTTAGATGTTTTTAGTGGAAGCCCAATAGATAAATCAGGTAAAAGCAGGTAGCCTCAAGCTCATATATGGAACACAGTTTAGAAATTTTTTTTAACCAAACAAAAGTGCCATATTTTCAATAAACAGCAAATAAGTGGTGCATTGTAGGCACATGTAATTATTATTTTGTGTCCTTATGTACCAGTTGACATAAACGTTACAGCTTTTCATTTTCTTTGGTTTTCAAGGGGTAAGAGTCTAATATGAATGAGCAGTGAACATTTTATTCAAATAAGCTGAGCCAGTTTTCATGATTTCCATCCATCAAATGGAACTTTAAACAGACTTCTCTTACCCTTGCAAATACTTCTGATATACATAATTGTTTATTTTTGGCTTAGGTCAGTTAATAGTATTTCCTCCCATGAGTTTAGGAAGTCTTCTATTTCCCTCTCTCCAGTTTGGTCTTCTTTAACTCTTTGTCGGTTTAGGTTGCCATAATTCTGAGGAGATGACTTAGATGCCATTTTGGAATAATGTCACTTCTATGTTAATAGTTTTAAGTTATGTGGACTCTAGCAGTAGAGAGGTTTAGAAACAACACATTCAAAGAGAAATCCTCTTAGGTCGCTGTTTGGTGCCCCTAAGACAAGATGAAGTAGTGCTTTGAAGGTGACAGGAGTAAGGTTGGCGTAACTTTGTGATGTTATTGATGGGCAGAAGCCCAAGATGGGTTGTGTTAAGCATAAACCCAAGAAGCAGTTATCAAAAGGCACTAGATTCAACGTACAGGACAGGCCCTCTACCTTACGCAGTAGAGAAAGAAGTCCTCTCTTTTAGCTATGCTTCACAGAGGCAGCTGAGAATAGCATTATCTTTAGTATAAAATTTTGGAATGCAGCACTATATGTTTATATCCCTGTGCATCTGGATTCAGTGGTCTGGCCGTGGTCTAACATTATTCAAAAACAACATACCTTTCTGTGCTCAGTTTTGTATCTGGCACCTCTGTGAAATCATATTAGGTAGGGCTGAGGTTCTAACATGTTTCCATTGCACAGCAATATCAGGAAAATATTCTTTAGGCACGTACCCTCAGTGTATTTATAGTTCTATATCCCTATAACAGTATGTTATGTACATTAAATAACATGTAAAAATAGACATTTTAAAATGTCTTCTAATACTTCTAATGTCCGACTTTGGTGACCATTTTTATACAGAGCTTGTTTTATCACCAAAAAACATTTTAATTTAGCATGTTATAGAATGCTTATAATATGTGTAAGTCACTGCTAGTTGCTGAACAAGAGACAGGGAGAATATGTTTCTTACATCTGAGGAGCCTAAAGGTGAGTATAATATGGAAGCACAAGTGACTGGTTGATGGTAAAATAAGAACTCTTATAAGAGCAACACAGACAAGACAGAGTGGCTCCTATTATGTAAGACTAGATGAGCATTTGATTGTAGCTGGTAAGGAAGGCTGAACTAATATTTGAGTGACTAACATATGCCAGGGTGCTTTTTATATATTTTAATCCTCAAGACAGCCATTAACGGGGATGTGGGTATTGGGTCTTGATATTCTTAACCTCATTTTACAAAAGAGCCAGGATTAGATTCCTTTCCATAAAACTGTGCTCTCTCATCCCAGGCAAAGGAAATACACCCATTTTTTCCTAAGATGTTAACTTTGCTTCTTCAAGAAAGACAAAATGAGTCTTACAGCATTGCTATTTGCTATCCAGGCTTTTGGATGCAAATTCAAATGTAAAGGTGTGGCACCTTGCTTCTTTGCTAAGAATTTTAAGCACAGCCAAGTTTGTCCTTAAATACCCAGTCTTTTATTCTCCCGTAAGCTTTCAATTGCACTAGGTTCACTTTCTGAGACTGATGCTATTTTCCTGTTCTAACATGAAATTTTCTTTCTTTGGTGTTGAATGGGAGTAGAATGAAGGAGTAACCATTTTTATTTATGATCTTTAGTGTGCTGATAGAATTCTTTCTTATCCTTTATTCTCTGTATGTTTGCTTTTTTATAAAGTTAACTTATGATTTCTGTACTCTTGTCTTTACTATACTAAACACACACTACAGCCAAAAAAAATCTTTGCTCTGGAGATAAAAACAAAGATTTTTGGTAACATTAGATTTTTTTTTTTCTATTTCAACATATTTTTTTTACAGGTTGATTAGAGTGGCGGGAGTGGGTGAAGGAATGTCAACTGAGAGTTGCCATCATCAATTACTTGTACATTTTAGTATTTTTATTTATCTGCAGCTCTTCTTTCACTGCTTCTCAGTATTTCATTTTCCTATAAAATGAGAAGACTTTAAGTATGTCTGTATTAGACTAGTGAGACTGACTGCTTTGTTTAAATGGCATATTTAGTTGTGAGGTAGGTCGATTTAATTTGAACAAACTGATAGCTGTACTAATTTTTTAGTTCTGTGGGAATTTTGGTATAGAGAATGTTACTTGAAATAAATGAGTGAAAGTCTTTTTCTTTTGTTTGGTGTGTGTGTGTGTGTGTTAGCATATTTGTAGTAGAACTTTACTGGAATGGTCAGTTACAGTTTGTCTTATGCTGGCTTGTAAAATATGGTGATACTGTAATTAATGATGCTCATTAGATTTTTCCTTTTTTTTAATTCCTTATCCTCCAGTACGCAGCAACCCTACGTGTTCTTTAATCTACTCCCAAGAATTATAAGTAAAGGAGGGTTAACTTGACTTTCTCAGGCTCTTTAAATCCTGCTGCTTCTCACCCACCAGGATCCTGTTACTCCTTTGTGTACTTTGTTCTTCCTTCTTTCCTTGAGCATTAACTGGGCGATTGCAGTATATTTTCTTTCCTTCTGCTTCCTTATTTACTCGCTGAGCTGACTACCTTTTCACCAGTGCAAGATGTGCCTATGCTTCGGTACAGGTGCCAGGAAGGGGTGGGGCCAACTGGTGAAGGGCTGCTCCATGGCTCAGTCCTTGGCACTCGCTGCAGTCAGCCAGTCCAGTCTGGGCCAAGGTTTCATCTGCTTGAAATGGGTGTTGATGATATGAAACTTACTGCAGGGATATTAAGTCTTGTTTTCTCATGTTTTAATTTAGCTACATATTTTTATAGGTATAAGACATATGTTTATTTTGCCAATTTATCAGAATAGAAGAAGTATTAGTTAAAAACTAGCACTTCTTCCCTCAAGGAAAATTGATCCTCTTCAACATTGTTTTTAAGCCTCCAGGACTTTTCTCCAGCAGTATGCTCATATATGGAAAAGAACAGAATTCTGGTGCTCCCTTTGACCATATTCTTCAGGGGCATTTTCCCCTGAGACTGTCAGGTCTTCAGACTGCTGCCCTCATGAAAATTTGATTTAAGAAGATGTTTCAGTGTGGGGCTCTCATGGGAGACTGTTGATTTTGGATGCTTATCTATCTGCAGTAAGCAGGGGGTTTTTCTTGTTGTTTTTTAACTTCAAATGAAAAAGAAAATCTGTTTTGGAGAAAAACCCAGTTAATCTTAAACTCCCTCCAGCTCAGGGATCACTTTACTTAAAATCATTTCGCTTCTGAATGGTCATCCTGGTTGGTCTGAAAGGTGAGGAGGAAATGTCTTTCTAATTAAGTTGCACCTTATTCTGTCTCAGCACGTATGATACTTGAATCTCCAAACCCAGACCTGCTGTCCTGTCCTCCCATCTGTAGCTGCTTGTGTAATTCCATCAACTTTTCCATTGTCTCTTCCCATTGTCTTTGAACATTTATTTCTGAGAACAAGGTATGGATTAAGAAAATGACTCAACCACTAATATAACTGAAGATGATTTCTAAACCTGTAAATTAATCTTGGCATCCAAAACAACAAATTGCACATACTTGTGGTGTAATATTTGTTGAAAATTCATTGGCTCTTCATTCTTTATAGTGCTTTTCTTAAGAAAATAAAAAGGTAGAAATGAGATCACTTTGACCCAGCAAAGACAGAGTTTTGAGCCTTGAAATCCTTTATAGGAATTCGAATGTTGAAGTATGAATTGAAACTGTTTCTACTTAGTCTTAACTTTGATTTAATGCTCAGTTGAACATTCCTGTTCATGCCTCTGCAATCTGATGTAGGAGGAGGAAAAAATTAAAAGTTTGTTCCAAACTAAAATGGCTCATATTTGGTTTAAAATACTCTTAAAGTAGGCTCGGTGAAGGAGATACATATATGAAATGAACATCTTGGTACTTTTGGGTTACTAAAGATATGTTATGGAGTTCAACAGTCTGCTTGCCTTACTGTATATTCAACTTAAACAACAGGAGCAAATTCCAAGAATCAAGTGAATGTATTCTAACAGGAAGCTGAACCAAAGATCTTAAGCATTCCATGTATTCAGGGCAGTATGCGGGTAGTTGGACCAGATAACCTCTAAGCTCCTTCTACCTCCCAAAGTATAAGCATCAGCTGTGGCATGTCCAGATAAACAGGCAGGAGACAACTCCATGTCAAAAAAGTGTGAACACTGAGAACGGGACTTTCCACCTCTTATGAGGAAGGAAGGAAAGGGTATTGCAACTAGATGTGTTGGGTCTGGACTGAGGTCAGATTTGACACACCGTTTGACAGACAGCCTGGACACAGGAAGCCATCTTCTGTGGCTCACAATTAGGCTGTGGTTCCCGTCTTCCCCTCTCCCACACACACATAAAATAAAAGTCTTAACCATGGGTCAGCTTATTTCAACCTTTTCGGGTAAAAGACTTTATTCCTTTGGAATTCAGAAACAAGAATTTGTTTTCTGAAAAACACATGCCATTGGATACCCTTTTAACTAGATGTGTGACTGAAACTTTTGTTTAAATAATTCCACCTTCTGCAAGGGCTGCCATTATATTTATTAAAGTTGACAAAACAAAAACCACTTCTTCTTTCACTACATTTTCTGCTTTCATGTTCTGTCATTCTGAGATCTTTTTTTCTTTCCCTCTCTCTGTCTTCTTTTCCCCCAGCTGTCGGCAGCATCCAGCCCCTCCAGTCACAGTCCTCACAGAGCTTCAGGAAAGGACCCTTTTGCAGAGCTCTCTTTGGAGGATTTCTTATAAATCACTTTAGGTATTGCTGCTTGTTGGGGGAGATGGGGACTTAAATATCAATACTTTTAAAAATTACCAAACATTAAGCACAATTTACTCTTCTCCTTTGTTTCTTTAAAGGACTCTAGGTTCCCTCTCTTTCTCCTCCTCCTCTGTTCTTTAGGTGAAGAATAGATCAAGACAGGGCATAAGGACAAAGAACTTTTGGAAAATATCTTTAACATTATTAGAAGATGTGAAATCAAAGGACCATCTCACATATGTACATATAAGCATCCACTGTGCACAGCAGATGGATGAGCTCAAACACCACCCGTTAAAAACTGGGTGTTTTATTCAGTCTTAAAAGATTTATAGAGAACAACACAATTTTACGCACTGGATTCAAGCTTTATTAGGAGCATCTTTAGTTTTAACATAATGGCCAGGATTCATTGTGAAGAATTCATTTTAACAATTTCTTTAAAGGGTTATATTTTTATGTATGCCTTTTTCATTTTAAAATAGTAGTATTTTCCAAAAAAACAGCTTATATATATTTTTTTTTAATTAAAGGAAAGTGAATACTTAGTGCCCTTTTTGATAGAAAGATACTGCTTTGGATCCACACTGCCTCTTTTCCTGGAAGACAATGTCATTTGTTCTTCTTGATGCCGTAGCCCCCAGTGTAGATACACCTTCTGGATCTTTGAGAGTTTGTACTCTTCTGATTTGACAACAGTTTATTAGCACATCATTTCAGTAATGTCTTTGGATGAGCAGTTTAAAGGATAAAGATATCATGAGTGAAATATCTGAGTGACTAGTTGACACCCTATTGAAAAGTATTCTTTTGTAGATCTTTCAGATTTTGATTTATATCAGAAATTTTTAGTAAACATAATATTACTGTTGCCTTAATTATCTCTGATTTTATTATAATATTTGGAAATAATATTTCAAATTTTGCTTGTTGCATAAATGAGATTTTTATGTGGAATATTTGTGTTCATGGAGAGATTTTCTGAACTTGTCATGGAAAAATCATTCGTCTTCTTTCTTCCCATATCCCTTGGTTTTTTAGTAATTAGAAAGATATTTGGAAGTTCCTGTAGTTATGCTTCAAATATTGAGTTCTGGCTCATGATAAGCTGATAATACTGACTTCGTTTTGTAATCAGGGTTTGTGATAAGCATGCCATGAACACTTCCAGGCAAGTTGAATAGTAAGAGGCACAAAGCATTTTTACTTATGAGAAGATATCCTACAATGCAGTGAATTAACTTACACTCTTTTTTTTTCCCCCAGATACAGTTTATGTAACTAGATGGAAGATAATGGAATTATTCCCAAAAGACAAGTGCTCAAGCAGCAAATACTTACTTCCAGCAAAATCCAAACTGCTGTCTCTTAAACTCTCATTAGAATGCTACAGTAACCCAGTGAAGGCCCATGAAGGAAATTGGGACTAGTCGATAGGAGAACGTATCAATACAGTTTATAAAGCCAAGAATTGCCATGAATTCAGACTGTCTTTTTGGTGACTAATTCTTCAGTTCTTTCATCTCCTATTAATACCCATAATCAGTAACGTACCAAGAAAAGCCCTTATCTGGAAAGAGTGAAATTTGTATTTGGAAAAGCTGCCTGGAGAGAAGAGCTGTGTCCTTTACTGTAATGCAACAGGACTCTTTTGGGGGGATCAAATCAAATTCTTAATTATGCAGTATCTTTCTTTTCTCCAGTCCTCACAGATACAGAAACAGTAACTAAAATTAACTTCTCTTTTTAAAAAATTATATATTCAGTTTGCAGTAGACATTCCTTAAGTATTTGTATTTATTTATGATTATCAATTTACGTAACATTAATATTGTATCAAACCTCCTTATGAAAATGAGTATGGATGTACACAGTATGTTTGATTTTTATCCATAAGAATGAATCTGATTCAGAATGCTTTTCAGCTGACATACAGAGCACTAAATATTTTAAGGCAAGTCCATAGGTCTGAATCGCTTAAGAATTCTCAGTTTCTATGGGATTTAGGGAAGCATTATAAATGCATTAATCCTTATAGTCAATTCTGTGCCTAGGATTTTGCAAGGGAACAGTTCACAGAACTGGGAAAAGCACTACATTTTAAATTCAGCATTAGTGCATTGGGAAGGGACTTTACTGCTTTGTGCTTGGCATGTCATTATTTTCCATTTGACATTAGGGCCTTTCCAAAATGAATGTGAGGAATTGCTTTCACTTCAAGACTTTCCTTCTTTTCAGTAAAACTCTAGGAGGTGTTATGGGGGGAGGGGAGGGGACAAAATCCTTGAACCTTTTATTTGGCTCATGCCATGTTATGATCATGTACCTTTTAAATAAGGGGAAATAGTATCTTTAAAGTTAATGTCTAGCCAAGAGTTTAGTTAACGAAGAATTAAGCTGCACTGTTGATCGGTGCTTTGTGTAAATACATCTTAACATTTGGGTTGAGAGGGGCCTTAAGAAGGACAGTTTGTTGTAGGAAAGCAATTCTGTACATGAGTTAAGCATACTTGTTGCATTGTCTCTGCAGATTCTATTTTTGTTTACAATATTAAAATGTATGTTAGCAAAAATGGGTGGATTTTCAAATAAAATGCAGCTTCCACAAAACCTTTGTTATGGTATTCTGGTCTGAGGCACATTTACTTTTTTCCTCTTTTCTTTATCATTGGTATTATTATTTTTTGCTAATAAAAGTATACCCAAGTGATTATATTTGATGATTTAATAAAATGTAAAATTTATTTCTCTTTTAACTTAACTTCCAAAAAGCTTGATCTTGGTACTTTTGTTACCTTCTAGAAACTGAACTACTTATTAAAACTGTTCATTTTTGTCTTTTAATCAGATGCCTTCGGTCAGGTAAGTTTAAGGGAGAAAATACTTTGAATTTGACCTATTGATGCATGTGATTATGTCTGCCAAAGAAACCTCTGACTGTATCGTGTTTCATGTTGAATAGTAAGTAGGATCCAGAGTACATGATAGAGGGACTAAAAACTTTGCATTGATAAATGTCTGCATACTATTTGCCATGGTTGGAAAAAATAGTCTTTAACCAATATACATTGTTAATTTTACCACTTTTTAAGTTTCACTATTATTAAACCATTTTCATACAGACTGGAAAATGTACTTTTGTAAGTTAACTTCCTTAACATCATCACAGATTTTGATTTGTCTCTCCTGGTGGTGTTTGAGTGGATGTTATATTTGAGGTCTATGGCTTGTTCCTTTTATACTACTTTTTTTTTTTTTTTCAACATATTCAAGTTTGTGAAATCCTTCATAAACATTTCCATCTTATTGTTCAAACTTTTGGGCTTGTTGGATTAGTATTATCCACATTTTACAGACTGGAATAAGGAACTTGCTCAGGTTGACAAGCTAACAGACATTGGAATCAGGTCTTTGCTTCATGGTCCATTGTTCTGTCTGTGCATAAACTGAAAAGGGAATTATTTCCTTCTGTGGTCTAGCCTGATGACCACTGTCTATTCTCAGATGGTCTTCTCCTATGAAGCATACTTCCTACCTCCTGCAAAACACACGAGCATGTTAACTTTAATCAAAATGTAACAAGTGGGGGCTTCCCTGGTGGCACAGTGGTTGAGAGTCTGCCTGCCAATGCAGGGGACACGGGTTCGTGCCCTGGTTCGGGAAGATCCCTCATGCTGCGGAGCAGCTGGGCCCGTGAGCCATGGCCTTTGAGCCTGCGCATCTGGAGTTTGTGCTCTGCAACGGGAGAGGCCACAACAGTGAGAGGCCCACATACCGCAAAAAAACAAAAAAGTAACAAGTGAAGTAAGTCAGCTGTTGAATACATTAAAAAATACATAACTAAATCAGGTTCTAAACCTGTATATGCCCCCACCATCTGACTACCCAGCTAACAAGTTGGTAGTGGCTGCAGAAAGAGATTAAGACTGTTAGCAGAGGGCAGCTAACCCATCCCAGATCATTTGCAAAATTTTTCCTTTTAACAATCTCATTATTATTGTTCATTATATTTTTAAGATATACTTTTCTTAACCATTAACTGTGTGAGTCCATATTTAGGAAGAGGCCTTATGTTAGAGCAGGAATCTTTTACTTCTCCACGAGCCAACAAAACATTACCCCCGGAAAGCAGGCCTTTTTGGGATAAGTTTCTCCTTGAACTAAAGTAATTCCAAGGCTCTTCTCCTGTTTATTGTCACTAATAAACATGTTTCCAAATTCTTGAGAATTCAGAGTACTGATGTAAATGCTTATTCTCCAGCACTCCATGGAGAAAAACAGAATCTCTCTCTTCAGGGGAGGGTGGCTCCTGTGTGTTCAGCAGTGGCTAGCTCACAGTATATGGAAAGGCCACAGCATTCAGCCAGGTGAACTTAATCTATCTTATCCTCGAGAAAAGATGGCTCCACAGCTTCCATCAGTGGCCTTTGCATCTAGCTTAGATCTTTGTTCTGTCACATTTGCTACCTCCCGTGGGTCTGACTACACCTAGAATTCTGCAGTCTGAATAGGCCCTGGATGGAAAGGCTGCTGTATCATCTTCCATGCAGTCTCTCTCAGAAAACCTCAAGCTGATTCCTTGCTTTTACTAAGAAGTGGCATTCTATTTAGTGTGTCACCAACCAGAAATGTTTTCTAAGTCTCTAGCTAGTATTTTAGTCTAATTTTGCTCTAAGCACTTAGGAAATGTCCCCTTTGTTAACTGATGCAGCATGCAGGTGTAGTTTTTATGCTGTATGAAACTACCCACATTGTCAAAAGTTAAGGTCTTTCTGTGGTGTTACTATTGGGGCAGGTGTGACCATTCTGAGGCAGAGTAGGTTACGCTGGGTTTAGGCATACACCTAGAAGGAGAGGAAAGCAAGGACAAAGCTTTATGGAAGCTTCACTTCCTAATAAGTTCTCATTCCAAAGAGCTTTTCCTTTATCTGCTGCAAAAGCTAATTCCAAAGTTGGTTTTGAAATAAAAGTCTCTGTGTGAGAATCACCTGGGGAGCTAAACCTCAACCTGTCTGAGCCTTCTGCAGTCAGGCGCCTGCCCGTCTGCCTTGATCCTGGGCACTTGGCAGCTGTCCTGTACTCTTGATAAGTAAGCACTGGGTTATTGTGACCTTGGCTTGGAGTGGAGGCAAAGAAATATCAGAAGAGAAGTAAGCAGCCCCCCTCTCTCCTTTACGAACCTGGACTCCGGGGTCTGCACTGATGTGCAGAACTTGCAGTTGATTTGCTTGACATTTCAAGAACACTTCAAATGGAAGCATCAAGCACACTGCACTGGCACTGCCATCTAGTTCAGTGGCGTCCTAAAAGACAGTGAAGTCTGCGTTTCTCTCATCATTTTTGTCCTGAAGTAGGGTAGCAACTGAAAAGCTCTTCACTTCTGTGTGATTACTCATTGATGGCAGGTGTCACGTTCCTGGAGGAGGCAGAGGCACTGCTGAAGGAGAGGAAAGACTCAGGGAGAGATCCCAAGGAGCCCAGCCAGCAGTCTTCAGAGGCAGGTGCAGGAATGGCCACGCCAGTGTTTGCTGCTCATAACAGCTATTGCTAGGAGCTGACCTTTTGACAACTATGTTGAAATGTAGAATTTGGAATTCATGGTGGACAGAATTTGCATCACTATGGGTCCAAAGTACAAATCAAGGAATGAGTTTGCTTCGTCTGATAAAGGTACGATAAACTGGTGTCATATTGACGTAAAAGGAAGGTGAACAAAATAGCATCATGTGAAATGATATAAAATACATATTATAGTCTCTGTCCCTGGTTCCTGGCACAGAGCTCATAAAACCCCTGTTATTTCCTAAGTGATAGGCGAGCGCTAAGAGCATCTTTTGTTCTAATAGTTGGTCTTTGACCCTAGTTCCTGACGCAAAGCTTATAAATCCCTTGGAATTTCCTGGGTGATAGGAGTGTTTTTTGTTCTAATGGGGTGACTCTTGATAGGTTCCTGGATAGCTTCAGGATGGGGGCCAGTCAGAAAGACCAAAAGATGATTAGAAGCTTGGAACTTTCAGCTGCAGCCTCATCCTCCAGGAAGGGGGAGGGGGCTAGAGAGTTAATGATCAGTTGTGCCCTTGTGAATGAAGCCTCCATAAAAATGCTGATATTAAGGAGTTTAGAGAGCTTCCAGGTTGTGAACATATCCATGTGCCAGGAGGGTGGTGCACCCCAACTGCATGGGGACAGAAGCTCCTGCATTCGGGACTCTTCCAGACTTTGCCCTATGTGTCTCTTCATCTGGCTGTCCATCTGTATCCTTTATCATATCCTTTATTATGCAGTAAACTGGTGAAGTTTAAGTGTTTTCCTGGATTCTGTGAGCCATTCTAGCAAATTATCAAAACCAAGAAGGGGGTCAGTCACAGGAGCCCTGATTTATAGCTGATCAGTCAGGAGTACAGGTGACAATCTGGACTTGTAGTTGGCCTCTGAAGTCTTGTGGGGGGAGGCAATCTTGTGGGACTGAGCCCGTAACCTATGGGATTTGTGCTAAAATTTGTGTGGAAAACCCACACATCTGGTGTATATTGTAAATGTGAGTAAAGGAGAAACAAGTGGTTTTCTCATGCAAATAATGAACCTAATAACTGAGGTGTTTCTGTGATTGAGATGGCATTTCAAAAGAGTATTTATATAAGCCAGTTTTACTAGCATCATATATCTATTTGGGGAAGGGGGATGGAATTCCCTCCAACATAATACCAACATAAATTTCAAGTGAGTTAAGTATAAATGTAAGGAACTATAAAGATGAAGGAAAATACAGGTGACTATCTCAGTCAAATAGAAAAAGGGGAAGGATATGATTTAAAAAAACAGTTCACCAAAGATGAAATACTAATGACCAATGAAAAGAGTTTAGTAGTAACTGAAAAATTCAAATGAAAACAACAGTGCTTTCCAAGTGTAAGGCTGTTCTGAGTGTTTTTGGACAGATTGTTCATTTAATCAAGTCTGTGAAGGAGGCACCTTTGTTATACCTATTTTATAGATAAGGGTACAGGCCTAGCGGCTGGGGTAAGTCACTTACTGTGTGATCCTTAACAACTAAGTGGTTGAGCTGCAATCCTGAGCCATTATGGTCTGGCTCCAGGTCTGCCATAACCACTGTGCTGTATACTGTTACGGAGGATGCCATTTTGCCTGTCAAACGGCATCTGTATAACAGCATGGGCAAGAGTACACAGAGTTTGGTTGCTAATCTAAAGCTGAAGTAAGTATAAACCAGTACACCTTTTTTTTTTTTGGTGATATGTTGTCAGAAGACTTGAGAGTTCTTACCCTTCACCCAGCAATTATACTTTTAGAAAATGTACCCAGATGAATAACCTGGGTGTGGGGTTTTAGCTAGGGGACTTCAACTGCTGTATAGCACATAAGTTTGAAAATAGGAATTGTTCATATCAGAGACTAAGAGATCAGGTTAATGGAATGCATTCCTCCCTGAAGCCACGCCCGCCCCATCCCTGCAACACAAAGCAGCGTGAGTGTCATGGATTAGTTTACATCAGCAGATAGTGGACAATTAGAGACTCAGATCTTTACTGTTATCATTCCAGATGAGAAGCCAGTGTACACTACCCCCAAGCTCTGCCAGTTGCCAAGCCAACCAAAGGTAAGATATGTTTTAAACCCTCAGGGAAGGGTTGGTCTGCTGACAGTGAGGTGGAGGGAAGGAGTCTCCACTGAAGACAGGAGGAATACTGGTCTGAAGTGCTTAGGAGAACAAGATTCCCTGCCGGTTACCCAGTAGAGAAGAGGGGCTCCCACTCATCGGCAGGAGTCCTACTTTCATATGAAATTTAGAAGGTAAGTGGAACTCCCCAGGAAACTTGTCCTGTGTTATGGGAAACTACAGGACCCACAGGCATTTTTAGTTTCACAATTAACAAGCAGCTTCTCAGGCAGTTTCTCAATCGCAGCCTTACCATACATGTTTCACGAAGTTTCGACACTTGGCAATTTGTAGCTTCCAGAGAAGGGTGGGGATTATCCATCACATGCTGGATTCATCTGTCTGGTTGGCTCCAGCCCCTCCCCTTCAATCCTGCACTTTAACTGCTGGAATCCTTCAGTGTGCTTGTATGGCTCAATGCTCATCAAGTATTCAAGGTCTACAACAATTTCAGCCTTTCTCATACCTCCATTCTAGGTACTTCTGCTCAGGCATTTTCACTGAATAGAACTCAAGTTTTCTGCCCCTTTGCATCTATACTTTTAACCTATTTTCACTGTACAAATCCTATCACTCCTGGGAGGGAAAACTAGCAACTCATCATTTTTAGGGGCACTGTAAATTCGTCCTTTCAGAAAGCCATAAAAATATTTGTATCCTTTGCCCTGTTATCCCACTTCTGGAAATCTAAAGAAATTAACCCAAAGTATGGAAAATATGTGGAAGAATACATCACAGTGATCAAGATTACCGAAGGAACAACTGTGCGGGCTAAGGATAAGTTCAGTGATGAGTCCCAGAGAATATTTCCATTAAAGGGTAGTAAAGAATTAATGGAGACCAGGGAAGAACAGTCAACTGGAGAATAACCAATAAAGAGATGTCAAGGACATAGTTGAAGTCAGGAAGAGTCAACTCAAGTGAAATAAAGCCTCAAACTTGCCCATTGGACTGAGCAGGTAGGAATTTAAACCCTACCCCTAGCTATACCTAGGCATTGCAGGGACAGAAGACAGATTACATGGAATCGAAGAGGTGGGAAGAATGTAGAGGTATCAAGAAGTTTGGTTATGAACTAAAAAAGGTAAAGGACAATAAGCAGAGGGCATACAGGCCAAGGAAGAGTTTTCTTTAAGATGAAAGTAAATTTACTTTGTTCATCCACTTGACACTTTGAGAGCCTTCTATGAGCCAGTAGTTTTAGGTGTGAGAAACAATAAAGGTTTTGTGGACTGTGACAGGGCACCAAGCTCAGCACATGAGTCTCCTCCTGGCTCTCGGGAGAGGGATGCTATTTATTCAGTTTGGGAGAGGAGGGAAAGTATTTCTGACCCTGATGCCAATAGCTTGGGTGGCTATCAAAGCAGGGTCACAAGGGATGTAGGGGAGCAGTGCTAATCTGCACAGCCTCCACCTGGCCACCCTCACCCCCTGCTGCCACTGCTTCCTGCCCGTCATTTGAATAAACGTGTTTCTACAGAAAAAAGTGTTGCTTTTATGGAGTGTATTTTCTTGTGAGAATAGTCAATGGACAAATATTTCATGACATGATGAGTACTCTGAAAAAAAGGGTGAAGGGATAGACTGATATGATCAGAGTATGGTGCTACTTTCTATAAGTTATCAAGGAAGACCTCTGATGAGATGGCCTTTGAGCAAAGACAAATGAAGTGAGGAAGCAAGATGGTAAGATGTGGTGACTGGCTGCCCTCCCCACGTACACAGGCAGAGGAAAGACCAAAGATCCTAAAGGAGACTATGCTTGGCTTCTCTGAGCAGCATCAAGGATACCAGGAAGGCTTGAGCAGAGTGGGTGAGAGGGAGCTTGGTGGGAGCAGAGGTCAGAGAGGTGGCAGTGGGCAGGGCTTTCTAGGTCATGCTGAGGTTTGGATTTCATTCTGAGCTGGGATGCCACTGCACATGTTGAGCAGAGGATTCTTTAAGAACTTTCGTTGGCAAAAAGGTCACTGTGGCTGCTGTACTGAGAGACAAAAGAAGGAAATGGCAAATCAGTCAGGAGACAATGGTAATAGTCCTTAAGTATGAGCAAAACTTAGGCCCTGTGAGGATTAGCTGGAAGAGCTGACCAAAGATAAGACACAAACAGTAGAAGGAGCATTTACTGAAGGTTGACCAAGGTGACAGGAGACTTCTGAACTCCCCTTGTCCCACAGGCACACTGAATGTACAGCTACACGTGGAGCAATTACCTCTATAGGAAATGTAGTCATAGCTGAGCAACCCTTACACATCAAGTGAATGAGAACACAAATACCCACATCAAAACACGTAGGTAAGGCTGAGACACACTTTCACCATAAACTCCACCCCAGCACAGCACCAAACAATTGGGAGGGAACGTCCAGTTCCAGCTTTTCCTTGAGGAGTGAAGGGTTTGGATCCCACATGTAGCACCTCAACTTTTAAGACTCCCACACAAGGGATGGGCTCCCAAAACACCAACAAGGCTTGCATTTATGAGGTCCACAGCACCGGCAATTTATGAGATGGCTT
Source organism: Neophocaena asiaeorientalis asiaeorientalis (assembly GCF_003031525.2). Classification (NCBI taxonomy): domain Eukaryota; kingdom Metazoa; phylum Chordata; class Mammalia; order Artiodactyla; family Phocoenidae; genus Neophocaena; species Neophocaena asiaeorientalis. The sequence continues at coordinate 2,007,209 of NW_020175049.1, forward strand.
CACTGGTGAATTCTATCAAACAGATAACGAATTAATACCAGCACTTCTCAGACTCTTCCAAAGCAAAAAAGAATACTTCCAAACTCTGTTTGAGGCCATCTTTATCCTGATAATAAAACTGGGCAAGGTCACTACAAGAAAAGTAGAAGCCGATACGCCTGATGAACATAGATGTAAAACTTCAATGGAATATTAGCTAATCAAATTTAAACAACTGTGGATCATGTAGTACTGTAGTATATATTGACTGAAAAAAATATAAATGTTTTCCAGTGGTCAACTGTACTTAGGAATATATTTAACCAAGGAGGTCAAAGGTCTATACACTGAAAACTATAAGACACTGATGAAAAAAATTGAAGAAGACATAAATGGAAAGCTGTTCTGTGCTCATGCATTAGAAGAATTAATATTGTTAAAATGTCCACACTACCCAAAGCACTCTACAGATTCCATGCTAGCTAGCCCTATCCAATAGCATTTTTCACAGAAATAGAGAAAACAGTCCTAAAATTTGTATGGAGTCACAAAAGACGCTGAATAGTCAATGCAATCTTGAGGAGGAGCAACAAAGCTGGAGGTATCATGCTTCCTGATCTCAAACTACATTACAAAGCTATAGTCATCAAAACAATATTGTATTAGCATAAAAACAGACACAGAGATCAGTGGAACAGAATATAGAGCCCAGAAACAAACCCCGGCATATATGGTCAATTTTCAGTATAGGAGCGGAAAATATACAATGGGGAAAGGATAGTCCCTTCAATACTTGATGTGAGGAAAACTGGATTGCCACATGCAAAAGAATAAAAGTGGACCACTATCTTACACCATATACAAAAATCAACTCAATTAAAGGCTTAAATGTAAGACCTGCACCTGGAAAACCTCTAGAAGAAAACATAGGGGGTAAGTTCCTCCTCATTGGTCTTGGCAATTATTTTTTGGATTTGACACCAAAAGCAAAGGTAACAAAAGCAAAAATAAAAAAGTGGGATTACATCAACTAAAAAGCTTTTGTGCAGCAAAAGAAACTAAACAAAACTCAACAAAAAGAAAAGGCAACTTAATGAACAAGAGAAGATATTTGCAAATGAATAAGGGGTTAATATCCAAAATATATAAAGAATTCATAAACTCAACATCAAAAAAAAAAGTTTAAAAATGGGCAGAAGACCTGAATAATTATTTTTCCAAAGAAGAAATACAGATGGCCAACAGGTACATGAAAAGGTACTCAGCATCACTAATCATCAGGGAAATGAAACTCAAAACCACAGTGAGATATCACCTCACACCTGTGAGGCTATTAGGATGGCTATTATCAACAAGACAAGAGATGACAAATACTGGTGCGGGTTTGGAGAGAAGAAACCCTAGTGCACTGTTGATTGGAATGTAAGCTAGTACAGCCACTATGGAAAACAGTATGGAAGTTCCTCAAGAAGTTAAAAATAGAACATGATCCAGCAGTCCTACTTCTGGGTGTACATCCAAAGGAAACAGCACCATTATCTCAAATAGACAACTGTACTCTCATGTTCACTGCAGCATTATTCACTACAGCCAAGGTATGGAAACGACCTGTTAACAGATGAACTGATAAAAAAAATTGTGATAAATATACACACATGATGAAATATTCCATCTTAAAAAAGAAGGAAATCCTGTCATTTATGACAAAATAGATGAAACTGTGAGGCATTATGCTAAGTGAAATAAGCCAGAAAAAGCAAAACAATTACTGTATGCTATCACTTATATGTGGAATTTTAAAAAAAATAATAAATAGAAACAAAGTAGAAAATTGGTTTCCAGGGGCTGGAGGGTGGGGGAAATAGGGAGAGGTTAGTAAAAGGGTACAAAGTTAAAAATAATAAGGTCTGAGGATCTAATGAATGGCATGGTAACTATAGTTGATAACACTATACTGTGTAATTGAAATTTACTAAGAGAGTAGAATTTAAATGTTCTCACCCTGCCCCCCACCAAAGGTAAGAATGTGAGGTGATGGATGTATTAACTTTATGGCAGGGAATACTTTCACAATGTATATGTGTATCAAATCATCACATTATACACTGTAAATACCTGAAATTTTTATTTGTCAATTATATCTTAATAGAGCTGAAAAAAAGAATGTACTAACAGCATTAATTACTTAGAGTAGAAGGAGTTAAGGAAGTTTAAAAAAAGAGGAGATAGGCTGAAAAATCAGTGGGAGGAAGGGGAAAGCTGAGTGGTCCGGAGTGGAGGTGAGATGGGCTGGGAGGTGGAAGAAAGGCAAATGGAGAGCCTGGAATACAGGTGTATACGGAGGACAATGTGCAGAAAATGCTCTTTTTTTGAAGAGCATTCTCTTTCCCTTCTGAAAGCATTTCCATCATTGAGGAAAGCACCTGCTTCTTGATGAGAAAATGCAGCATAGCTGTAACACTGTGGACTCTGCAGCCTTGCTATGAGTTTGAACCCTAGTTTGGGCAAGTTACATACTCTCCCTGTGCCTCAGTTTCATCTATAAAATGGTATAATAGTGCCTACCTCATAGGGCCAATGTAGTCAATGAATTAATAAATGGAAGCATTTTAAAACAGCCTGGCACATGATAGAAGTTCAATACATAGTTATTATTCTTACTGGAATGCAGACTAGCTTGTGGTTAAGAGCCTAGATTCTGGAGACAAAACATGTGTGTTCAAATCCTGACTGTCTCGTACTAGCTGGGAGACTTTGGGAAAGTTACTAAATATCCCTCTGTCTGTTTCTGTATCTGTGAAATGAGAATGATTAGAGGCCCTACCTTCATAGGATTATAAGAAGGATCAACTAGGTTAATGTAAGCAAAGTGCGTTTAATAAGTGCATTTAAGTGTTTGCCATTATTAGTATTACTAAAGAACCTTTGAAAATATCAGTCTTTGGATTTATCCAAGCTGTTCTGTTTGCATAGTTGATGTCAGCGCAGTGCTGGTGGAGGTTCCATGAGCTGCTTCCAAAGCAGAACCCCGAGCCCCTGACTCCACTTGACCTCAAGCAGGAGTCCTGGGTGCTGAGGCAGCTTCGGCAATACTTTAGTTTGGTGTGACAGTACACTGTTTTGAAAACAGCAAGCCCGACAAATCTAAGTATACTTGGGTCGGCAGTTTTAGGTGCCCTCAGATAAAGCAGAATACTTTCTAAAGTAGTTTGAGCCCTTTTTAAAATTTATAACAGAGAATAGCTACTTACCGCAAAGACTTACTTAGTGTCCTGGAGACTACATTTTACTATTGAAAACGTTGACTTCAGGGAGATTAACATTCATGTCAGTCTCTGTTTCAGGATTAGGTTTGGCTGTGTGTAACAGAAAGTTCACACCAACAATGATTCAAACAAGACAGAAGTTTATTTTCTCTCGTGAAAGTCTGAGTGGGCACGGCAGCTTTGCAAGGTTGTTAGGTGTCCACTTTCAGGTGTTGGGTGTCTTGCTGTTCCACGGGCCTTAAGGTGTTCCTCTCGTCACACAGTCCGCTGTGGCTGAGCAGCAGAACTACATTCCAAGCAGCAGGATGAAAGAAGCGGGGAGAAGGGGAGGGAAAGGGATGACCCAGAAATTGTGCGCAACTTTTACTCACCTTCCATTGGCCAGAACTTTGTCACGTGACTGCAAGGGAAGCTGGGAAACAGAGACTTAAATTGGGGTGACCGTATTCTCAACAACTAAATGAATGTATTATTATTGAAACGGGGAGAATAGATTTGAAGGAAAACTAGCAGCTGCTATCGTAGTCATGCATTTTTTATTAAAAGAATTGCTAATTTCTTGAACCTTTTCTGCTCAATGACCTCAAAACCCTACCATGTCACATATTGTAACTTGAGATCTGAGATATCCTAAAAAAGAATTGTTTATAGTTTTAGAATTTAAATATTTCAAAGGAATTAAATGCAAAAAAAGTTAAAAGCTTATAAAAGGAAAAATAAGCAAATCCAAACTGTTAGTGTTCGGCAAATGTTTCAAGCACGTTGGAAATGTATACCTTCTCAATAGATTTTAGGCCCTGCTGTATCCCAAGTTGACATTTTAACATAAATAGCGCAAAAGCCACAGAGGACACTTTTTAAGTGGCTAGGAGAAAATGACCCATGCAAAATGAAATGTAGCAGTCAAAGAACATCAAAGATCTGAAGTTACTTGCACCAGAACCTCAAGTGAGGCCAGAGCCCACCATCCCTCTGATTTGGTGTCTGAGGGCTTTAAAGATAAAAACGCTTCGCTGGCCTCTGTTAGGCAGGCAGAGGGGAATCCAACAGAGTTAATTTTCATTCCTCTTAGGAGGAGGGAAATGTTGCAAGGCCTAGCATATTTTTATAGCTGAGACTATACAAAAAGATGGCCCTAACCCAAGAAGGCAAGAGGTCAGTGAGTTGAGCAAAGGATTTGAGGAAGGAAATGCTGACAAAACCTTTTACTAAGAATCTTTGAGTATATCTGCATCTGCAGTCCTTTCAAACTTTTGCTGGCTGGAAATCTGGAAACATTTCCATGTGAAGAATCTTTTAAAAGTATCTTGGATGCTTTTTAGCACTTACGTAGATCATAAGAACAGAATGACCTAAAACATAACCAATCTAAAGAGTCATGGTCAAAAAAGCAGCCTTTCTGGGAACTTGGGCCTCACAAAGTCACAGGAGTAGGAAATGGAAATACTTAATCAAGTTAAAGTCACTAATATTTAGAAAGCCTCCGCTGCTTGAGGGCACAGTTCCTTGTGTCTAGTGCAAAAGCCGTTTTATTCCAAGAAAAATACAGAGAACTGTTGTGTTGAGATCGAGTAAAACAAGCAAGGATCAAGCAGGCCTTTAACAAACAGCCCTTTATTGCCACAAAAATCCCCTTGGTCTCCCTGACCCTGAATCACTCCAGTGTCTGACTCTAGGATTCAGAAAGAAACAAAATTGTTACCACTGACCCACAGTGCGGAGTGCCCTTCCTCCACTGCACTCGTAAGAATTTTGGAACTGGGTTTACTACTTGTCCCTACTGATGTAGATCTGCAGATCCAGGGCAGGGCTTCTTAGAGTCCTCACACGAGTGGGTGGCTGAGCCCTCTTTCCAGCCACCCTGAAACGAATTTCCCCCTAGAAGTGAGTTCCTCTGCTGAGTTTCTGACTAACCTCTCTATCCAAAACTCTATTCCTTGTTCTCCAGTTGTTCTCCCTCAAGATTGAGGAGTATCAAAGAAAAGGGGAGATTGTAATTGATCAGGATCCTATGGTGCCTTCCCAGGACAGACTCTTCCTATGTTCTCCACCTGCATCTTGTTTGTAGAAAAACTTTAGCCTCCTAGGCCCTCCCAGAGTCCCAAAGAGCAGCTTTAATCAGAGAAGTGAGAAAATGCAGAAAGGAAAACAAGCAAGACAAAATAATAACAGTTTAGCCATTAAACAGTCCAGGACCTTTAGTTCCTCTTCAAGGGCTGTGGGTAATATTCTGAGCCATGTCCTTGAGCTGTTCTGCAGATACTGAAACCCCCACCAGGTGGAGGAAGTTAACTGCATTTTGACCCCAAGCACATAGCCCCCAGACTGGTTGGAACCAGAAGGTTGATGATGTTGACTTCCACTTACCTCACCACCAACCAATCAGAAGAATGTCCACAGCTGATCACCTGTCCACACCTGCAACCCTCTCCCTCACCCTCTCTTTGAAAACCTTTCCCTGAAAGCCATCAGGGAATTTGGGTCTTTAGAGCATTAACGGCCCATACTCCTTGCTTGGCCCTGCAGTAAATGCTGCACTTCTCTTCACCACAACCTAGTGTCAGTAGATTGCCTTTACTGCACACAGGTGAGTGGACCCAAATTTGGTTCAGTAACAACCAATTTGGTTCAGTGAGCCCCTTGACACAAGCTCGCAGGGCCCAGCTGCCATCAGAGCTTTTTCGGCGCCTCACAGCATGTGATGGATCGGACAGGGGCACACTCTGTGCACCTTTGAGTGAATGTACTGTAAAGACAAGCAGAAGTCTTAGGCCTTTCTCCTAGAGATTGCTGTTAAATGTCAATTATCATTTCAACTGCCATGTATTGCATATCTACTGTGTGCAGGTTACATGCGGTCTCTGTCATCCTTGAAACAATCCTTCAATACAGGAATTAGGTCCATGTAATACTGAGGAGAATAGGCTTGAAAGAGGTGAAGTGACTGCCCAGGATTCAAGGCAGCCAGCCTGATCCCAGAGTGTTTCCCCACACGCCACCCAGTCTCTTTACACCTTAATTTCTTCAAACCTATCTCGTTCCTGGGCCACAGGAAGCACATTCCCAGCCTGATGCTAAAGCTGCCAACACCCTGTCCCGTCTTCCCCAGTCTTGAATGACAACATGTAGCACTCACATGCTTGGTTTTTCTGAGAACTGAAACCAACATAAAATCCTCCAAAACTCATCTTAAATTTCTTTTCCAAACCTGTCGCTAAGGGTGTGAAAAATAAAGTATTCTGAGTTAAACACAACCACTGCACCACCTAGAATATCCTGTTCTGCCATCTCCCACTTTCCTTTCTTCCTTCTCTGCTGTTAGTGTTTAAGAGTGAAAGCAGGTCACACCAAGGCTGAGAGGCTCCTTGACCCATCAGGCACTTTTGCTGGACCGTGAATATCTTGAGGAAAGGGGCAGTTTCATGTTGCTGCCGTCATGTCCTACACACAGTGCCTGGGTGCAAAGATTCATTTGATAAATGCTTTGTTGGATAGGTGACACTGATAGGAAGTTCACAGTGGTACAACTTTATTGAGATTTCCTTGTAATGTAGTCATCTAACAGGGCTACCACCCTAAGCTATTAAGAATCTAGGTGGTTAGGAAAATCCCGAAGATTTGTTTTAGAGATACTGCTATCTGCAAATTCTAAACGCAAGGAATAATATTAACAGAAGAAAAGAAAATTCTTCCCTTTTTCCGAAGGATGCCTTTTCCACTCTGACATCTTGGCAGCAAACAGGACTTGTAGTCATTTGATATTTTCTCCTGATTCAATTTCACATTGTGAAGGAGAAACTGCCACACCTAATAAATAAATGCTGGAATCCTACCATGTTATGCCTGGCTTGTTTTAATAATCTCATGGTCTGAACTTTCCAAATGTGATAGTCAGTTTCTGCCGACCTACTGAAACCAATGAGCTGTCACATAGGCTATATTTGTTGGTTACTGGGAGCTCTTTGGTTTGTCCCAGTGGAAGGTCAGTTTTTTTTTTTTTTTCCTACCCAAGAAAAGTAAAGATCTTATCTATAAAAAGTTTACCTTTCTTTCTTGAAAAGAAAATTGGCCAGTTCACTCCATATTGTTACTAACTTTTCCAAGGACATTTCTGTTTCTGTTGACCTTTGAAAGATTGTCCTAACAAAGTATTCTGCCTTCCTGTCAGGAAACACTCTTGCTGCCGTTCACACTGTCACTTCATGGAGTGGATTGGAATATAGTTATCTGGGGGGACTTTTTTTTTTGGCTGTGCCACGCGTCTTACAGGATCTTATTTCCCCAACCAGGGATCAAACCCGTGCCCCCTGCAGTGGAAGCATGGGAGTCCTAATCTCTGGACAGCTAGGGAATTCCCTGGGTGTGTGTGTGGGGGGGGGGGGGGCTTTTTTTTTTTTTTAATCTTTCTGAAGTATAAAACATATCAGTCACGTACCCAGTCTTCAGTGTCCTGCTTGATGAATGTTTGCAAAGTGAACACGTCCATGTTAACTGCCACTCATCAAAATTACCAGAAAACTCTTTCATGTACCATCCTCATCATTCCCCTCCACAAAAGCAATCACTCTTCTGACTTCTATCATCAAGATTAGCACGCTCGTCCTGTTTTTGAACATTGTGTAAATGGAATCATACCATATGTGTTCTTTTGTGTCTGCCTTCCTTCACTCAGTTTTAGGTCTATAAGATTGATCTACATTGCTGCATATGGATATGGTTTGTTCTTTCGTTACTGTATAGTATTCCATTGCATGAATATAGCACAATTTACTTACATATTCTACTGCTGATAGTCTACTACTGTTTCAGGTTTTGGCCTATTTTCAGTAAAGCTGCTAGGAACATTCTTATCCCTGTCTTCAGGTAAACATAACCACTTGTTTCTGTTCCATATTAAGCCAAGAGTGAAATTGCTGGAGCATGACATACATATACACATATATGTATACATATATACGTTCAGCTTTAATAATTACGGCCAAACATATTCCAGAGTGTTTGTGCCAGTTAATACTCCCATCAACAACTATGAGAGGAGTTCAAATCACTCTGTATCCTTGTCAATACTTACTATTTTCAACTTTTAAAGTTTAGCCATTCTAGTGGGTGTATAGTATTTAATTTGCTTTTCCCTCATCACTGATAGTGTTGATCTCCTTTTTAGGCTTCCTGGTCATTTGGATATATTCTTCTGTGAAGTGCCTCCTCAAATCTTTTTTTCTACTGATTTGTACAAGTTCTTTATATATTTTGGATATGATTTTTTTGTTAGATATAGGTATAGTAAATAAATTCTCCCAGTATGTGGCTTGCCTTTTGACTCTCTTAATGGTGTCTTTTAATGAAAAGAGATATTAATTTTAATAAAATGCAGTTTATCAGTCTTTTTATGATTGGTTCTTTTTATGACTTTTATTTTTCCCAGGGAGGTGGTTGATACAGGGAGCAGTAGGCTTGATGGAGCCACGTGGAACACTAGCAAATCCACATTTACCCACGTACCAGATGTAGTTTAAAATTTCAGGCATAGGCTTTGAGGATCTATTGGATGTGCACAGGGGAGCATGAGAATATTCTTGTATTTTCTACTAAAAGCTTTATTGTTTTACGTTCCATACTTAGGTCTCAGATTCACTTTGAGTTGATTTTTGTGTATGGTATGAGGTAAGAGTCAATGTTCATTTTTTCCCAGATATACAATTGCCTCAGCATCATTTATTATTAAAAAAGACCATGCCCCCCCCCACCCCCACTGAATTATAGGGGCATCTTTGCAGAAGTCAAGAGACTGTAAATGTGTGGCTTTGTTTCTGGACTCTTTATTCTGTTCCACCGGACTGATTCTTCATCTTTGGGCCTGTAATGCACTGTCTTAATTACTGAAATGTTATATTAAGTCTTGCAGTTTGGTAGTGTTAAGGTCTCCAGTTTGTTGTTTTACTTCAAGATTGTTTTGGCTATCCTAGGTCTTCTGCCTAGGTTATAAATTTCCATAATAATGTTACAAAAAACTTGTTAACGTCTACAAGAAAATGCTAGCATTTTGATTTGCATTGCACTGAATCTATAGATCAAGTTGGGAAGAACAGACATCTTAACTCTTTTGAATCTTCTACTTCATGATAATGGTGTATCTCTCTGTTTATTCCATTTATTTAAGTTTTCTTTAATTTCTCTCAACAATGTTTTGAAGTCTTCAGCATAGAAATTTTGCTTATGTTTCATTGCATGAATTCCTTGATATTTGATGTTATTGATTCTATTATATTTTATTTTTCCCAATTGTTTGTTGCTAGTATAAAGAAATACATTGGATCTTTATTGACCTTGTACTCTGTGACCTTGCTAAATTCACTTGTAAATTCTAGTAGTTTGTAGATTACTTTGGATTATCTACATACAAAACCTTGACATCTCTAAGACCATTTGCTTCTTTCTTCTAATCTCTATGCTTTTAATTCCTTTTTCTTGCCTGGTTAGAACACTCCAGTTCTAGTCAACACTGTTGAATAGAAGTGTGATGGTGAATATATGTCTTGTTCCTGACCTCAATGGGAAAATATTTAATATTTCACTATTAAATACAATTTTAGCTACAGGGCTTTTAAAAAAAAAAAAAAAAAGATATTCCTTCTTTGCTGAGAGCTTTATCATATTATTATGAATTTTTATCACACTGTTAAACTTTATCAAATGCTGTATCTAGTGAGATGATCATATGAGCTACCACCTATGTTCTGTTCATTTTACCCTTGATTTTTTTATTTTGAGATAACTTGAGAATCACATGCAGTTGTACAAAAATAATACAGACAGATCACATGTACTCTTTATCTAGTTTCCCTAAAAATAAGCATTTTTTCCAAAATTATAGTACAGTGTCACAACCAGGGTATTGATATTGATATAATCCATTGATCTCATTCATGTTTCCACTCTGATTACTGAATATTAAACCAACCTTGCATTCTTTATTCATGAAATATTATATATTATAATATTGCTAGATTCAATAAGCTAATATTTTGTGAATGATTTTGCATCTATCTTCATGAGAAATACTGGCCTTTAATTTTCTTTTCCTGTAATGATGTTGCCAGGTTTTGGTATTAGAATAATATTGACCTCATAGAATAATTTGGAAGTGTTTCTTTTTTCTCTGTTCTCTGAAAGAGTTTGTGTATATTTGGTATTGTATCTTTTTGAAATGTTTGGAAAAATTCACCAGTGAAGCAAGCCAGCTGGCTTCTTAAATTTTTTAAATGCAGATTGGATTTTTGAAAACATATCTAGGCCTAAATCAGAATTTTTGTTTCCTCCTGTTTTGTAGAAATATTTTTCAAGAAATGTGTCCATTTCATCTAAATTGTCAAATTTATGGGGAAAGTTTTTTTCTGCTTAATTTCCTTTTATCCTTTTAATAATGTCTGTAATTCTGTAGTGATGTCTCTTTTTCATTTATTCCCTCTCTTTTTTGATTAGTCTTACTATGGGTTATCAATTTTAATTAACCCTTCAAGGAACCAGCTTTTGACTTTGTTGATTTTCTCTTTTATATGTCAACTTTCTATTTAATTAATTTCTGCTCTTTATTTCCTTTCTTCTACTTTCTTTGGGTTTATTTTTGCTGCTTTTTTTAGATTCCTGAGATGAAAGCTTAGATGATTGAATTTTCAAACTTTCTTCTTTTTAATACATGAAAGGTTATAAATTTCCCTTTAAACATCACTTTAACTGGTCCCCACAAGTTTTGATGTCATATTTTTCATTATAATTCAGAGTATTTTTTCCTTGTGATTTCTCCTTTCACACATAGGCTTTTCCGAAGTATCTTGCTTACCTGAAAATTACAGCTTTGTTTTTGTTGTTGTTGTTTTTAGTTATTTCCTACTGTGGTCAGAGAACCGTTCCATGCATTTCAACTTTTTGAATATTTGTTGTCACTTACTTTATGGCCCAGGATATAGTCTATTTTTGTAAATATTTTATGTACACTTGGAAAGTATGTGTAATCTACAGTTGTTTAACTTTTTATATCCTTAATGATTGGGGTTTTGTTTTGTTTTTTAATCAGTTATTGAGAGAGGTGTGGTAAGACCTTCAAGTCTAATGGTGAATTTGTTTCTGCCTGTTTTCTTTTTTTATTGTGGTAAAATATACATAAGGTTTACCATATTGCTTTTTAGTTTGGTAAATTTTGTTTTATATATTTTGAGATTATATTATTATTTAGAATTGTTATATCATCCTGATGAATTAATCTGCTTATTATTGTGACATATATTTCTTCATTTTCTCTTCATTTTCTTAACACTTCTTACCTTAAAGTCTACTTTGTCGAATAGTTTGGTCACACCAGCTTCCTTCTGGTTAATGTTTGCATGGTGTATTTACTTTCAGTCTGTCTGTGGCCTTATATTTAAAACGTGTTTCAAAAAAAAGAAGAAAAAAAGGCGTTTCTTGTAAAAAGCTTTATAAGTAGAACTAGCTTTAAAATGGAAAGCTGATGCCAAATTCAGGCACAGTCAGAGTGTCCTTGGCTTGTGGTACCAATAAGAGGGAAGGAGTAATGACCTTGGATAGAGACTCAGCAGTTTAGACTTGATATAGCTGATGGGAGATGGACCTCCCTATTGATGGAATATTTTTGTAAAAGAAATTACCACCCTCAAATTTGTTTCTAAAATGTTTGATTTTCATTATAGTGTTAGGTTAAAGAAGAGTAGATTTAAATTGTGGACTGGCTATCTATCATTCAGCACCCTCAGAGGGAAAGATGTGTAGTCAGTGCTATGCAGACCTCTAAATTTTCTCAGAAAATTCCTAATTGAACTATTTCATATTGGCATCCTAGATTGATCAGTAAATTTGTAAGTGGTAAGCAACCTCAGAGACCATCTTGGCCCACTGTCATGCTCCTCTGTACTTGAATGTGGAAATATAAAGTGTACTTTCATTTTTGTCACTCAGGCCATGCAAGTAAATGAATAGCTGAATACTCAGATCTTTGATTTTAAATGTAATTATGACCTTTAGAAATAACTGCTTTAAAAATGGACCAAAGAGTAAATAAATTGGGTGACTGATATACCTCAGTTCCCAAAGGAAATGTATAAGAAGCTGTTTTTACTTTGCAGATTTCAGTCTTAGAGAAAAGACTTCATCATTTTATATGTGATGTGGCTTTCCGGGCTCCTGACATCGTCATAGAATTTGTCTGGAGTCTCCTCTTGGAAATGGATGGGCATTTTCTTGCTCTCCACAGTCATGAGCTTCACTTCCAGGGGGCCCAAGTTTACATAATCCTGTGGTGAACAGACACAGAGGAGAACAGGAGAGGTTATTCAGCAAGTTACCAGCCTTCATAGATCAGGTTTTATTTACTATAGTTGGCCTCTATATGACAGATTTCATTGCCCTCCTAATTGTCTGAATGCTGTATGACATGTGAAATATGAGAGCTGCTGTAAATAAAAACCACTCAGTAAAGTTATATACCCAGTGGGGGCATGGTAGGCAAATCTCCCAAAGAGCAGGCAGCAAGGCTTGCAGGCTTGTCTTTTGGGGGCTTGAGCCAGGGAGGGAACATCAACTACAGCAGGGAGATATATTCTCTGCAAGCTCTTTAATTGGTAAAAGGAAGTAGGAAGTATTGGCTGCATTTATATAGCCCTCTGCTGGCCAGGATATAACCACAGCAGAGTTTTCTATATTATTCAAGAACAAAATGAGTGATCTACAAACATCTTTGACGATAAATATCTTTTTTTTAAATAAATTTATCTATTTATTTATTTATATTTTTGGCTGTGTTGGGTCTTCGTTTCTGTGCAAGGGCTTTCTCTAGTTGCAGCGAGCGGGGGCCACTCTTCATTGCGGTGCGCGGGCCTCTCACTGTTGCGGCCCCTCTCGTTGCGGAGCACAGGCTCCAGACGCGCAGGCTTAATAGTTGTGGCTCACGGGCCCAGTTGCTCTGCGGCATGTGGGATCTTCCCAGACCAGGGCTCGAACCCGTGTCCCCTGCATTGGCAGGCAGATTCTCAACCATTGCACCACCAGGGAAGCCTGAAGATAAATGTCTTAATATTGAGCAAATCTACATGGGTTTTGCACATTTCACAGGATCTACTGTAGATATAAAACTTACCACATTTTGTCAAACTGAATATAGTTTCAGATATCAACAAACAGAATTAGAAGTCTAATTTATATGAAATCCCACAGCTAACCCCAAACTGACTTGAAACAGCTCCAGCCCTACCCAATGGGCCTTCCTCTTGGAAGCCTCTCCAAGCTGTAACTCCTTCTTTTGGATTCCTTCAACACTTCAACAAACCTTTCCTGAGTGCCCACTATGTGCCAGGCTGTGTACCAAGTGCTGGGGCAAAAGACTGGTCAGGGAGACAGATACAGGTAGGACATTCCTCCTGTACAGTAATCAATGATTTTTATCAGTTTTCTACTAGCATGTACACTATTTAGGGTAGGGCCTGCCACATAGGTGTCTTTGAGACTTCATTTCTTCCTGTTCTTCCCCTTAAATTCTCAAGCATCTAACAAGTACCTGGCATGTTGTGAGGGTCTCAATAAACATTTATTAGAATTTAGGAGAGTCAAAGAATGAAAAAGGAAGGCAATGTTTTATTAATATTTCTCAAAAATTCATATAACTGTATGTAGCTTTTAAAATACATAATTGCAGAGCTACAATAAATGCGAGATAGGAGAAAAGTAAATTGATGGAAGTCTACCATATATTTCAGAACCATCTGGAGCAGGATTCTGAAGTAGTAGACTCTCTTAGTCTGCTTGAACTGCCATAGCAAATACCACAGGCTGAGTGGCTGAAACGACATAACTTTATTTCTCACAGTTCTGGAGGCTGGGAAGTCCAACATTAGGATGCCAGCATGGTTGGGTTCTGGTGAGGGCCTCTTCCTGGCTGGCAGATGGCTGCCTTCTCACAGCATTCTCACAAGGCAAAGCCTCCTCTTATAAGGCCACAGTCCTATCAGATGAGGGCCTATCTTCATGACCTCATATAACCTTAATTAATTCCTAAAGCCTGTATCTCCAGATACAGTCATATTGTGTGTTAGGGCTTCAACATGTGAATTTGGGGGAGGGGTGGGGACAAAATTCAGTCTGTAGCACATACAATACCATTTCCACCACATCAAAAACTTCCGTGGAAAGTAAGGTCTTAGAAGAGAATGTAGGCGAAACATTCTCTGACATAAATCATACCAGTGTTTCCTTAGGTCGGTCTCCTACGGCAATAGAAATCAAAGTGAAAATAAACAAATGGGACTTAACAAGCTTCTGCACAGCAAAGGAAACCATAAACAAAAGGAAAGGATAACCTACAGAATGGGAGAAAATATTTGCAAATGACACAACCAACAAGGGCTTAATTTCCAAAATGTACAAACAGCTCATACAAGTTGACAACAAAAAAACAAACAACCCAATCAAAAAATGGGCCTAAAGAGACATTTCTTCAAAGAAGAAACACAGATGGCCAATAGGCACGTGAAAAGATGCTCAACATCGCTAATTATTAGAGAAACGCAAGTCAAAACTACAGTGGGTTACCACCTCATGCTGGTCAGAATGGCCATCATTAAAATGTCTATAAATATCAAATGCTGGGGAGGGTGCAAACCTCCTGCATGGTCTGTGGGAATGTAAGTTGGTGCAGCCACTATGGAAAACAGTATGGAGGTTCCTCAGAAAACTAAAAATAGAATTACCATATGATCCAGCAGTCCTAGTCCTGGGCATATATCCAGACGAAACTATAATTCAAAAAGATACATGCATCCCTATGTTCATAGCAGCACTACTCACAATAGCCAAGACATAGAAAAAGCCTAAATGTCCATCAACAGATGAATGGTTGAAGAAGATGTGGTACATATATACAATGGAATACTACTCAGCCATAAAAAAAGAATGAAATAATGCCATTTGCAGCAACATGGATGCAACTACAGATTATCGTACTAAGTAAAGTAAGTCAGACAGAGAAAGACAAATACCATGTGATATCACGTGTGGAATCTAAAATATCACACAAATGAACCTATCTATGAAACAGAAAATCAGGGACATAGAGAATAGACTGGTGATTTGCCAAGGGGGAGGGGGGGTGGGAGAGGGAGGAGTGGGAGTTTGGGGTTAGCAGATGCACGCTGGTATACATAGAATGGATAAACAACAAGGTCCTACTGTATAGCAAAGGGAACTATATTCAATGTCCTGTGGTAAACCATAATAGAAAAGAATATGAAGAAGAAGAATGTATATATACATATACATGTATAACTGAGTCACTTTGCTGTACAGCAGTAGTTAACACAACATTGTAAGTCAAATAGAAAAGAAATTTAAATAAATAAATTCAACGGATAAAAACAAAAACATAAGAAGAAGGTTTTTCATTCAACCAAATGATAGGCAAGTTTGGAATTTTATAGACAGTTGTCCACTAGCGTGAGGTTATTGTAACATACAAGGCGTCATGATTCCAATATACTCATGGGGGTGTTTGAGTGTTATAGAGACTAGAGCTTTAGTCTTTAAATTATCACTTGATGGTAGCAGGACTGAGTTGTATTTAGTTAAAATGGTTTTTGTTGATTTATTCAGTTTCTTTTGCCTTCTTAATCACTCTTTCTCCTACCAGACTTTAAGTTCTAGGAGAACTTTCCAGGTTATTGGTAGTACCAAGAGGGAAAACAGCAAGGGGTGGATGTGAAAGTGACTGGAATGTACCAAAAGGTTTTAAAATTAAAAGGCTTGATAATCTAGGTTTCACCTAATGGTATATGTGACTGTTTGTACTTTCCAAAGATGGTCATGCTAATATACATCCTATCCCACATGCTTTTCTTACAATATGATGCTGACCTTCCTCTTTCAAGATGCAGGAGCTACACTGTTTCTCTTTGGGTGGAACTTTGTAGCTACATCGACAAATAGAATATGATGGAAGTGTTGGTGTCCGATTTCCAAGGCTAAGTCATATGAAAGATTTGGTCTCTGGGACTGATTGCTTTGGAAGAAGCCAGATACTGTAACAAAGGGACAATAAAGGTGCCCTGTAAGGAGGCCCATGTGAAGAAGAACTGAAGCCCCCAGCTTAGCCAGCATCAACTTGCCAGCCATGTGAGTGAACCACCTTGGAAGTGGATCTTCCTGCCCAAATCAAGCCTTCAGCTAAATATAACTGCACCTTCTAGAGAACCCAAGTGAGGACTGTCCACTGGAGACCTTCCCAAATTTCTAACCAACAGAAGCCCTGAAAGAGAATAAATGATTTATTGTTATAAGCACTAATTCTTGAGGTAATTTGTTATGTAGCACTAGATAACTTACATGGTATACTAGTAATGGATGTCTATAAATGAATATATGTAGTAAGTTGCGCAAAGGTAGGAATGAAAATAGTATCTAGTGACAGACATGAATGGTTGGCAAATTTTACTAATAATTGCAAATAGAATTTTTCAGCATCCATACTTCAGGTTAATTTTCTCCACTAACTAACAAAGCAACATTTTCTCTAGTAGTCAAGATGTTTTCTCATGAATCTTACCTTGAAATCCCGCTCATCCTCATACAGTAAGTATTTCATATCAGAGGCTCCAAACTCTATACTTGAACTCTCTTCATCTATCTTCAGATGCTGGCTGTATCTGCTGCTATCCTCATGACTGAGATGTAAAGCACTGCTCCCAAGTGATAAGCTCAACAAGTCTCTACTTTTTACTTCTGCAGGTTGCAATTGTGACTTTTCTGGGATGAGTGCAAAGAAATTAATTATGTACAATTTTTGAACAGATTAAAAATACAATACATACTTTGTCACATTTTTTTTTCAGTTTTAGTTTTTTTTAAATTGAAATATGGTTGCTTTACAATGTTGTGTTAGTTTCTGGTGTAGTGACTCAGATATATATATATAAATTTTAAATTTGAAAGACCTTTGAGAATCTCCTGGAGGAGAAAAATTTGAGAATTAGAAATGTAGAATCTAGGTATTAAAGTGAGAGTGAGTCCTATTATTCGAAACCACATCTAGGTTGTATTTCCTTCTGTTAGCTAATAAGTTATAATAATCACATGGGGACCTGTGAGTGTGTTGGTATTTTGGTTGGTTGGCTAAATTGGAGCACAAACCATACCAGTGTAGACATCATTCCATCCCTCTCTACCAGTGTCTATTTAATTCACTGTGACACATGGTGACTTTGATTTAAAAAGTCACTAGAGAAAGGAGATGGGTTAGGTAAGCTCTGCAAGCACAGAGAAATATGGAGGAGCTGGCAGGCATCTATTCCCTGAACAGCTCTCTGAAAATTCCCTGAACATTCTCCTGTCCATAACAAGAAGTGCAATTAAGTGTTTGTCAACTTTTTAAAAATCACCATTACAATAAAATAATACCTATATATGTTTTTGGCAACTCCAAAGGCATTTCTTCCTGTGGCACTTCCTGTCCAACAGCTTGAGCAAGATATAGTCGCCTAAAAACAAATAAGAAAAGTATGTCAGTCAGCAAATATTGTACCACCTGCTCAGTAGTGTCTTATCTCTGCTGGGTGCTGGAGACACAGATGAGAAAGGGGCGTCAGGCCCAGTGGGGTGGCAGACAGGCTTACAGTGTTTGATGGTGATGGTTTGTACCATGGTGGGTAATTATGTGAGGAGCACAGTGTCAGGAGTGCCATGGGGCAAAGAGAAGCAGCACCGGATTTAGCCTCAGGGGGTAAGGAAAGGTTTCCAGGAGAAGATGAAACCTGCGTTGAGTCTTGAAACACCAGGAGCTCTTTGCCAGGGAAGAGCTTGGGGTGAGGGGAGGGCATCCCATGATTAGGAAATAACAGGCTTAAAGTCCCAGAAATGAGAGTGATCATGACACCAGTTAGGTCACTGTTGCAGGGAATCCAGATGAGGAATGGGATGGGATTTGAGATAAAGAGAAAAAGAGAAAGACAGCAGTAGGAATCCAAAATGACACCTAGGTTCTGGCTCTCGCTGAGCGGCGTGTTCCAGCTACAAGCCTGGTGAGTTTGCGTCTGCTGTTGCAACTCTCTGCGTTGCAGAGGCCAGTGGAATTTTCAGTCAGAAGACATGATACCTTGAAAGCTCCATACAGCATTGCCATGAAGTTTGCCTGAAGCTATAGCATGAAGCAAGTGCCCCTGGCAGATGCGCCAGCCACACTTCATGCTTAGCAACCAGAGTGAATCCCCTGGAGTACAGGCTGTCAATTACTTAAAGACCACGAAGGAGGTGTTATCTGAGATGTTTAGAGCTCCAGCAAATAATGTAACTACATACAATATTTCTATCTTAAAACCTTCTTAAGTGTTAACTTAGTGAAGCTCTGATCTGCAGGTGGACAAGTCTGAGGCCACAGAGTTCTCTTCTTTCCTGGTTTTACTCTTGAATAACTAAGATCTTACTAAACGCCGTACGCTTCTTAAGTCTGGCTTCTCTCTTAATCGTTAGTTTATTGTCACTTTTGTACCACCACAGGGCAGCAACATTTGTTATAGAAGATATTTTACAGAACGTTATCATATGAAACTAGCGTTAGATTTGAGGTACTGGTCCACCTAGCCTCAGCTCTGCGGCATGGGCGTCCCTGAGCAGTCACCTCTAGCTTATTCAGCTCATCTAATGTATCAGACAAATACTATGATGTTCTATGGGAGTCAGGAAGGAAAGAAGTTTGGGGAGCTCTGGATGGGAAATACAGTAACTCTATTAGGTAGAATACCCCATTCTTCATCCAAATAGGGAAGTTTTTATATGTTTACTGGGTACTGTTCATGTCTATTTCTCACCCTACCAGAATATACAGGACTAAATTCTCAACAAAGAGGTGGAAAGGGCAGTTACCATAAATTACACAGTATGTGTTAACATTTCTTTGACTTGAAAATGGATACAGGAAAAGCTCCTGAACTTTTCCTTCTAGATAAGCGTTGTAACAGATAATTGAGGGTTTACACATTTCTCTGTTTCTTTATTCGGGTCTTTCTAAGATGTCCTAAACACTTGTCTCAAGGACAATCTAGCAAGGAAGCAGATGTTTAAAAAGTAGTCCCTACTGTGATAAATGCTAGTTACAAAGGAAAAGTTCAGTGTGCCATGGAGGCAAATACCGGGCACCAAACCCGGTTCTTATAAACGTCGCCCATGCTGTTTCTTTTCCCTCGGACAGATTTTGAATTCATCTCTCCCAACTCTGAAGCAAAACTAAGCGCTCAGGTCTCTCACTAAAGAAAACCAACCCACAAAGCATTGATGAACAGTGTGGATTTTACTGAAGATGTCTGTGGAGAAGCTAGAAGATAGGTTTAAATTGCATTCAATACAGCAAACAGCTTAATGAAAGGCGCCATTGAAAGTTTCTCATCTCCCCTTCCTGTCCTTGCCAAGCTCTCTCTGGCCGATGAAAGATTTCCCCTTTATTATAATGAGCACTTCACATCCACATCAGCAGCAAATCAGGTGCACTAGACTGAGCTGACCAAAGCAGGAAGTGGGGTTAGCAGTTCACAGGGTAGCTCTTTCCTAAGGGTTGGCTGGTTCAGAAGAGAGAAAAAGAACACAGCGGACAGCAGGTGGAGCAGTGGTTAGAAGGCAAGGCTGGCAGAGATTCCTGGTGATCACAGAGGGGTGGCAGCAGCAGGAGCTTCGGGGTAGAGGCGGGACGGGAGTGTGGAGCTGGAGACCTGAGCATAGGGAGGGAGGCTGGCAAAAGAGAGCATTGCCTGCTGGGGTGACAGTGAGGCCCCGCCACCCCCTAGGGACCCTCAAGAGACTGGAAGCACAGGAATCCAGTAATCAGCCAATTCATTCAGCCTGACTGCCTTCCTCATTTACACTGGTATCTGTGGCTCCAGGGCAGCACACATAGACTGTGGAAGGGAGGCAGGTGGCCTCTTTCTCTGTCCTGCCCCACCCAGTGTTCAGCCTGTAAAGTAATTGCACCATCTCCCATTTCTCCAATCTTGTATCCCGACACCCATCACTTAGCAGATAAAAACCCCACAACTTGTATCTACCCTTCTTGAAGCACATTAGGAAGTTTGCCAACAATAAATACTTTATTATGTCTCTAATAGTATTTTCTCCATGCCACACAAGCAAGACCTACTCAGGTGGAAGTGTTTTCCTGACCCTTCCACCATGTTGAACTTCTCTCCCATCTTGCACATGTACACCTTACATTTGTGTGATTTAATTCCTCGATCTTCCTAAGCATGTTACTATTTAGGTTATTTCTTGTTTCTGACTACTTGTCCAAATTATGAATGCCACTTTGGGTTTTAATACCACATTCCAGGGCTCTAATTTTTCATCAAGATTGGTATATTAAGACTTTTTTTTGTCAGGTAAGAAAAAGAGAGAACCTAAACTACAAAGCCATATACATATTTGATTTCTCTCATGCAGGAATAAACGTGACTTGGAAGGCCAGGCTATTTTCTCTGCCTAGAAAGTAGTTTGCCTCTTTCATTAACTGTCAAAGGAAACCATTCTATAATCCACAAGGTAACCAGATGCTCAGAACACTCCAGGAGCTCCCATCAAGTTGACCACTCCCTCCTGTGTGCTGGCTTCGAACCCCGTACCTCTTCCGCTGTACTGTTATGCATTTATTTTTATGCCCAATTCCCCTGCTGGCCCAGAGGCTTCTGAAGGACAGCAGTTGTGACATTCATGTTAAGTGTTTGCTACTATGACCACAGTGCATTGTTAGAAAAAGCAAGTCGAAGTCTGCACTGGACCAGTGGTCGGTTGTAATGATCTTATACCTTCCCGATGGCCATTTTGTGAGCTCCTTTCTTTTCAACTATTAAAGAATTGTCATCTTAAAAGAAATAACTTTTTACAGATACAAATGTTAAAAAAAAATACTTTCTAGATATGTAATGACTCGCACCTGGGTATTTTGAGGTCCACAAGTCTGCAGTTGAACAGCTGATCAATAAGCACCAAATTTTCTCCTTCCAGCTCATGAATAGCATGTTCCAGTTCTTCCACTTCCTTCCTGTGATTTGCGATCTATTCTCAGGAAAAGAGAGTGGGTGTTAGTACTTATGGACTTAGTTCTATCTAGTCCTCTATAAAAAACTCAACTTTTAAAAGTGCATTTGTGGTACTTCCCTGGTGGTGCAGTGGTTAAGAATCCACCTGCTAATGCAGGAGACACGGGTTTGAGCCCTGGTTCAGGAATATCATCCCACATGCCATGGAGCAACTAAGCCCGTGCGCCACAACTACTGAGCCCGCGTGCCACAACTACTGAAGCCTGCGCGCCTAGAGCCCGTGCTCTGCAACAAGAGAAGCCACCGCAATGAGAAGCCCACGCACCACAATGAAGAGTAGCCCCCACTTGCCGCAACTAGAGAAAGCCCGTGCAACAACGAAGACCCAACAGCAGCCCAAAATGAATAAATTAATTAATTTTTTAAAAATGCATTTGCCTGAGGGGAAGATCTATCCTGTATTATTTATTACTGGGTTTGCTCTAAGAAGGAACAGGTGGGACTTTTTTCCTGGTCATTTGCAGAACTTGGTTGCATGATTAGGCAGTTATTACTGAATGGCAGGAGCAGTCCTTTCCTACTCTTCAGAAACATCACTGGATTTATCTGAGCTGGAGGCAGAGATAAATAAGAAAATAAGACTAATTTATCACTCTGGTGTTAGTAGCTAAATGAGGCTCTATCTAAGGTTAATTATAAACAACGTAATGAAAACTAATAACACTGGGAAAAAATCTTTATTATGGCAATTAAAAAAGAGAAGTACAGGCCTAGGAGCCCTTTCTATCAGCCTCTATAGGACAATTATATTCTCTCTTGAGTGTGCTGGAGTCATTCCGAGAAACATCAGAGAGATGAAATGTTGTTCATTCACTCATGTAACTGTACTGTATGCCTACTATGCGTCAAAAACTATAGTACACTTTGGGAACAAAGGATCAATCAGATACAATAACCTTCAAGGATCTCTTAGTTTAATGGGAAAGAGTGATAGCAACAGAAAATAGTGTGATAAAATCATAATGGAAGCCATCCAGGGACTGTGGGAGAGATAGAGGTTCACCCTATGTCCGCCAGGTGTGAGGGGGTAAAGGGGAGTTAATGGAAGAGATGACCTCTCTTCTGGATCTTGAAGGCCAAGTAGAGATTCTCTAGCAGACAAGAGAGGATATATTCTAGGCAGAAGGAGCCACATGGATAAAGGCACATGTGCCTTCTATCCACATTTTGGTGTGGATAGAAATAAAATGGGAATGGGGAGAAGGAGAAGAACTGGACAAGTAGGGGAGCCAAGTAATGCTAAAGAGTCTTATTTCTATCTCACAGGTGATGGAAGGTCCTTCGTGGACATAGCAGGCTTAACGTTTACTGAAGAAATGTGGCTAACTCAAACAGGAGCAAAATTTGCTGGTTCTGTTGATAGAGTTCCCATCAATCTTTAAGAAATGTATTTTGATAACTTTTGTCTAAAGAAGGCTTGATTGTGGGAAGAATATATAGAAGAATGTGACTAGATAGAATCCCCACCTTCCCTCTCTGCCCCCCAAAACAGCATGAGCTGGATTGAGAGGTGCTCGTGTGGAGAAGTCAGGACAATAGAAGAATTAGAAATAAGACAATAAAATAGAAAGTGATCGGCTGGTGAGACTAAACTGGAAAAAGTAACGTGTCTCCAGGGAATATGATGAAATAAGGGCACAGGGTAGGGGTTTTGATTCAGTATCTCTTGTTAGGAGTTGCCAAGAGCATAACTGAGATGAGTACTTAGAAAAAGATGACTAACATTTTTTATTTGTGGTTGAAATTATTGTATTTTGGAATCTGGAAGCACTCAGTATATTACCAGATGGATATCCCTTTCACATAAGTCATTTATTAAATGCTTGAATTCTTACCATGGGTAAGGCTCTGTCCTAGAGGTAGACGGATACAAAATCCAATAAAGTGTGGCTCCTTCCCTCAAAAGAGGGAACAAGTATACAAACCAGTGAACAAATATACAAATAATTATAATATAAAACAGTACCAGTGTCATAGAAAAGGCTCAAATATTGTTGCTGGCTTAGAGATGGAAAGAAAAGCATATATTATTTACCAGCCTTAAACAATTTCACAAAACCATTTAAGTCCATAATTCTACATTACAGAGCTAGGTGTTGGTGCTTTAGGATCTCATGTTTTTAAGATATGATCAGCTTGATTACAAGCCTGAATGCCCTAAGGAAAAGTTTATAATTTTCAGATGTCAAAGGATGAGAAAAAAATCATAGTTAGAGGTTGTAAAAGAAGGAATTAATAGAATGTGTGACTAAGGGTTTGGCATACTTGGGAGGCAGCACACACAATTCTTGGTCTCCTGCCAAAGCTGGGAATGAGGGCCCATTTGGGGAGTTAAGTACAATCTTTCAAGCTATGGCTATCCTGTGACATCATCTATCCCTGTAGAGTGCTAAGTAAGGTTCTCATCGATTGCTATCTCCCTCCCAGTCTTTTGAAATGTTAGGGAAATGAAAACTAGTTCCTTTTTATAGCCGTATAAATACCTTTAGTTTCTGGGGTAAGAAAGTATAAAGAAGGAAGTAGAAGACCTCTTTTCCTTCCCCGCCCCTGCTTCTCCCCAGATACCCAAGAAATGTATTTAAGAAATTGGGCAAGATAATTTAGTTAAAACTATTATAAGTCAGGGACCTAGGATCCTGAATAAAATGCATGCTCTTGAAATTTTCCCCTGCAAGATCCAAGTTACCTTTATGCCTCCTCACGTTTGAAACTCTGATTGCTAACCTCTTTGAATCCCTTTGCCTAGTTTTTCCAGCTTTCCATTTGTTGTTAGTCCAGGTTATTTGGAAATTTGAATTTTCTTCATGTTCCTAATAAGCATGCTAAATAAAACCAGATAATAAAAGTCATGCAATGGGACATCTCATTCTTCCCAGAGATGTCAGTTTTTGATTCTTGTTGAAAGATAGTTAAATGGAGAAATATTTGGGGGCGTTCCACTGTTAAATATCCCTTGTTACTCATTCTAAGCCTTCCTCAAAGAAATTAATTGACATACATTGTTCTATTTCCAGGCAATTTTCAATTACTGTGATAGTACTTATAACCAGAACTGGTTTAAATTAATTTTGTGAGTAAATTTAATGACAGCAAAAATGAATATTTGTTGAAATAAAGAGAAATTAAATATATTGAATTATATGATTTGTTCTTTATTAGTGAGCTCTTTTTGCTCATGATTCAGTTAAACTTGACATTTTTTCTGTCTTTTATTTCCACTGAATTATGAGAATTAAAAAATAAAACAAAACAAAATGTAATTTGTGGCTTTAGTAGGAAGGACCAAGGCACAAAATGGCCTTTCTTTTCAGTCGAATATAAACTTTTGTAGTTATTTTCTCTGAACTTAACATCTATGATATCTTATAAAAATTTAAGGTTTGAATTATTAAATTATTATCACTAGGATCATACTGTTATATTTAATAAAAGTATAAGAACCAAGTTTCTCCCTAATATTCTTTAACTATTGAGCTCACCTTGAGTTTTTAAAGTTAATACTTATTTTTTAAAATTAAGGATTCATCTTGATTAGTTTTGGAAATAGTATGGATTCCTACTCACCATGACTTTATAAAGGCAATTTCAAGATAATTAATTGTCAATATCATAGAAAGCATATTGATTTTTAAATTCTTTTGTTTCCTAGACTAACCAACTCTTTTCAGTCAAATGGGAGCAAGGAAAATGGAAAAGAAGCTGATGGTAACATTTTTACCTCGGGTGTCTGAGCAGATGGCAATAAAAGAAATGAAGGAAAAGAATATCTAAGAAGAAATTTAATAAATTATGCTTCAGGTATGTTGAGTTTGAAGTGCCTTTGCAACATCTGTGTGGAAATATTCAGTTATTGAATTGTATGAGCTGTTTGTATATTTTGGAAATTAAGCCCTTGTTGGTCACATCTTTTGCAAATATTTTCTCCCAGTCTGTAGGTTGTCTTTTTTTTTTTTTTTATTTTTTTTAGGTTGTCTTTTCTTTTTGTTTGTGGTTTCCCTTGCTGTGCAAAAGCTTATACACTTGATTAGATCTCATTTGTTCATTTTGTTTTTATTTCTTGTACCTTGGGAAACTGACATAAGAAAACATTGCTATGATTTATGTCAGAGAATGTTTTGCCTGTGTTCTCTTCTAGTTTTATGGTGTCTTGTCTTAATATTCCATTTCGAGTTTTGTGTGTGTGTGTGTGTATGGTGTGAGGGTGTGTTCTAACTTCATTGATTTACATGCAGCTGTCCAGCTTTCCCAACACCACTTGCTGAAGAGACTGTCTTTTCCCCATTGTACATTCTTGCCTCCTTTGCTGAAGATTAATTGTCCATAGGTGTGTAGGTTTATTTCTGGACTCTCTTTTCTGTTGCATTGATCCACAGGTCTGTTTTTGTGCCAATACCACACTGTTTTGATTACTGTAGATTTGTAGTATTTTCTGAAGTCTGGGAGGGTTATGCCTCCTGCTATGTTCTTTTTCCTCAGGATTGCTTTGGCAATTCTGGGTCTTTTATGTTTCCATATAAATTTTAGGATTATTTGTTCTGGTTCTGTGAAAAATGTCATGGGTAATTCAATAAGGATTGCATTAAGTCTGTAGATTGCTTTGGGTGGTATGGCCATTTTAACAATATTAATTCTTCCAATCTAAGAGCATGAGGTATCTTTCCATTTCTTTGAATCATCTTCAGTTTCCTGTATTAATGTTTTGTAGTTCTCAGCATATGTCTTTCACCTCCCTGATGAGGTTTATTCCTAAGTATTTTATTTCTATTTTTTGGTGCAATTTTAAAAGGGATTGTTTGTTTGCATTCCCTTTCTGATATTTCATTGTTAGTGTAAAGAAATATAACCCATTTCTGTATGTTGATCTTGTATCCTGCCACCTTGCTGAATTCATTTGTCAGTTCTAGTAGTTTTTGTGTGGAGTCTTTAGGGTTTTCTATATATAGTATCATGTCATCTGCATATAATGACAACTTTACCTCTTCCCTACCAATTTGAATACCTAAAGAGGCAATTTAAAATAGCAGAGAATGAGGTTAAAATGATCCTTAAACCTTGCTCCCATCACCCATGAGGAAGCAGGGTCCAGAGGAAGGCCAGATCAGTTTTAGGACATAAAGAAGCTTTGCACACTTGAGTATGTTGTATGAATTGTAACACCAAAAATGATTTCTGTTTATTATTGAGATTATTTATGGTGTTCATTGAGTAACAACTTGTAATAAGATTAGGACTCCACTTGAATTTCATTTTACCTCAGTCAGTCATGGTTCCATGCTTTTCCCATGACTTCAGCTCATAAATAAAAGTCATTTCCAGTTCAAAAAAATGAGAAAGAAGAAATTGGCTTTGTTTCTAAAAATTCCACTTACCTCTTTTTTGAGCCAGTCATTCTCCCAGATCTCTCGATAGCTGCCCTTGTCAATGAACCTTATAGCATTCTAAAAGAAAAAAAAAACAAAACCTTTCTGTATTAAAGAAGAGCTGCCACATAACATTTAAGAGTTTTAGCAATGGGGATACACAATCAACTTATCTGATCATTTAAAATTATGTTTTGCAATTACTTTGGAAATATACCTAAAAACTTTTGGTGCAGTTGTTCTTTCTTTATTATCCTATTGTATTGTTTTTGCTGATTTACATTGCCTAACACAGGTGATTGAGAGAACTGGACAATGGTTGTCCATTCAATTTGGCCTCTATTGTGACTGAATCTGACTGCCATGGTGAAATCAGTCATTAATTGATCTGCTCCACAATTAAGATGGTTAAACTGCAGTGATCAAACTTCCTTCAAGTTTATGGCCACAGACATAATTCAATATATAGCAAAGGCATGAATAGATTATATAAGTACCTTTTTAATTTGAAAGATTTCTGCATGTCAATAATAACAATATACATACTTACAAACCTAACAGCCAATAGTTTCAGGATAGCAGGCTGTAGCTAGATAGTCTCCTGGAGAAAGGCATTTTAGACAAAGCAAACAGGAAAATCCTTATTTTATCAGTAGGATCTTAAAATGTAAATTCATATTCAGTTACTAGGATATTTACAGTTTCACCCAAAGGAACTTTATAATGGATGACAGATTCTAGTTATATGTGAGGTACTTTTATATGGATACCTTGCTGCAAATGCAGGAACTGAAGGACGTAACCACAAGAAGAAAAATATTCTGGTTCATAAACATGGATTGAAATAATTTAAAACTATGTTAAGGGTAAATTTGTGTAAGTCTTTAAAGTAGGAAGATATGCAATAAATTTCTTTTCTTTAAATCATGGTAATTGACCTAAGAGTGAACCTCCATTTCCTAGGAACCAGGGATTTTTATACTTCAGCTCCAACTGATAAGTCTAAAGTTTATTTGAACATAGAATTTTGTTTGAACAAAAGTAGGAAGTTACTCATAATTGAATTTAGTTGACTAATGGCTTAATTCACTAACAATAGAGTAGTGTTTTCAGCTTTGGCTACACATTAGAATCTCCCAGATACTTTGAAAAATCCAAAAGCCCAGGCAACATCCCAGGCCAATTACATGAGCATCTCTGTGGGTGGGACCCAGGACCCACCTGGGTTAAACAAATTTCTCAGGTGACCCCAATAAGCAGCCAAGGTTGCACAAAAGTAGTAGATTTTAGAAGTTAACACTTAAGATGGCCAGATAAAATGAGGAAAATTCGTTCACGTGTGTGGGTGTTTGGCAGTATGTGGGGAAAAGAAAATGTACAATGTAATGATTAAGAGTAATGATCTGAAGAAGCTATCTTAACTCTCTATTCTGCCACATGCTCTGGGCAAGTTACAAAGTTTCTCTGTGCCTCTGTCTTTTTATTAGCAAGTCTTTCCCTTAACAGGATTGTTGAGAGACTTTAATGTAAAATGTTAGGAACAGTATTGGGAACAGTCTTCATTATATATTGAATGTACATACTGAGGGCATATTTGATCTACATATGCATTCTTAATCATCTTAACTATGATCAGATTACTTAATTGTTGATTTCACCATTTAATCATATTCAGTAACAAAGGGTCTGAATTGCATGGGCTGACAAAACCGTTGGTCAGTTCTCCACATCCTCTGTATTTGTGTTAATCAGTAAAATCATGCAGTAGAATAGTAACACTGAAAGAACAATTGAACCAACAGGGAAGCAACAAACAAAAGCAACTGAAATTCAGTGAAGAAAAGACCAGATGTTTATGACTCTGAAGAAAGAATGTTCCAGATAAAGAGACAATCCCAGCAGGGACCTCACTGATTTAGGAGACAGTCTGGAGACAGGGCAAGGGCAGTGAAAAGGAAAGAAAGTCAGGCATTTGGGGCAAAACAAAGATTAGAAAACATGAATTGGAAATTACTTCTCAAACATTTTTTTATATCCCCAATTTTTAAAGCTCCAGCAATGTAAAGTGTACTCTCTTAGGTTTGCATATGTAAGAAAGTACTTTTTAGACAAATTATATTTCATCCTATAATTCATCCAAAATCTAATTTAATAATTTGTTGTAGCCATTATTATTATACTTAAAAATAACTGAATATTAATTTACTGAGCTCTTGCTCTTATGAGGCACTATCAATCCTTATACTATTCGTTAAAGTTAAATATTATTATTGTCCCCTTTTTATAGATTAGGAAACCGAAGCCCAGAAAAGTCAAGTATAAATTCAGTTTATGCACCCAGTAAGTGGTAGAACTGTGATTTAAACTAAACTGCCTAATTGCAAAACACAAGTTTCTGACCGTTATAATACACCATGAGAAAGAAATGGGTGGGGGGAGGTTTGTTTTCTAAGGAAATTGAAATACAGACAGGAGAGGGTGAAATAGGTGAAGGGGATTAAGAGGTACAAACCTCCAATTATAAAATAAATAAGCCATGGGATGTAATGTACAGCATAAGGAATATGGTCATTAATAACTTTGTATGGAGACAGATGGTTACGAGACCTATCATGGTGATCATTTCATAACGTATGCAAATGTCAAATCCCTCGGTAGTACACCTGAAACTAACATTTCAGTTAAAATTTTGAAATTCTGTGTGAGAAGAATTATACATCAACTACATTTCAGTTAAAATTTTGAAATTCTGTGTGAGAAGAATAAAAATCTACTATCAGAAAAAAGAAAGAAAGAAAATTGAGATATACCTCTGTGGCCCATTCCTTCTTTTGGTTCAGTTGCAACAAAGTTTCTCTGATTATTCTCTTTCTATCATCTTCCAGGGTGATTTTATACTGTTCTTTAAAAAGAAAATTAGAAACCTTAAGATCCTAGGTAAAACTATGAAGTTATAAATTTTATTTTCCATGATCCCCACCTCTCCTTTCTATGTACTTTTTCTTTTCTGAATTTTCAAGGTACATTCTTACTGAAGCATCTAGTACCTCCAATTAGAAGAAATGCTCCAATAATTTACTAACACCTTAATGTGAATTCGTTTACGATGATATCTGTCTCATGAATAGTCATAGTTTTAAAGGATTGTCTCTCCAAAGGGAGAATTTCGAACACTTTAGTACCTATGCAGCCGTCTACTTTTCATATCACACAACTTCTGATTCTACCACATAAATATGAAGAGATTTGATTACACACTTGAGTGGCATCCTGTACATCTAACTCCTTCTAACTAATTTTCCAATATTCTTGGCATGCGTTTCCTGGGGCAGGAAAGACAGAATAAGGAGAGAGAGTAGGAGAGGGGCCGTGAAAGTCAGTAGACCCGTTCTGAGTTGGGTTCAGAGCAAGAAGGGAGAACAGAGATGAAGAAGTGCAGGATTCTCTATCCTCTCCAGATTTTCTTACATCATAAATGTCAGAATTGAGAGAGCAAAGGATCGTAACATTGGGGGCCTTGAAAGATGCTGAGAGATCATATAATCAACACTTCTGTTTAAGGAAAGCAAGATGTAGTGACATGAAGGCTGCTTTAGAGAGTGGAGAGAAATAAAGCTGGATAAATGAGTCCAGTTTGTTCATTCATTTATTCAACGAATCATCATCAAGTTCTTTTGATGTGCATGACACTATTTAAGGCACTGGGAATATTGCCAAATAAGAGACAAAACTCCTGCCCTTATGACATGTACATCCTAATGGGGAAGCGAATGAATAATATTTCAGGTGGTGAGGTGTGTGATGAAGAAAAACTAAAATTCTCTGTTTTAGATAGGGTGATCAGAGAAAGCTCTTTTGAGGAGGTAACATCTGAGCAAAGACTGAATACAGTGAGGTAGTCAGTAGTGTGCAACAGGAGGGCAGTGTACCCTCCAAATCTAAGAATCGCCAAAGTTAGTTGTGCTTTATGATAACATCTATGTTATGTGTCCCCATTAGATGTGTTTTGTGTATAACATTTGAAGCATAATTACTTGGAAGTCAGAAAGTATCTTCCCATACAAATGATGTTGACAATTACGGTTGCTAGATATTTGGACTGGTCCACAGAGACCCATTTAACTTATTCTATAATGAAACAATAGTATTGTACTGAGAGTGTTGTGGAACGTAGCTGCCATTTAGGACATTGTTTCAAACGGAAAAATATCTTCACAGACCAAGTCAACCAAAGCCAACTCTAAGAACTCTTGAGGATCTTAGGCTCCAGGGAAGGAGATCTGCAGGTCTGATCTTTCCATAGTTTAGAGCCAATCTAAGGCTCTGGAAAGCGGGGCAGGGAGCTAGGCAGGAGTTATTCAGCCCTCCTTGTATTTTGTACTGGCATAACTGCTTCCCCTATTCAAGGAAAACTCTGAGCAGAGTGTAAAAACTTCTCTTCCATATCTTTCTATTACCGCAGTCCCTGGAACACAACAGATACTGAAAAATATTTTGAAGAAAATGAACTTTGGCCAGCTGCACGTCTTTGGAAGGCAGTGATCTGAGCTTTCAGCGCCAGGATAGAAGCAGCAAACAATGGCAACTTTGGTGAGGGAAAGGGAGAGTCGAAGGAGGGAAGGGGCGAGCTCTCCCAGGCTGTGGAGTGGCCAGAAAGGAGGCTGGGAACCATCAGTTTCTACCTCCAGTTCCAGAGCTGGAACAAGAGTGGCTGAGGTTTATAAACAAGAGTTCATTGGGTTTTGGGTCGAGTCTAACTTGACATCTGGAGAATAAGAAAATGGACATCTTCATTATTCCAACCTACACATATATATGGATATATATATGGATATGTATATATATGTATATGTGTGTGTATGTATATCAGTCTATCTGTATAAAACCTGTATTTTTCTTAATCCCATTCAAAGTAATTGCTTGAATGTTTTAATCATTCCAATCTCATTTCTGATGGATTGTTTTTTTCAGTTCAGTATCTAGTCCACTAGACTAATGCTAGATATTTATTTAAAATTTCTACCACACAAAATACGACAATCAATCTAAAAGTTGCAGTGCATCAGGAGTTGAGCTATAATGGATTTTACATTCTTAGCATCTGAAAGAAAACATAAAAACTGGAGCTTGATAACATTATATATTAATTATTTGCTATAAATCATAAAAAATAGATTACCAAATATGCTCTGGGTAAAGTTGTAGCTCTCCCTCATGTTAATACTGAAAAAGCGATAATAACATCCAGCTCTGTTCCAAATTCCATATACAACTCTATGGACTGTTTTTCTTCTCCAAAGCAGGGGAGCTAGCACAAGGGAGGATGTGAAAATCTCCCTGTTATCCTTTGAAATTCAGATGATGCTTCAGGTAGCAACTATTAACCACACATTTGTGAATTCGGCCATAGAAACTGGGAGTATATAAAAGTCTCCTTCCCAGAAAAGTTTGGAACACTGCAAATGGGAGCTTGGGAGATTATGACTTTGTGCCTTTAGACTCCTGGCTGCTCGGATGCCCGGTCTAATATGGTCACTTTTCAGAAGCCGACCACACTTCTCAGAGGCTGAAGCTTGCTTTGCATTGTTCTCTTTTCCTTGTTGTGTGTGGCTCTGCTTTGGCTCTGCTCCACGGCTTTTTAGGAGTCTGTTCACTCTTCACACACTTCCGGGTGTCACCCAGCTTCACTGTGCCAGTGACTTCCTTTGAGCCCCCTCTGGAGAAAACCAAGCAAGGGCAGGTGGCAACACTGGCCATGTAGCAGTTTCTTCAGGCAGAGTGAATGTTAGAGAGCCCTCCCTACTTCGCTGCATCACAGAGCTGGGAGGACTTATTTGAAGCATAAGGGTTTGGGTCTGACACACACCTGTGTTCAAATCCCATTTCCACTGCTTACTAAATCTGTGAGTTTAGTTAAGGCAATTAACTTCTCCGGGCCTCTGTTTCCTCATCTTTAAACTGGGCACAATGGTATCCAACTCAAAGGAACTTGTACGAGTTGGATGAGATACGGTATAGAAAAGCAGGTGCTGGGACTGTGAGTTCTGTTGGAGATCTCTGAGGTACTCTCACTTTACAGGCGAGGAAACTAGCATTCAAAGAGGTGGACATGAACCCAAGTGTTTTAACTCACTGTTAGTGTACAAAGAAACTTTTCAGGATCCCTGTCCCATGCACCTGGTCAAGGACAAAAGTAAAAACTCTCTGTGACTCTAATATCTGATGATTTCTAATAACCCATACTTTCTCCGTTCCTGAGCCTAATCTAAGGTTCCCTTTCCTTTTATTGAGAGAAAGAGCCTTGTCCTGGTTTTATCAGTGACGGTGTTTTCTACACCCTATATCCCGACATATCCTTCTAGCTGAAGTTCAGGGAAGCAGCTCCAGGTTCTTCCTCCCCATGCCCCTAGGGCTCAGGGTGGCTACTGAATAAGATAGGTTGGACAGCTGACCAAAGAATGGTTTGCGCTGGGGCCAACTGATGACCCATGAGGAGGCATGGACGAAGGTCTTTGGTCACCTTTGACTAGGTAGGTGATCACACTGGCTCTTTTCAGAATCTGAGTTGGAGAATACTGCAAGAATTGGTCTGTGGGAAGCAAGAAGAGAATGGGGACAGGCACAAAGAGCAAAGCAGAGGGGCCAGAAGAGGGACAGTCACAGACCATGAGTGACAAATGTAGGGAGGAGCATCCCTAGAGCCACCACTGATCTGATGGCCTTCTGTTTCCATCTTCAGTCCTCCCATTCTTCAGTACAAGTGTTACATCCAACAAACATGATCATGGGACATCAAGAAACCTTATTTTTCTCTCTTGCCTTTAAAATTCATACTGTGAGGCTAGAAGCTCTCTCTCAGTAAGATACATGGCAATCCTATGACTTTTCTGGTTCCTTTGTGATAACAAAGTATCTTCCAATCAGAAATTAATATGTCTAGTCTTTATAATAATTGAAATTTTAAGCTTCATTTAAAGTTATGGCTGTTCCCTTCCTAGCTTAAACCTACTACCATTTCCTCTGACTTGAACTTCTATGCCTTCTCCCTCAGGGCTGAAGGGGAGCCTGGAAAGGGACAGGAAAGCACTCACTTGACTGATACTATCTCAAGCTGATGTCCCATTTTCTGGGTCTAGTTAGCATTTAAGATTGATTCTCCTCTCTTGGGGGTGGTTTTTGTAGGTTCTCCGGAGGACCGCCTCCCCCATTGCTAGTTATATTTTACCTGCATGCCCTTGATACAGGGGAAATACTGCCCTTGGAGGTTGGCTAATGACTCTTCCTTTGGCCTCTGGGTCTCAGTTTCCTCCTCCCTCCCACAAAGACAGGCTCCTGTTTCTCTTTGGGGGCACCATGGCCCCCCTCATCAGCCCTCAGGCAAGATTTAACAGGACTGCGTACCAGCTCTCTTTCACAACCGGTCCACAGGAAACACTCCTTGCTTTGCCACAACAAGCTCTGGAAGTGCAGGCTGCTACAGGCTGAAAGTCTCTGACCCCCCACCCGCGCCCGCCCCAGATTCTTAGGTTGAAACCTAATCCCCAATGTACTGGTATTTGGGTGGTCGTTAGGTCAGGAGGGTAGAAGCCTCATGCATGGAATTAGTGCCCTTATGATAGAGACCCCAGAGAGTTGCCTCGCCCTTTCACTACGTGAGGTTACAGCAAATAGAAGGCATCGATGAACCAGGAAGCAAGCTCTCACTGGGCACCGAATCTGTCAGTGACTTGATCTTGACTTCCCAGCCTCCAGAACTGTGAGAAATAAATTTCTGTCATTTGTAAGACACCCAGTCTATGGTACTTTGTTATAGAGGCCTGAATGGACTAAGACACAGGCCCAGCCCAGGGCAGCAGCTGCCGACCTCTTCTTTGCTCTGATGTTAGAACAGTTTCCTAGTCAGCCACTTATCCCATAGATTTTTTTTCCGGGATGAGTCATAAACTAGATCTCAGTGTCCCCCCACCCCCGCCCCAAACTGCAGGGAACACATGTTGAAGAATCTGAAGAATTTCCTTTAAAGACCTTGCGACTTGATTTGAGATGAAGGAGGAATTACCCTTCACCTGCCCCTTTGGGGGACTGTGTACAACTTACAGCACACCAAGAGCTCTTTCCAAAAACTGTCTCCTTATTTCCAACAGTCTTTTCATGGCTTCCTCAACTTCTTTTATAGACTGGAATTCAGTGGTTGAAGGTGTGAAACCAGTTTTCTGCCTCATCATATTGGCAGTCTGCCTGGCGATATCTCACTTTACTTTGAAATGTGGTATCCATTATATAGACAACCAGGTTTAAACTGAGACTAAACAAGTTTCATTTTAATATCATGTTTCACTTACAATAAAGCCCCTTTCGACTAAAGTACTTGTTCCTTGCAATTAAAGCAGTCTAGCTAACACAAACTCCATGATCATGGGTGTGGGAGGAGAATTCTAGGAAAGTCATGGAAGAAGGAGAGAGGTGAGAGGAAAAGAAGAGATGGTGGTAATAAGACTTCAGATAAATTTAATTTAGGAGTTCTACTCATATTCATTGTGCCCAGTTAGTGGCCCCCAAGGTGCTTTAATCATCCCCAGGCAGAATTGCTGCTGCATGGTTAGGAGAAGTGCCTAAAACTAATGGCAAATAAGATAAGCCCATAACAGCCATTATCCCATGACACTTAAAACAGGCTATACGCCAAGGCTCAACCAAGCAGCATATAAATATTACCCCTACCCCAAAGTTGGATACAATAGCATGAAATTTTCAGCTCAAAGAAATCATCCAAATTTCTAATCAGGATAACGGGTTAAGTTTATATGAGAAGATCACTCTTCCTACTTAAAAACCATAAAATAAAGGAATGCTGGAAAAATTATTTTAAAAATTTTAAGCATACTAGGACAGTAACAATTTTTAAAGTGTGGTATTGTTGCACAAATACATAGATCCATGGAACAGAATAGAAACGACAGAAAGAGACCCAAATACACATGGGAAATGAAAGTGTGATAAAGTTAGCATTTTGGATCATAGGGTAAAAATGGCCTATTTAATAGGTGATGTTGGGACAACTGGAAAGCCATCTGGCAAAAAATAAGGTTGGTTTCCTATCTCACACAAAAAAATCAGAGATTAAATATAAAAATGAAGCCATAAAAAATTCTAGAAGAAAAATATTAGAGAATGTATTTGTAATATCAGAAATCATAAAATCAAAGTGATAACTTGGGCACTATAAAACTATAAAATTTCCACATACAAACACTGCATAAACGAAAGACTAATGACAAATGGGAAAAATATTTGCATCTTATATCACAGTTAAAGAGCTAATTTCCTTGAAATGTAAAGAGCTCCACAGCATGATAGAAAAATGGGCAAAGATGTGAACAGAAAGGAAATTCATATGGTTCTTGAACTTATAAAAAGATATTCACTGTTGCTTATAGTAAGAGAAATGGAAATTAAAGCTACAATGAGATACCATTTTCTACCTATAAGACTGGCAAAGAACGAAGAGGTGGATCACAACCCCTGTTGTTGAAGAAGTGGGAAAACACACATCCTCACCACCACCAGACGGAGTACACCTGGTACAACCTCTATGCAGGGCCATGCCTATCAGTGTAAAAATGAATAGGCTGTTTGGGCCAGCCATTTCCCTTTAGAGATACACATAACTGAAATTACATACATACGAGGGTATTCATCGTAGTAAAATGAGATTGTGTAAGGATAGTCACTGCAGTATTATTTGTAATAGTAAAAGATGGGAAACAACCTAAATGCTTATGAGAAGGGGACTTTAAAACATTATGGTACAACAAAACAAAGTAGCCATTGGGAGGATGAGGAAGTATTAATATGTACTCATCTATAAGGATGTCCATATTGTTACCTGAAAGAGCAAGTGAAAAATTGCATCTGTGGCATGCTGCTTGTGACATATATGTACATACTGAAACATGCATGGACTCTTTCTGAAAGGTTACATAAGGAACTGGTAATAGTGTTTTTATCTAGAGGAAGGATCTCAGTGGCTGGGGGATTGACAGGGGTAGGAGGGTGTCACTCTTACTTTCTTCTTTAGGGAAGGAGAACCTTTTGAAAAATTGTAACTGATTTGGGGCCAAATTTACACTACCACTGTGGTACAGAGGCCCTGATCTGAGAAACTTACATAAAAATTGGTCTAGAAGCAGACTGACTGGACAGAGCCTCAGAGGGGATAGTGGGAACGACCCCGAATGAACACTCCTTCCACAAAACAGGGTACCATTACCAGCTGGGCTCAGAACTGCCATCCACCCACAGTGTTCTTTCAGGCCAGATTTCTCCTGTTTGTTCTACCCTAGGACTTTCTTGTCTCTGTCTGGTGTTCTTTTAAGCCACTATGCCTCAGTGACAGACAGCTGGCCGGCCTCATGGTTCCCAGCTCTGATCCTGGTAAGATTCACTATGCCCGAGGCCGCCCTGCTCCATACCCTCTTCACTTCCTGTCTCATGTTTGTTCTCCAG
>NW_020175049.1:2044514-2211843 GCF_003031525.2 Neophocaena asiaeorientalis asiaeorientalis
AACTCAGCATTTTCTTGGCCATTTTTCTATAACGATTCTGGTTGTCCAGCCTGGGTGGGTTGCCTCAGCTTGCCTCAGGTGAATTCCTTCTCTAATATAACCCCTTCCCAGGACCCTCCCACCTTGGTGGAATTGGCCCAGACCCAGGTGTGAGAGCAGGCAGACACCCACCCACTGAATGAAGCTTCTTTCTCAAAGTCGGTTGCAGGGTTTCTACACACACAGAGGCACACACTCCCATCTCTTTACTTCCCCTGCTCAGTTCCATAGGTGGTCCTGGGATGGTTTCTTTACTTCCTCCCTTCACCTGATCCTTAGGCTCCTAAGCTGACAGCTGAGAGTAATGGATGATTCAGGGGGTACCCGTTTCTTTCTTCCACCAAATGTCTGCCCCTGAAAGATTTTTTTTATTGAATCTGAACCAGCTTTCTTGCAACTGACCTGACATTTTCTCAGCATTCTCTTTAACTCTGTTGATGTCATTCTGTAAGGAGGTAATGAGTTTAGCATGTTGTTCACTCCCTACATTCTTGTACTCCTCCCAATATTCTTTCTCACTGAGTTTCTCAAGAAATAGCTTCTCAGCGTTATTTATTTGGATGCGCATATCTGTTGAAAGAAAATCGAGACTTTCTGTCATTTCTATTGTCCTTGCAACCATTATATGTTGCAATCTGTTTTTGTGAAGTTAAGGTCTGCTGTGAAAATATCAGCTCTTAAATACTATTTTATATCTATAATTTAGAGAAATCTAAACTATTCAAACTATTGTTTATCTATCCCTCATGATTCAAAATCTAAGTAAAATTAAACTTCCAATTATAAAGTAGTTGTGTGGTTTGGGGCTGTGATTGAGAGCTCTAACATGCAATCAACCTATATGCCTAGGGACCCACAAGCTTAAATTATGCCTGTGATAGCTTGATAAGTGTCCTGTTTTGTACAATATATTATGTCGCATATACTTTTTATTAGTGAATTGTCATTTTTCTGGTCATTATGTGTCTGGGCAAAGTGATTTCAACTTAACATCCTTCCACAGTACTTGGCGACCATTTTTGTAGGTAAGTTGTTTGATTCCATCATTTAAAGTTCAATTGTTTGAGCTTCCCTTGTGTGAAATGATAGCATAATAGTCATAATAACCTGCCTTCCCCTAACCCCACACAGTGAGACTTCAGAGTGAAAGATAAGTTCCCCAGTTACGTGTGTACAAATATGGAGCCCTCTCAATCATATAAACTTTCAGCTTGCCCTGGTGTACTTCCTACACATGATATTCTACTCAGTCTTTAGGCTGAGTATCAATTCAGCTGCTGAATATTCTGGAAAAGGCAGCATTACAAAAAGCCAGGTCCGATGAAGTGAATGGCTGTTTGGCGCACTACCACGCACCGTCTTGTTTGAGAGCCCCTGAGGGCAAGACCACGTCTTACTCATCTCTGTCCACCCAGCACTTGGCACAGAGTCTGGCATTTAGTTGGTGCTCAATCGATGTTTATGACTGAAGCATCCCATTCAGGCCAGAGAGGTGTTCTTCAGTCCAAAGGTCCAGGAGTTCTCCAGACATGTCTTTTTCCAAGACATGATAATATATTTTTAATATATATATTTTAATATATACTTAATATATTAAGAATATAAGATAATATATTTTAAACTCCCTTAACAAATGGTACTTGTTATTATCATTAAACAATTAAGAACACTGCTCCCCAGTGATCAGCTGTCCTCCGATGTGGGCAGACTGTTGCTGTCTCAGCCCTGCACCATGTTCAGTCTTTGTGGGGAGGGTTGATTGATGTCACTGAAGCTTTTGAAAGAGAGGGGGGTGTAGTGGCTGTTGCTCTACTTTCCCAGAACCCCTCTCTCCCTTCCCTTCTAGTAACACATGTCTCCTGTCCCTTGTCATATAAGTAGACCGATTACAGTCGCCCCTTCTCCTGGCTTTAGGGATTGGTCCAGGGCTGAGCAGGTGCCCCAAGCTGGGCAAATGCTCGGAGTCCTCCCCTAGAAATATTTT
The DNA here is from genome assembly GCF_003031525.2 of Neophocaena asiaeorientalis asiaeorientalis. Taxonomy (NCBI): domain Eukaryota; kingdom Metazoa; phylum Chordata; class Mammalia; order Artiodactyla; family Phocoenidae; genus Neophocaena; species Neophocaena asiaeorientalis. The sequence goes on from NW_020175049.1 coordinate 2,046,538, forward strand.
CACTGGTGGAAAACATGTCTCTTTTGTCTCCACTTTGAGGTTATAAGGATGTAAGTTCAGAGGTGTCTCTGGTCAGAATTCCAGCCTCATGGGGAGAACATTCTCAGAAAAAGGAGCCAACTTTCAGGGGGAAGGCAGAGAGAGAATACGTGTAAGAGGAGCAGCGGGTGGAGGGGGAGGAGGTGGGATAAAAGAGGGAGGGTGATGCAGGGGGAGAGAGGGGGGCAAGAGAGGGAAATTAACAAAAAGACGCTGAGATCTGACAGCATGTGAGGCTCTGGGTCCAGGTCAGTAGCACCCTGCCTTTTCTGTTCGGTTACATGAAAAAATTAACATCTTCTTTATGCTTGGACTAGTTTAGATTGGATTTTTATCCTTGCAACCGAAAGCGTCCTAACTAAACATTGGAAGAAGGGAGTTTTGTCAGCACTTCTCAAACTTTACTGTGCACAGGACTCCCCTAGGATCCCGTCCAAATGCAGATTCTGATTCAGCAGGTCCGGATGGGGGTCTGAGGTTCAGTACTATCACAAGCTGCCAGGTGAAGCTCCAGCTGCTGCTCCACGGACCAAACTGAGTCGAAAGTGACTGACTACCTGGTACAAAGTGTCACTGCCTCAGGGATCCTTTGTAGACACATCTGTTCTCTCTTTCCTTCTCTTCCTCAGCGTCTGTGGGCTTCTTTCTTCCTTGGGCCACTGCACACGCCCAGCCCTCCTGTTCTTAGTCACCCAGCACGTCCCCAGTCTTGTATGACACACATACCCCAGCACTCAGCCCAAACCACAGACAGGCACACCTTAACTAACCGGGCCCATTCCCTTTGAAGGCAGTTTAGGGAGCACATCTAAGTCTCTGCTTTGGTCTCACACCCATCTCAAGGGTTTGACTTCTTAAAGCATTCCTTCCAAACATAAGCAGAACTCTCCTAGACAGGAGCCCGACCAGAAAATACGTCTACCACCTCATGACATCACTGTTGTTCACGCAGGGACTTGGCAGGAGGAGGCTTATGGGAAAGTTTTAGAGACCCCCCTAAAAATGAAATTTGCTGATTGACCTTTGGCGTTGGTAACTATTTCTTTCAGAATAACAAATATCTACAAAGGGAATGCCTGCTCTGCGCCAAGCGCTTGGGTAAGGAGGCTCTCTAAAATGCTTGGGGAAACTCAAGAAAATCTAGTCCCTTTCTTTGCCTCTCAGATTCTAATACTGCTTCCTGAGAGCACTCAAGTCTCTCCCTTGTTTTCCAGCTTCCTAGCTGAGATGGTATTTATAGAGGTTCTGGCAAAAGTTTTAGAAATCTGAGCAGCAAGTTTATGATGAAGGGATAGGATTTTTTTTTTTTTTTTGCGGTACGCGGGCCTCTCACTGCCGTGGCCTCTCCCGTTGTGGTGCACAGGCTCTGGACGCACAGGCTCAGTGGCCATGGCTCACAGGCCCAGCCGCGGCATGTGGGATCTTCCCGGACCGGGGCACGAACCCGTGTCCCCGGCATCGGCCCGCGGGCTCTCAACCACTGCACCACCAGGGAAGCCCTGTCTTTGTTTTTGATCACTGCCCTTACTCCTCTGCCTCGCTTGGCTTCAGTATCTCCGCCCACTTTATTTCCCTGTCTCGTCCACTTACTTATATGTGTTTGTGGTTGTGGTGATGATGTCATTTGAAATGTGTTCACAGCCTTTTGAACATATTAGGAGACAAAAGCATTAATACGTTCAAGAAATAACTTGATACAGCTTTATGATAATTTTCTAAGTTTCTAAATCACCTTTCAAGTTTTGTTCCTGGTCTCTTACAAACTTCCATTTTTCCTTCATTGCTTCTTCAACTTCCTCTCTTGTTACAACTGCTAATCCCTTTGACTTCTCCTCACTCAGTTCCTTTAGTAGGTTCCTTATGTGCCAAATCTGTTCATCCTTTAAGCGTTTATTCTGTCATGAATATCAACAGTTGTTAATTACATCTGCTGAAGTACTTCCATTGATTTCCCTCAAATAGAGTTACACATTGAGGTTTGCAAAATGAGAGATATTTAATGAAATAAGTTATTCAATAACATGTCTAAAGAACATATGGAAGACTCAAAAATTAAACCCATCAATACAGTAATCACTGAAGAGAAAGTTACATATTAAAACCTGCGTTATTAATCTGCCAGTCTATCGGTGAACATTAAAATTAGATTTCAGAGGTCAGTTTCTTCAACTCCCACAAACACCTTGCTTTTCTAGGAAACATCGTTCATTTAGTCAATATTTATGGGGCATCTACCATATGCCAGGTAGTCTTCTAGACACTAGGAATATATCAGTGAACAAAATAGACAAAAGTACTGCTCTTGTGGAATTTACATTATTCTTTGTTTTTCTCACAAATGACCCTAATTCTCTTGTTCTGGGGTGATGGTTACTATTTCAATACTCCACACCTGAAGTATGGACTGTGTTCCTTTTTTGAATATCCCACCTATGTTTCCAAGTTTCTTACTTAATCAACTTAGAGGTTATTCTTGTCCTTGCTAGCTTATTATGTATATGTAGAGATATTTTACTGTGTGTGAACTTAATACCTTTTCCTTGTAATCTTCTTAGCCTCCCTTTAAGTTTTAATCCTCACTTTCCTGGTGTCTCTCCTTCAATTTCTTAAACCTAATAAAATGCACATACTTAAAATATTCTAATACTTCTTTTAAAAATTATTTTTCCTATAATTTAACATTCTCTTTACTATAGCTTTTTCAACTTAATACCTTTTCCTTGTAATCTTCTTAGCCTCCCTTTAAGTTTTAATCCTCACTTTCCTGGTGTCTCTCCTTCAATTTCTTAAACCTAATAAAATGCACATACTTAAAATATTCTAATACTTCTTTTAAAAATTATTTTTCCTATAATTTAACATTCTCTTTACTATAGCTTTTTCAACGTTATATTTTATTTCTGATATTCACATCTTTTATCCTCTTAACCTACATGGATACTCTACTGGAAGAGTATTTTCTTTCCCAAAATTTATTCTCTGGGCCAGTGATTCGCAGACTTCAATGTGTATACGCAACACTTGGGGACCTTTTTAAAATGCAGATTCTGGTTCAGTAAGTTTGGTATGAAGCCTGCAATTCTGCACTTCTGATAAGCTCCAGGTGATGCCAAGCCTGCTGGCCCACAACCCACAGTTTGGGTAGCAAACTTCTTTCAGGTAATCCAAATATCTGTGATTTATTGATAGTACTACGGCCTACTAAAACTCAATTCTTTAACACTTAATCCAACAAACTTTAAAGCTGAAGGCTGAAACATTTGATTTCTAGTTTAATAAACTCCCTGGACAGGATTATGTAACCTTAGTGCTCTTTAAGTTATTCCACAGGCTGCGTGACATTATTGTCATTTCAGTGCATTAGAATTTTAATTTAAAACTTTGATAAGCTGAAAGAAAGCAACAGACAATTAACTTTATGATGATGCTCAGTATTGAGAAATATAGGCCAAAAAAAAAAAGACTGGGACTGGACAGGCTTTGAGTGATTAAAAAAAAATGGAAATAAAGATTAAAAAGATATGGGCTTCCCTGGTGGCGCAGTGGTTGAGAGTCCGCCTGCCGATGCAGGGGACATGGGCTCGTGCCCCGATCCGGGAGGATCCCACGTGCCGCGGGGTGGCTGGGCCCGTGAGCCATGGCCGCTGAGCCTGCGCGTCCAGAGCCTGTGCTCCGCAACGGCAGAGGCCACAACAGTGAGAGGCCCGCATACCGCAAAAACAAAACAAAACAAAAGGTTAAAAAGATATGATATTCAAAATTTGGTCGTTTAACTTCTCTGATCTTTTGTTTGTAATATTCTAAAGTATCATAATTCTGTCTCTGAAGAATTTTTAGTACCGAAGTGTTCATAATATGATATATCTGAAAACTGAATCTCTTTCCTTCTGTGTAAAATCTTATTGGGCATGATGTAAGCAGGAATGGTGGAATAAGACTTCTGAAAATCCTCTCCTTCATAAGAGCAATGAGAAAAAGTTGGCAAAAATTGTCAAAATCAACTTTTCAGAACTCTTGAAATTAAAGGCTTTGCAGTAACTTCCAGGGAGTGTTTATTCAAGAAAAATGGTTGAATCTTGGTAAGGACAAGTGAGCTTTGTGGCATTTTAACGTGCCCTAAAAACCAAAAGCCCAAGGTTACGGTAAAAACCAGCAACTTAGCAGCCTGGGGTTGAGGGTCATGGAGAGAAGTGAGGGGAACAGAACTCTTCCAAAGCTCAATTCCCAAATAATAGTCATTATTTGACCTATCTGGTAATTCCCTGGAAAATCCCACTGGGAAACCTTGTCTTTATTTGACCTGAGTCAGAGCTTACCCAGTGTGTGACCAGCCTTTTCCCAGATTGATGTTGGTCAAAAACAATCAGAGGCAGATGTTTGTCAAAAACAATCAACAATTGTTGAACATTACAGCTCCCTGAGGCGGTAATAAAAGTTGAGGTAAACAACAAGCTGACCAAAAAACTTTAAAAGAAAGCAGCAGATGAGATGTCCATGGAGAGCTTTGAAAGCTCTGACATATTCTAAAAGGCCACATGCATGTATAGGGCATATATATAAATTTAATAACATCTATATTAAACTTCCCAAATCCTGTGTGAATTTCAAATAGAAAGGAAATGTGTCTGACAATGTTATAAAATTCGCTATGTCTGAAAAATTATTTTGAGCTGCATACCAAAATAAAATTTATTTAAATATATCCACCAATATGCTAAAAAATGACATTTATCTTACGAAGTACATTTATTATTTGAGGTAAGAATAATTATCACATTATAAAATAGAAGAAAGGAAATTTAGTAATTAAGTTACAAAGAAAGGATTAATTTTGTTTTGTTATAAGGCCATCTCATGGTCTTTTTTTTAACTTTTTAAGACTCACAAGAACAAGAATAGAAGTTGCCAAAATAGGACACACAGTTCCCATCTACTATTCACCCAGCTTTCCCCAATGATAACATCTTATCTAATGATAGTACAGTATCAAAACCAGGAAATTGACATTGGTACAATGTTATTAACTGAACTAGAGACTTTATTTGGATTTCACCAGTTTTTACTTTTTTTTTTTAGTTATAGTTGTGATATTGTAATCTATAAAAATATATTTATTTGGTCATTCAGATGACTAAAACATATTTCTTAGCTATATTTGGTTTTCACCCATAGTTCCTGGTCCACAGTGCCCAAAACCCTTGGAATTTCTGCCATCAACAATTGGGTTTATGTTAATGAAAGTGACTTTTGAATCCCACAGGTGGGGAGAGAGGGAAGGGGCCTGGTTGCCAGGAGATCCAACCAAATTATTAGAGGGTTGGAACTTTCATTCCCTCCCCCTGATTTCCGGGGAAGGGAGAGGGACTTGAGGTTGAATCAGCCGCTATTGGCCAATGATTTAGTCAATCATGATTATGTAATGAAGCCGCCATTAAAACCGGAACAAGGAGCGTCTTTTGGTCCTTTTTGAGAGAGCTTCCATGTGACACTGTGCTGGGCCCCAAGCTTCATAAGGACAGAAGCTCCTTTGTTCAGGATTTTGCTCTATGTATCTCTTCATCTGGCTGTTGATTTTGATTCATATCCTTTAATATCCTTTTTATGATAAATCAGTAATCTAGTGAGTAAATGGGTTTTCCTGAGTTCTGGGAGCCATTCTAGCAAATTAATTGAACCTGAGGAAGGGGTTGTACGAGCCTCTGATTTATAGCCAGTCGGTCAGAAGCACAAATAACAACCTGGGCTTGCAGGTGGCGTCTGAGGTGGAGGGTGGTCTTGTGGGGCTGAGCCCTTTACCTGTGGAATCTGATTCTATCTCCTGGTAGGTAGTGTCAGAGTTGAGCTGAACTCTCAGACACCCTGTTTGTGTCTGAGATTCTCTTGCTGGTGAGAGGAAGCCTCCACACATACAAGTTGGAACTGGGTCGGGAACCCTTTCAATAGGATTATGAATTCTGTCACGTATACATATGAGAAGTATCACCATGAAGATGGCATTTGAAGCCATGATGTTAAATAAGATGATCCAGAGAGAGTTTAGAGTGAAAGAGAAGGATGGAGATCAGAACCTTGATAAATACCCTAATTAAAGGGTGGTTCTAGGAAAAAAACAATGAAAACCAAGAAAAAATGATCAGAGAAGTAGAAGGAAATTTAAGAGTGATATCCTGGAACCCAAAGGAAAAAGAGTTTCAAGATGACAGGAGTGACTGCTGAAGGAGTAAGGGGTAAAGAAAGGACTACAAAGAGTCCATTGAACCTGGCTAACTGGTCATTAACAACTTTTGCTAGAGCGGCTGTAGCAGAATAGCAGGAGTGAAAGTATGTGTCGGGAAGTAAGGATGTGAACACACTGAACTATGAAATATCTAATGATGTAGTGGAGCAATGAATGCAAACAGAGAAAGAAAGATAATAAACATCTAAACAGAACTAAACACATAGGAAGAGATGATGGGTAGGAAGGAAGAGGGGCATTTCCGATTTCCACATAAATGAAGAGAAAAATATATCTTGCTAATGAGTCATGTTTAACTTAGCAATTTAAATATCTGTGACCTCAAATTTTTTTCCTCCCACTGGTGTTTGTGTGAATCAACTCAGCATATATTTATTGAACATCTACTCATGCTGGGCCTTTCTGGAGAAACGAAGATAAGATTTGATTGCTTCTGCCTAAAGGGCTTTCAACTGAATAATGGAGAAATATTTTTACACAACATCCTAGCTCAGATGGGGGGAATGAACAGGGGCTAGCCAAGAGAAGAGCATTTCAGGAAGAGGAAACAGCCTTTCTGTTGTAAAGGTACCATAGTAAGAAAAAGATTGGGTTTTCTAATATTTAAAAGAAGCAGGGGTAAGCAAAGGGTGGGGCGGCTGGAGACAAGATTGGAGAGGTGAGCAGAGGTCAGCTTTTGCAGGGCCTTGAAGACTTTAGGAAGGACTATGGATTTTACTTTCTGTGCAGTAGGAAGCCACTGCAGGGTTTTAAGCACTGAAAAGTTTACCGTATTCCAAGGGTAATTCTGGTTGCACTGTGGAAAATGTACTGGTTAGAGGAAGGATGGGTAAGAGAAGATGGTGGCTTAAACTGTGGCAATAGCAGCATAAATGGAAAGAAATAGATACATACGGTTGAGCTAGAGTCTGCATTACCATGCTCCTCACTGCTGGGTCCACTAATGACTCCAAGACCTATCGCATTCTTGAGCTAATCCTCGTGGAAACAAGAACTTTGTTTCTGGCTCCAATTGATGGGTTATGGGAAAGTGATTCCTCAGTCCTGATCTGTTGTCCTTTCCACAACCAAATGGAAATCCCAAAGCTGGCCTGGGAGTTCCCACGCTGACCACTAGGGGATGTGCATTGGCCCCTTGATGGCAGCTCACTCTCATGTGCTCTGGAATCACATCATGCGGAACCTGCCTCCAAGTGCCTAAGCCAGACTTCCCCTTTCCACTCTCATCCACAGACTTCAGTTTCTTAGGTCCTATTGCAAGTGACTGATTCTTCAGAATCATGACAATGTCAGGGTCACAGTTATATCACCACCAGGGGCTTGTCTTGCCCAATACATATTTGCTGAACAAATGAACAAATTCCCCCTATAAGGAAGACAGGAATCCTCATTTTACAAGGGGGAAATTGAGGCTTACACCAGTTTGGCCAAAATGACATCAGCAGTAAGTTGTACAGTCAGGATGCAAATTTAGGTCTCTGACCCAAATTCTGTTAAAATTTGTAGATATAGTCTTTTTAGACAAAAGCCAAATAAAACAGGTGTGGAAATTTCAGGGTACATATAAAATAAATGTTTTAATAGTGGACACCCTCAGTATTTCCTCACTCATGAGAACCCTTAAGGGCTAGGTTGTATGCATCATTTACTGCTTCCTAACTTTATTTCTGTTGGTCCTGAGAGTCATATACAGCACCCCTTTGATAGTCATTTTATTCTAATTTCATAAAAATAAATCACTTAAACAATAAATTAGTCATTTTAACAACCGAGATTGTACTTTTCAGATAATATTTACATATGCACACACTCTGAAAATCTAAAGGAAAACAGATACAGAAATTTAAAATAGAGAACCAATGTTTTACAGTGTGGTTAAATAAGAATTTAAAAGATAAATGTGGTTGCAGAGCTTTAAATTTTTCAACATAAGATTCAGTGTCTGCATGATCTAAATAACACAATTCAAGCCGACTTCCTTTGACATTATAATTAATACAATAAGAACAGCAGTATCCTCTTGTCTCCCATGTACAAAAATGTATTTAAATATAGTGTAAATTTATCAATTCCAAGGGCTAAAGAAGATAATTTCCTAGAGTTCATTTCATCATAACTCACAATTTTTTAAAGCATTTGTGTAAATGTTTAATGACTAGATATTGGCTTTAAATTTTATACTTACTCTTTCATGATACTTTTGGTTCTTTTCTCTCATTTTCTTTATTTGAGCCATGAATCGTTCCACTGCATTTTCCTTTATTTGACAGCTGATAACAAAGACAAGATGTATTTTACGATTATTTGCCTTAGGAAAAACTAATGAGATAAAAGTTAAAAATTAATCTAAATTAATTTGAATTGAAATAAAGTATTAAACATATTATAAAGACCCATTTAGGGATAAGAATCTTAAGTGAGTTTGTGTTTCTGAGTATCTTTTACTCACTAAAATATGGATTAGAGAGATAACTTCAAGTTTTTAAAACTTGTCGTTGTGGATGTGGTTTCATATACATTCCTGCATCACTGACAACCTGAATTTTCTGAACTGTATCAAACTCAAAGACACCACCAGACGTTTTCAGAATAATATCTGCCAGTAGCTGCCAGCTGCAACCTTATGGTCTCAAGGTTTCCCCTTATAACTGTGTGATGATTTTGGACCCCAACCAATCCTTGCTTAACAAGCATCCTTACTTCTTGCCAGCTCCAATCCTAATTCTTGACAAACAACGTGTAACTGTGGTTTTTTGCCTATATAAGCCTCCCCATTTCATAGTCAGTGGAACACAATTCAAGTGCTTCTTGAATCTGTGTCTCCTGGGCTATAGTCCTCAGTTTGGCTTGTATAAAACCCTTTTCTATTTTTATTACAGGTTGTTTATTGAGTATTTGCCTCAACATAGTAATGTGTCGACTTCCTTCTTCCATGCAATTCCACTGAAAATTCTGAGAAAGAAAACAAATTTGGATTCCAAAAAAGAATCTATAATTTTATCTACTTTTTAAACCCACAACTATATCCATACCTATTTCTATCTCTATGTCCATACTCATTGTAGAAAACTGGGTTTGGGGGAATACGTATAAAGGAAAAAATAAAAACCACCATTACCTGGAGATGATCACTTTATAGATTTAGCATTATGTAATAAGATATTTTGAGAGAGGGAGAGAAAGACCACATTCACATAACTTTTAATACAGTATATTGTTATAATTGTTCTATTTTATTATTGTTAATCTCTTACTGTGCCTAATTAATAAATTAAACTTTATCATAGGTATACATGTATAGGAAAAAACATAGTATATAAAGGGTTCAGTACTATCTGTGATTTCAGGTATCCACTGGGAGTCTAGGTGTGTAATCCCTGAGGATAAGGGGTGGGGGAGAGACTAAGAGATGATCACTTTATAGGTTCAACACTGGCAGTCTCAGCTTTTCACAAACAACCATATAGGTTCATGACTTTATTTTCTTGAGATAGATTTTGTTTTAAGTTAACTGTTTGGAATTGACTACCTACTGTGTGCCATCTGCTCTTTGTCAGGAGCTGAGATTGTATAAGAGAAATATAAGATGCTGCCAGGGGACCCTTGGATAATCCTTCCTCAGATGGTGGAGGGAGGTGTCCTGGCTATTTGTCATGTGACAAAAGTCCTGTCACCTCGGAACACATGCAATGAGTCAAGCGTCACCGGAAGAGCACAGTAAGGCCTAGGCTGTTCCAGTCCATGAGATTATTTATTTAGTTTTAACAAAGGAAAGAGAACAAAAGCATGGGAATGTTCAACTTGCGTCTCTCACTAGATCATGAGAACTTTTAAACGTGTGCCTCTTTGTAAACCTCTGTTAAAGAGGAGAAAGACTGCCCTCTGGTTGACCCAGAAGAGAGAGAAGGAGCTGTAAGTGGATGTCATCACTGTGAGCCGTGGAAGCAGATTAGAGACCAGATTGTAATCACAGAGCTGGACTTCTTGTCCACCTCTGCTAAGGCAAGATGAGCGAAGTTTTCAGTTATGCTGAGAAATGAGTGCAGGTACAATCTGGTCATCACTTAATTGTTATCTAGAAAATAAAGGGAACTTCGTTAAAAGTCCCTTCCCGTGGATGTTTCTCTCTCAGTGTTCTGACCCTTTCGCTCACTATCTTCTAAAAAGAACATATGAATAGATTTGGAGTCTTGCAGGGAGATGGATTTTTCCCTGAATGTTGTTAAAAACAATTCTCTTAAACAAAGGCCTAGTCACCAGCAGTGTGGACTCCTGACTTTCAACCTTGTTGCCCTCCAATAAATGGCTTCCCATTTCCAAAGCCCAAGTATTCCACAGGGGTCTGCTTATCTGACCCTTACCTAAACCCCCAGAGTCTGCTCTGCCCTCTCTCCCTCACTCTGCCATTTCTCACTTCCTAGACTGTGATAAGCTCTTCCTCACCCCAGCCTTTTCTCCATAAGCCTTCTGTCCATCACTCTGTCTCCTTAACACCTGTTCCTCTTTCAGAGGTTAGCTCAACATCGCTTCCTCAAACAAGCTTTTCCTGGTCTACTTCAAGTCCTTCAGTTACAACTAAGCCTGTGAGCCACAACTACTGAGCCCGCGAGCCACAACTACTGAAGTGCTTTTGAGCACTTCATTTTCCATTGGACTCATATGAGTCTTAGCAGCAATGATTGCCACTTATGTATGGGAACTTTGGGATTTCATAATCTAAGCTTACTGATAGTCGAGAAGCGCTTCACTGATAGGCAATTTGACTTCTTTTGGCGGTCCGTCTTGAATATCCTTTTTATTTGTTTTCAACGTGTTTTCCATTGTGTTGCTTAGCTAGAAAGAAGAATACCTGTTTTAAAAAGAGGCATAGGAAGGATAAATAAATTCTTTGTCCCTCGACTTGTGTTTACGAGATAAAGCACTGCTGGGACTTAATTTAAAACTGGCTTTTCCATCCAGATTGCTTCCACGTCCCGAGAGCTACCATCCACCACGATGCTGGGACCTCATGAATCAACTGGATTCTTGAGTCTGGTGAGTTCCGTGCTTAGCCCAGGTACAGCATTCCCCCACCCAAAACTGTCTGAGACTCACTCTCTTACATTATCCATCAACAACTGTTGCCCCTGTCAAGCTTCTTTAAGAGCAAGGGCTAAACTTTTTCAATCATTTAATGTCTCCACAATGTTTGGTAGAGTGTACCACATGTAACAGCAGCTCGATATATGTCTTTTAGTTTTTAAAAAGTAAGACAAAACAAAAGCACAACTTTCTATGAGCACCAAGAGACTAGGCTCCAAAAGAATTAGAACTGGGATCCAAAAGAATTAGGTTTGGCCAGGATTGTTATAAAGAACAAATAAAAGGACACATTAAAGTGTTTTTTAATGGTGAAGAGGTTTACAAATGCAAAATAATAAGAAGAATGATAATAATAATTGTTATCATTAACAGTAACTGTTCATCAGCTATTAATTGCTTTTGTAACTAATAATAAAAACTATGAAAACTAATATTTTTTAAACAAGAAAATCAGGCCCAAGGTTCTTAGATTTTTATGGGAAGCAGAAATAACTTTGTGGATTTGGTATGGATACTAATGCACATCTTTTAAGATCATAGTCTTCCTTGACAGATTTTTATCTTTTGATTTTTATTAATCTCAAGAAAATAAGTGCCTAACCTTCAATCAGTGTGTTAGTAGTTGGGTGTGGTAGAAAGAACATAACCTTTGTAATTATTTGTTAAAATGGCTGGAAACTCCATGAGAGTGGGGATGATGTAATTCTTGTGCATTACTGTATTTCCCCACCTAGCACAGTAGATGCAGTCCTTGTCAAATGAATGAATGGACAGGTGGATGAATCAGGCAGACATATTTTAATCCTAGATCCACCATCTTTTACCTGTGTGACCTTGAGTAGGTTACTGAATCTTTTTGAGCTTCAGTTCCATCATTTCCTAAAGTGAGAACAAAAATCTTATTCTAGAGCTTCCCTGGTGGCGCAGTGGTTGAGAGTCCGCCTGCCGATGCAGGGGACACGGGTTCGTGCCCCGGTCTGGGAAGATCCCACATGCTGCGGAGCGGCTGGGCCCGTGAGCCATCGCCACTGAGCCTGTGCGTCCGGAGCCTGTGCTCCGCAACGGGAAAGGCCACAACAGTGAGAGACCCGCGTACCGCAAAAAAACAAAAACAAAAACAAAAAATCTTATTCTAAACGCTGTAGTAAGGATTAAATAAGTTAATATTTAAAGCACCTAGCATAGTGTCTGACGTATAGAAAGAGCTTAATAAGCATTCTGCCCCTTTAGTTATGGCTCCAGATTATGCTTCTTTAAATTTCAGGTAACTAAGGCAGAGGATGTCTGCCTGCTGCCAAGTATGATGAGAGGTGTAAAGACTAATCCATGTGGTTTGCTGCTGTCAGCCTTCATCGTTGATTTGGATCACTGAATAGGCAATCTACATAGGTCATTCAGATCCAAAGTGGAGAAACTCTCTGAAATGAAAACATACTTTTCCCCCGCAGACATGCTGCTTACATAACCAGACCTCCAGCAAGGCTCAGTCTTTGTGGCTGAGACTTTTCTTTTCTAGCCAAGCATGTTCATCTCTGCATCCTAACAGATTCTAGTATTCATGCATGCAAACATACTACAATACTTTTTAACTGAAAATCACAAAGGTGACACATCAAAAAGATTTAATATATTAAGACACGGTAATATATTAAGGGATATCTTCTCAGATATGAAAGTATTAAGAATAATTCTATAAGCTACACACCAAAATGTTTCATTATACCATCACAGGTCACAGAAACTTATCAGCTAGGAAAAAAATTTGCTTTCTTTTGTTTCAGATGTAGAATTGAATTTTTATATTATTTTCTATTTTAGAATTTGAATGTTTAAATTGACTGTTGCACAAAAACATAGCATGTTGTCAAATGTTTCATTTTATAATAACAGTATTTAACAAAAACTTTTACTATAAAGTATTTAAAAGGTAAAACAACATTAATTTCTAATTTTTTTTCTGAGTCATATAGAAGAGATCAAGAGTTATGGTTCCCACCTATGGTACCCATCTGGTGCTGGAGGAAAAATGACCTCATCTTGCCCAATTACTTCAGTTACCTGGCTCTAATGTTTTCAGCTCTCTGACCAACGTACAATTAGTTACCTAATTGCAGCTCACGGCAGAGGATTTTAATAAAATATGACTGAAAATGTAGATCCATTAAGCACAAATGATTTGTGCATAAACTATATTAAGATTCATTGTTTCACACACTTTACAGAAAATTAGTAAGCCAACTGGACTGCCTGCTTAATAGCTGCCTTTTTGCAATGAGCTAATGACATTGCCTCAAAATGTACTTTTGCATTAATGTACTACAAACAACGGGGATTTTAATAAACATTTACAAGGATTTACAGTTCCTGACCACCTAGAGGATTTCTATCTCAGCATGTCTTTTTTTTTTTTTTGATGTGGACCATTTTTTTAAAGTCTTTATTGAATTTGTTACTTGCTTCTGTTTTATGTTTTGGTTTTCTGGCCCTGAGGCATGTGGGATCTTAGCTCCCCAACCAGGGATTGAACCCTCACCCTCTGCACTGGAAGGCGAAGTCTTAACCACTGGATTTCCAGGGAAGTCCCGGATTTCTATCTCAGTAAAAGGTGAGAATTCTAGAAAAATAGTCACAAAGTAACGTAATTATCTTCCAGGAAGATTTCACTTAAAATAATTCCTGACAGACACCTAATCGGCTTTGTCAGTAATTTCAAACATCTATTTAGTGCCTGTTCTCTGTGTGGCAATTTTCCTGGCCCTTGGTTACAAAATGTAGAAGACGTGAGATCTCTACTCAGACTGATAGGAAGAAAGAAGCATACTCCAGCAGAACCTAAAAAAAAAAAAAAGAGCAACTTTAAAAGGCTTGAGAAAACCATACAAGTAATGAATGCTAGAGAGATCTTCGCCCAGGGCATGACCTTTTGTGCGTGTCTGTTTTTCCTCTCCCAACTCTGTTTGGGCATCAATAACACACACTATATATAGTGAGGGCAGGTGAGGAGGGTGTTTGAAGGACTCAGGTATCCAGCCTTTTCAGAGACTATTTCATAATCATTTTCTGTCAGAAAATGTTTCAAAAAATATTCCCCAAATGCTTCTCAGTGAAAAGTAAGAAGTCTATTTAGTAAAAAGGGACATATAGTAGCCATCTTCTTCAAATGAGCTGTTATCCCATAATGCTTTACTTGACTTTGCAAAATTACCCAAAAAACAAGGAGTGTGTCCCTTCCTGCACAGTCTCAGGATCCTGGCTCAATACCTAGAAAGCTCCTAATGACTTTTCTCATGACTTTGTGGAGCCATGAATATCCAGAAGCCTCCTAACGACTCCTTTCAAATCTTGTGGAGGCTGGGAGGGGTGGCAATTCTGCCCTCATACCTTTCCAGACGTTTGAAATGGATCCTGTTTTTTAGCTAATGTTTTATATAAATGTAGATTAAAATGGAAGATGTTTACTTAATAGCATTAGTAATGACAAAAGTTCTGAATAAGATTCCATCAGGGGTTGACAGCACAATTTAGTTAAAAGGTCTCTATATGGGTGCCGGAAGTCTTAACGTTTATTCATGGCTTTACCATTAACAAGCTATAACATTATGTAAATCTAACAACAACAATATAATGAAGTACTTCCAAGAGCCTTTGTTAACGAGCAAACTTAATAGGCACACGTCTAACTATCAAGGCACTCATCTTCAGCAAAACATAACTCCTTAAATACTGAATAGTAACTACTTCAGCAACTCATATCTTTGGGAATTCAAACACAGATGTTGGCACATAGGTCAGCATCTCCCATGGGCACAAACTAGATGTTCAATAAATGTCTGATGTAAATGACTGACTGGCAAATAAATAATGCATGCTCACTTTCTTTCCTAGTGGCCCTATTTATTTGCTCATGACATTGTATATACCCTGAATTTGAAAAGTAAAATAACTTTTAAACTCAAATTCTCAATTCGGCTAGAACACATTTTCAATACAATTGAAAATATTTTAGAAATGCTCTCCAGCACGTGTTAAAAAAAACAAACAAACAAAAAAACCCTGAATGCATTTAAAGCCTCTTAGTAGTGATATCACCTAACAGTTAGTTTTACAAAATTTCAGACCCATCTCTTTTTGTATAGATTATGTATATATAGCCCCAAACAGCTTTAAAATGTAAGATAGAGCCAGTTTTGAGATATGATAAATAACTATACATTCAAATCAAGGTATTTAAAAATATCTAGATGGATGACATTTTCAACTTTCACTTGCATGACTGACAATGTGCATTACATTAGCATGTATTTTCTTTACCAATACAAATCCTTTGGTTAGTGGCACATTTTTGAACTACAGATCTCAAATTATATTGGATTCTTAGCTTAAAAATTGGTGTCTTGATCCAGAATTGCTAATAACAAATAGTTGGAAACGCAGTATATTACACTAACTTTTCTAGCAACCGGAACTACACTTTTTTCAACTCCTACTGTCCTTCAATTTTAGAAGTGTCAAAAAACAAAAGAAACATAACTGTGAAGAGAATATTGTAAGGATAATGGAAAGACATGCAGTACCTTTACACTCTGATGGTGGAGGAGAACAAAAAGCCTTCTCTCCTTCAAAGAGCAGCGGTGAATAAAGATGACCAACTGGGGCTGGATCTTGGGGCTGGTGGAAAGGAAATCCATGAGCAATTATTACACACACTGATAAACACCCAGTCTTATTATCTTCCTTCTCTGCCTTCACAGAAACCCTTTCTTCCCTCTCAGATGGGACATCTCCTCCCACCTCCCAACGGTTTCATCAAGTCTCTCCGCCCAGCAGAGCATTATGGGGTAAGAAGGGGAATGAGGAAACAAATAGGCCGCTATACAAATCTAACAAGTTAATAAAAGAAAGAAACCAAGTGTCCTGTTTAGAAGGATGCTGCCAGCATCCAGGGCAAAAAGCTGAAACCAGCCTATGGATTGGGTGGATGAGGGTGAAACGCCATCAAGCCCACACGGAGCACTTATAAGGTACCTGCAGTGGGAGGGGTTCTGTGCTGGTACGGAGAAGGGTTCCAGGGTTTGCGGGGTACTCATTCTAAAGGCATTCACCCTAACAAACGTAGTAAGGTAGATAGCTAGGGGGAAGCAGCCGCAAGGCACAGGGATATTAGCTCGGGGCTTTGGGACAGCCTGGAGGGGTGGGAGGGGGAGAGTGGGAGGGAGGGAGACGCAAGAGGGAAGACACATGGGAGCACATGTATATGTATAGCTGATTCACTTTGTTATAAATCAGAAACTAACACACCATTGTAAAGCAATTATACCCCAATAAAGATGTAAAAAAGAAAAAAAATCAAAACACACACACACACAAAAAAAATAAAGGCATTCACCAGACTGGGAATTCAGTGAGAAGATGAGTCTAGACCTAGCTCCTCCACCAGGGAGTTTTATAACCTCGGACAGGTCTCTAACCCCCTCTAACCCTCAGTTTCTCTTCCATCTTTCCTACTTCCTGTCGGAGTTATTAACGAGGCTCTAATGCTTTGGAAAATTGTCAAGTGATAAAGCCCCATACAAATGGAAGGCATTAGTTTACTGAGCACCTACTGTGTGCTAGAGACTGTGAGGGCAAACCTGAATCAAATTCAGATCTGAAAATCTAGAAAGGCAAATAAGCAATGTATCCAGGGGTTCTACTGCAAGGCGGAAAAAGAGATGGGTTAATATTCCGATCAGATCAAAAGTTCTTCCTCCCTCTGTGTCCCCTGGGTGAAAAGGAAGGGTCGGCCTATGAGAATCCTTCTCACCGGCTCCTAACCGCCCAGAATTTTGCCCGGCGCGGGACCCCAGAAGGTTGGGACCCCAGGACCATTTTGCGGCAGTGTAAGCAGCAGGGCTGTTGGGGTGGGTCGGAGATGCTCGTAAAGTCTTAAGTGTCAGACTGGAAGGACTCGGGGCCGAGCGAGGAGGCTAGGCAGCCTTCTGACCTCCCCTCGACGGCTTCCAGGTGCGGATACACAGTAATGGGTCCGGAAGTAGTACTCGCGTCAGGCGGGCGGACCAGTCCCACTCACTCCACAGCCGTCGCCGCGGCGCCCTCCGTTTCCAAGGCGACCGGCGAGCTAGGGCCTCCCCCGCCCACCACCAAACAGCCGCGAGCGGCGGTCCAGGCGCGCCACCTGGTGGCAGCAAGGGGAACAATCAGGCCGAGGTCTCGCGCTGCCTCCCTGAGGGTTACCGCGCCCTCCCACCTTCTTCCCGTGGGGTTGTCACCGCCGCGAGCCACCCAGCTTACTCCACAAGACGCGCTCGCCCAGCTTGCCTCCCTCCAGTGGCAAACCGGGAAGTGGTGAGAAGTGTAGAGACTTGACGTCCGGGCTCTGGGTTGTGACCGTAAGCCGCTCACTTGTTTCTTCCCCTGTAAAATGAGACGTCAGGGCTGGTCTGTGGTTTTCAAGCAGCGCGTAGCGTCCTACGATGTTGGCATGTGTGCGCGTGACGGGGATTCAGCGCGCCCCCGCCACCCCTACCAGCCCCTTCCACCTGGGCAGCTTTTCTCCTGTCTACTTTTGTTTTGTGTAAGAGTTCTTTTAACTCCAAACAGAAGTGCAAACCCCTGGACTAAATGCTTATAAGGTAACTTACAGCTTTAAAAGTCCTTGATCCGGCTTGTTTTCTTTCTCGTTTTACTTTTTTGCTTCTAAACCTTAAGAAAACCAGTATAGATTTTGTCTTTCCCTCTCTTTCCACTTTTGGCAGCTCTCTCCTAATTCAGGGGGAAAAAATATCACACACCTACAACCGCTAACGTTCCTCTTTTCCTCATCTGCATTCGTTCTCATTCTCTGCCTCAAGGCAATTTCTTACATCCTGAGAGCACTTAGTTAGAGTCAATTATTCATCCTTTTGTACCCAGAAGACAAAAATGAGGCGCTCTCTTGGGCCTCCACTCTCTGCATAAGTCTCCTGTTTGGCATTCTTGAATTTGATTTAAAAGATACATTTTCATATGTTTTATGATTAATGCTGTTACATGAATACATATTAAGAACTTAAGGAAGGGAACTGAAGCAGTGAATAAAAATATTAATTACCTTTGGTTAAGGTAGTTTTTCTCATCAGTAAAAAGTCGTCCAAAACCTAGCCAGTTTGAGATCATTTATGTCTTCTATCTCATTCAAACCGCTCTTTATTCTATTAGTATTATATATTTCTTTAGGGCCAATTATAATAATAACAACAGGTGGGGATATGGGGTAAAATTATTGAATAGAGTTCGATGCAAGAGGGACAAAAAAAAGCCACCACACAAATTTTTTAAAGCATGGGGATTTTTTTGTTGCTGTTCAATGGAAAAACAATTTTGTGATTCTTCAGTACTTTGAATTCATTCCTAAATCACTTTCTATAAATCTTAGGACAGTTTCTTTTGCTAGAGCCTGGGCCCATGGTCAAAAATGTACTTTTACCCTATCATTTATCTCCTGTGCAGTTTTTCTTATGGTGTTCGCCAGTTTGTGGTCAAACAGTGAAGCCAGATAAAAACCATTTGCAGAGTTTCCTCATTTGACCTTGATTTTCTGTTAGCCTTGCCATGTTGAATGAGGCAGAAATAGAGGCAGGAGAGTTTCTGTAGTAGAAAAAGCCAAATATGTTGTCTGATTTTGGCAAAAACACAAAGAACTTGTTTGGTATGTTCTGTTGCTAAGCATTTTATACTTTAAAATCTATTTTCATTACCTCTGCAAATAGACCATAAGACAACTACATGTATTAATATTAAATCTCACAATAATTTTTAGGAACACAAGCTCGTGATTAACCCATTGGCTTTGTAAACCAGTTCAAACTTCTAGTAAATCAGAGCTTTTACTGACAACAAAGTTACTTTTTTTTTTTGCGGTAGGCGGGCCTTTCACTGTTGTGGCCTCTCCCGCTGCGGAGCACAGGCTCCGGACGCGGAGGCTCAGCGGCCATGCCTCACGGGCCCAGCCGCTCCGCGGCATGTGGGATCCTCCCGGACCGGGGCACGAACCCGCGTCCCCTGCATCGGCAGGCGGACTCTCAACCACTGCGCCACCAGGGAAGCCCCAAAGTTATTTTTGAGAAATATAAAAGCCCTGCTATAACTTCTTATCCAAAAACTTTGCTCCTGACAAATTTGAAAGAGTTAAATTGGTGTTTTGCCAAAAAAAAAAAAAAGTCATAAAGTAAAATATTCTCTTGAGGGGAAAAGTTTACATCACCTTTAAGCAGGCATGGTGACAAACTCATAGAAGAGATTATGTTTTGACCCATCATCAACAGCATGATGAGTCTCAAAAGAACTTAGCTAAGTGAAAAAGCCGAGTGTGAGAAATTATATACTACATCACATGAACTTCTAGAAAATCCTGAAAGCAGATCGCTGGTTGTCTAGTGCTGATGGGGGGAATGAGGGGATTGACTACAAGAGGGCAGGAGGGAACTTTTTAGGATGAAGGAAATGTTCTATAACTTGATTGCAGTGGTGGTGTATGTATTAAAACTCATCAAATTATCTTTAAATGGGTGCATTGTATATAAATTATATGTTTAAAAGTTAATTTTAAAAATAGCTAAAGTTATTTGACAACTCCTCTCATCAAGAGATGGGGTCTCTGTTTCCTCTTCTTGAATCTGGTGGTCTTTATGACTGCTTCAACCAAGAGAATATGGCAGAAATGACTCTATGTTACTTCCAAGGCTAGGTCATAAAAACTCATGCAGCTTCTTCCAGGTTCTTTTGCTCTGAGGGAGGCCAGCTGCCACGTAAAAAGTCTACTTTGAGACGACCGTGCTAGAGAGAGCACGTGTAGGCTCTGTGGTTAACCAGCTGAGTCCTGCCTTCCAGCCCACAAAGTGCCAGGCCTGTGAGTGAAACCACCTTGGATCCTCCCAGCCAGCCCATGCATCAGCTGAGTATTGCTGAGTTGATCTCAGTTGATGCCACAAGGAGCAAGAGATCACCAATTACTAACCTACAGAATCTGAGATTCGGTTGTTTTAAGCCACTGAGCTTTGATAGTGCATTAGTTGTCCATCGCTATATGACAAATTACCCCAACGTTTAGTGATTCAAGACAACAGTAATCACTTATTATCTCATGGTTTCTATGCATCAGGAATTTCGGAGCAAGTTGACTGGGCAGTTCTAACTTGGGGTATCTCATGAGGGCAGATGTTGGACAGATTCTGTCTCTGCCTAAAGGAGCTTTCAGTCTAGGAAAAGGAAGGGGCAGACAAATTAATAGGCAACTGCAACAGAGCTGGATAACCCCTGGAACAGGGGTAGAAGCAGAGTGCTAAGGGAAAACCGAGCCCAGCCTTGAGGGTCAAGGAAGAATTCCTAGAGGAAGTGAGGTCTAAACTGAGTTTTGACAGTGGGTAGGAATGAGTCAGTTTGGAGGGTGTGAGAGGGGCTGAGACAGAGGCCTGGGCATGTACAAAGGCCTAGAGGTGAACATGAACATGACGAGTTTCTCATGGAGCCGAAAGAAATTTACTAATGGTTAGATCATAGGGTCCCAGAGAGAAGAAAGGAGTGAGAGGGGAGGCTGGAGAAGCAAGAAGGGGCAGATCCTGATGGGTCCTCTGAACCACGCTCTTTTATGATAACAAATGTTCACTCTGGCCCCAGTGTGGAGGAGGATGGGAGAAGTCAGGATGGGGACAATTTCCAGGATGAACTCCAATGACTACAGTTCCAATCTTTTTCTGCCTAAGAGCCTCTGCCTTAGGTCTAGTTTCTGGTCCAAGAAATGTCTCAGGATCTGCCTTTTGCCAGACTGCAGCGACTGGCAAAAAGAATGACCTCATCTTCCTGGTTCAAGTTATCAGCTTGCCTAATCGCTGGAGCCTTCTATGACTCAGGTGAGATGCCTACCTCCACACCAGGAAGTAGTCTATGAAGCTCTGCCTCCAGCAAACATATGAAAGGAATTATTATTTTTTTAACATCTTTATTGGAGTATAATTGCTTTACAATGGTGTGTTAGTTTCCGCTGTATCACAAAGTGAACAGCTATACGTATACATATATATTCCCACTCGCGATCTGTTTTACACTTGGTAGTGTATAGATGTCCGTGCCACTCTCTCATGGAGTAACACTACCTCATATCCGGAGAATAGGGCAGTATAGATAATAATTTCCACCTTTTAAGGACTGTATTCATATAATTTTTTCCCCCTTGATTTTTTTATTATTGTGGTAAGAACACATGAGATCTGCCCTCTTAACAAAATCTTAAGTGTATAATACAATATTGTTAGCTATAGGCACTATATTTAATAGCAGATGTCTAAAATTTATGCATCTGGCATAAATGAAACTTTGTTGAATAGCAGCTCCCCATTTCCCCCTCCTATGAGCTTGATTATTTTAGATATTCCGTATAAGTGGAATCATGTAGTATTTGTCCTTCTGTGACTGGCTTTATCCATGTTTATCCATGTTGTTGCAAATGGTAGTATTTTCTTCTTCCATTAAAGATACGTAATATTGCATTATATGAATGTACCATGTTTTGTTTATCCATTCATTTATCAATGGACATTGAAGTTGTTTCCATATTTTGGTTATTGTGACTAATACTGCAGTGAACACAGGAGTGCAGATATCTCTTTGAGATCCTGATTTCAATTCTTTTGGATAAATACCCAGAAATGGGATTGCTGGATCCCATGGTAGTTCTATTTTAAATTTTTTGAAGAACCTCCATATGTTTTTTTCCAAATTTTAAATTTACAATCCAGTAGCTTTCCTGTCTATCAGAAACACTGATTTAGGATAGACTATGGGAAAATGTGTCATTTAAAAATATCACAAAAAGAACAAAGGGTTTAACTACATACTGCTAGCATATGTTCAAAACCTAAATAATAATTTTTTAAAGTTCTCAAAACTTTTGACTTAGCATATTGCATTGGAAAGGAAATGCGTGCCTGAAGAGAAAATATATAACATTGAAGAATGTCAATTCTTTCCAAAGAAATGTATAAGTTAAATGCAGATCTACAAAAAAGTATTTGTTTGCAGAAGGGAAAATAATTGGGACATTTTCAGGACTATAAATCAATATTAGCACATCCAAGGTAGTGTGCTGTATTTTTAAATGAAAAGAAATAATGAGGTTTTGGGTTACTCCCTACACTTCATATGGTGTTGAAAAATACTAAATATTTTACCTTTTATACAGCACACTAGCTAAGAAAACCATTGCAAAAGACCACATTATGTGATTCCTTTTAGAAGATATTTCCAGAAAAAGCAAAAATTTCCAGAGACAAAAATTGAGAGAGGGGGCTTCCCTGGTGGCGCAGTGGTTGAGAGTCCGCCTGCCAATGCAGAGGACACGGATTCGTGCCCCGGTTGGGGAAGATCCCACATGCCGCGGAGCGGCTGGGCCCGTGAGCCATGACCGCTGAGCCTGCGCGTCCGGAGCCTGTGCTTCGCAACGGGAGAGGCCACAACAGTGAGAGGCCCATGTACCGCAAAAAAAAAAAAATTGAGAGACTTCAGTTAGGGCTGTACACAGTAGGGTCACCAGCAGGGGGACCACTTGGAGAGAGAACTGTCCAAATGAGGGATGTGTAGCTCAATAGGGCGCTGCGGAGAGAAGTCTTTGGGTGCTGAAATCGAAAGATCCTTCTAGTGAATGCACTTGACTTTGCGAATTGCTCATTGTGGTGTCTAGAGAGACTGAGAGACATAGGATACAGAACCACACTTTGTTGATCTTATTTTCTTTAAGAACATGAAATTTGGTGTAAGTCCAGAGTTTTTCTGAAGCTGCTTACCAGCTGTGTGACCTTGGATAAGTTACTTCTCTTTTCTGCACCGCAACTCCTCATCTGTAAATGGAGATAATATTGCATACCTCTCTGGGCCGTTTGGAAGATTAAATAAATGCCTGGTACAATTCCTGACACGTAGTAGGTTCTCAATAAATATTAATTCTCCATCATACTCCTTCTAAAATATTATTTCAGAGGGAATGCCAGAAAGTAGGAAAAGTGGAGCTCTTCTGAGTCATATTTCCCACGTGGCTGGTCTGGTGGGACCCAAATATGCATCTCTGACCCAGCTGCAAACCTGTACACCCAGCTGCCTACTCAACATCAGTTAGATGTATCACAGGCACATCATGCCCCAAACTCATTATCTCCTACCCCCTCTAACCTGCCCCTTCTCCTCGAGGCTGTGTCCATATTCAGTCAATAGCACCAGCATCTACTTAGCTGTTCAAGCCTGAAGATGGGAATTATTCTCAACTCTTTCCTTTCTCCAGACCCTAGACCTAATCAACCTTCGAGTTCTGTCAGTCTACCTAGAAATTCAGTAGATTGAACCCATTCATTAATTTTAATCAAAAATATTTGTTGAGCAGCTCGCTTTGAGCTAAGCACCATGTCAGGTTCCGTCTTCACTGCCTTCTCCCTAATCCGGGTCACAGTTTCCTCCTATTGACTGAAGGAATAGGTTCCCAACTAGTTGCCCTGAATCTACTTTTTATTTCCTCTAATCCTTTCTCCACGTTCTTCCAGAGGTTCATTCCTTTGCTTAAGACCTTAACTGGCTTCCCACAGAGCCCTCAGGAAAGAATTGCTGACACAACTGGTAAGGCTTTCTAAAATCCAGGCCCTCCAGGTCTAGGGCAGGTTCCCTGCTATGTGCTCCAGTCACTGGTTGGGTTCCCCCAGAAACACACCCTGAGACTGAGATTTGAGTGCAAGTTGTTAATTTAGGAGGTAGTCTCAGGGAGCTCTGGTAGGAGGATGGGGAAATGAGGAGGGAAGGAAAAGAAGCCAATTCAGCATGCATTGATGAACAAGTTACTGGGAGATGGGTAACTGGGGCTCAGCCTCAGTGGAGAACTCTGGGAGACAGTGTATGCTATGGACTGAACTGTGTTCCCCCAAAATGTGTATGTTGAAGCTCTAACCCCAAATGTGACTGTGTCTGGAGATAGGGCCTATAGGGAGGTAATTAAACATCAAGGAGGCCCTACAGTGAGATGGTGAGGGTGGGGCCTTGATGCAATAGGATGAATGTCTTCAAAAAGAGGCACCGGAGAGTTCTCTCTCTATCTCTCTGTCTCTCTGTCTGTCTCTGTCTCTCTGTCTCTCTCTCTCCACACACAAGAGGTCACGTGAGCCCACAAACCAGGAAGAGCTGCTTCGCCGGAAACCAAGCATGCTGGCACCCTAATCTCAGCCGTCCAGCCTCTAAGAACTGTGAGAAAAAAATTTCCTGTTGTTTAAGCCACTCAGTCTATGGCATTTTGTTAATGGCAGCTCAAGCTAAGACAGCATGGAACAACCTCAGAGTTGCCAGGGTGCTCTGGGTGGAAACCGGGTAGTTAACTCTCAATCCTCATTTGCCATTGGTTTAGGGCTGCACCTGAAGGCACTGATTCCCCAGCAGTCACGGCCTGCACCATGCAAGGGCTGAGCTCCTGTTCCCCTGAGCCAGAAAAGTTCTCACTCAGCCTGAGAGTCCCTGGTGGGAAGAAGCCTCTGGCTTGCCTGGTGAGCGCTAAGGGATATGGGCAGGGCAATAGTGTCTACCATAGCTCCCAGAAAGCATTTTATCTCTGCTTTGTGGTTCTCTTTACCCTGTAGTGACCCCTCAGCTAATCTGTTAGTTCTATAAGGGTGCAGATGATACCTCTCTGCTTCACCAATATACCACCAGGGCTTAACACAGAGCCTGATATGTAATAGGTGCTCAAGAGATATTTAGTGAATGTGTGGATAAATGAAATATGGTGATCCTTTCAGAAAATAACCCAGTCACGGAATGCTTTGTATTTGACAGAGAAGTTACACATGCAGCAAAAAAACCTCTAAGTTATTGTTACATCTGAATCCCTATATTCACATAAATCACTGAAATTTCTTAACAATGCCAATTAAGGGCCTTACTAGGCTTTCTAAATAAAGCTTAGGATGTTCATTTTTATCCCTTTGCAGCAAATACAGTCCCGATATCTTTTTTCTAGACCCAGGTCCGCTCCACACGTTGTGCTGGGTCCAGGGAAGATGCAAACGCTCCACACGTTTTGCTGGGGCCGGGCAGCGGCTTGGCTCAGCCCCGGGAGCTGGCTCCCAGCTGCTCAGCAGCATGAGTGCAAACAGGTGGAGTGTACAAAGGTGGCCTTATAGAGCTTGGACTTAATCCTGTGAGCACTGTAGAGCCACGGAATGTTTCCCAGCATGCCAAAAGCAAGACTTTAGAAAAATGAATGGAACAGTGATATTTAGGCAGGGATGGAATGGGAAGAGACTGGAGGCTGGGGAACAAAAAGAGAGGAAAGAAGCCTGAGACAGCGTGGCTAACAGAAACTTTTGAGCTGTGTGAAACTTTCCACTGTGGGTCACTAGGCTGATTGGGGACAGAGAAATCACTGTGGTGAATGAATCAAAGTATACCCCTTCCTGTTATGTTCTCTTTGAAGTTATTTCCTAAAGCGCCAAAGGGGTGTTTGTAAGAAGAGCAATAGGCAATCATAAAAGTTCCCTGTAAACAATCAAGAATGCAAGTTCCCATAGCTGTGTAGGTTTAAAAAGGAGGCAAAATGGCATTGATTTTGGTGTGTTCCTGGGATAATGCACAAATGTTCCATGTGTACCGCACTTGACTTTCTCTGAAACTAATAAACTCTGTGCTTTTAAGGGTAAAACTGTGTCTAAACTTAAAATATTCCTCGTCAAATGCTCTGTATCTTGATTGTAGTGGTGATTACTTGCTGATATTCATGTGTCAAAACTCATCAAATTCTACATTTAAAATTGGTGAGTGTGTAAGTTATGCCTCAGTAAAGCTGATTTTTAAAAATTGAATACAGTTCAAATATACCCAGAGATTAATCCAGGCAAATAATACATATGTATGATTCCATCTACGTTAAACCCCAGAAAATGCAAGCTAATGTATAGGGCGAGAAAGCAGATCAATGGTTGCTTTGTCGTGGGCAGGGTAGGGTCAGGAGGCAGGAATTACACAGGATCATAAGACTCTTACGGTAGTAATGGGTATGTTCATAATCTTCAGTGTGCTGTCAGTTTCAAAGGTGTATACATATGTCAGAACATATTTCAATGAAATGGCATATCTCTTTACCCCTGCCTGTAAAGTTTATGATGTTGGGAACCATGACCTTCACTACTATATCTCCAACATCTAACCTAGAGCCTGGTGTATACTTGTTGAATAAATTAACAGTTTGGGAAATATTAGCATAGTGGGATGAATCTAGTTCCCAGTTCCGTCATGTTCTAACTATGTAAATGTCTCTAAATCACTGAATGTCTCTAATCTCAATTTGCTCACTGGTGAAATAGAGTTAATAATATTGATCTTATAGGATTGTTGTGAGGGTTACAAATGATGTATGTAAAAAGTTACAAAGTAGACCTTGGCAATGATAGATGCTAAATAAGTGGTAGCTTTTATTACTATTTGTAAGACATGCCTCATAATTTCTGGGGATTAGAATGTATTTATTATTTTACACGTATGCACTTTGGAATATACTCATATAGCCATTTCAAATAGGGAGTAATGTAAAGAGCTTTAGCCCATAATGGATCGCTGCATAAGTGTGATAATTAATGGATTATTCCAGAAAGTGGATTTTAAAATGATATAGACTTAAAACTAGGTAGAATTGCTTTCAAAAATAAGCCAGCACAGTGGTTTCATGGGTGCATACATATGTCAAAATTTGTGCAGTTTATTATATGTCAGTTATATTGCAATCAGGCTGTTTTCTTTAAAAAATTAAGCCACCAACGAGTGGAATTAAATACATGAAATAGCTCTATTATTTAGGATGAAGTTTGATTAATATAATTATTTTTTTAACCAAAGGGATCTGTCTCCATTATTTGGCTTCTATTTGAGGACAATTTAATTGTTTCTCAGACAGTTCTTTTTTTAATTGAGATTTGAACTGCAGTTTGACAAATGTCAATGACATCACTGCTGAAACTGCACTCCTTAAATGTAAATATTTGCTGAAAGTTCATCTTGCTTTGACAGTACAAAAGGAAACATCCCCATTTCAGAATTGACGGTTGCTTTTTATAGTGATGCCTGAAAAATATGCATAATGCCAGTTTTTTTTTTTTTTTGCAGTACGTGGACCTCTCACTGTTGTGGCCTCTCCTGTTGCGGAGCACAGGCTCCAGACGCTCAGGCTCAGTGGCCATGGCTCACGGGCCCAGCTTTTCTGCGGCATGTGGGATCTTCCTGGACCAGGGCACAAACCTGTGTCCCCTGCATAGGCAGGCGGACTCTCAACCACTGTGCCACCAGGGAAGCCCTGTGTATCTTTTTGAATTAAGAGTTTTTTCTGGGTATATGTTCAGGAGTGGGATTTCTGGATCATATGGTAACTCCATTTTTAATTTTTTAAGGAACCTCCATACTGTTCTCCATCGGGGCTTCACCAATTTCCATTACCGTCAACAGTGTAGGAGGGTTCACTTTTCTCTAAACCCTCTCCAGCATTTATTATTTGTAGACTTTTTGATGATATGGCCATTCTGACTGATGTGAAGTGATTCCTCATTCGTAGTTTTGATTTGCATTTCTCTAATAATTAGCGATATTGAGCATCTTTTCATGTGTCTATTGGACATCTGTAGGTCTTCTTTGGAGAATGTCTATTTAGGTCTTCTGCCCATTTTTTGATTTGGTTGTTTGTTATTGAGTTGTATAAGCTGTTTATATATTTTGGAAATAAAGCCCTTGTTGGTCACATCGTTTGCAAATATTTTCTCCCCGTGTATAGGTAGTCTTTTCATTTTGTTTATGGTTTCCCTTGCTGTGCAAAAGCTTATAAGTTTGATTAGGTCCCATTTGTTTATTTTGCTTTTATTTCTGTTGCCTTGGGAGACTGACATAAGAAAACATTGCTATGATTTATGTCAGAGAATGTTTTGCCTGTATTCTCTTCTAGGAGTTTTATGGTGTCTTGCTTATATTTAAGTCTTTAAGCCATTTTGAGTTTATTTTTGGGTATGGTATGAGGGAGTGTTCTAACTTCATTGATTTACATGTGACTGTCCAGTTTTCCCAACACCATTTCCTGAAGAGACTGGCTTTTTTTCCATTGTATATTCTTGCCTCCTTTGTCAAAGATTAATTGACCATAGGAGTGTGGGTTTATTTCTGGGCTCTCTATTCTGTTCTATTGCTCCATATGCCTCTTTTTGTGCCAATACCACACTCCTTTGATTACTATAGCTTTGTAGTATTGTCTGAAGTCTGGGAGGGTTATGCCTCTAGCTTTGTTCTTTTTCCTCAGGATTGCTTTTGCAATTCTGGGTCTTTTATGGTTCCATATAAATTTGGATTATTTGCTCTAGTTCTGTTAAAAATGTCATGGATAATATGATAGGGATCCCATTAAATCTGTAGATTGCTTTGGGTAATATGGCCATTTTAACAATATTAATTCTTCCAATCCAAAAGCATAGGGAATCTTTCCATTTCTTTGAATCATCTTCAGTTTCCTTTATCAACATCTTATAGTTCTTAGCATATAAGTCTTTCACTTCCTTGGTCAGGTTTATTCCTAAGTATTTTATTTTTTTGATGTGATTTTAAAAGGGATTGTTCTTTTACTTTCCTTTTCTGATATTTCATTGTTAGAGTAAAGAAATGCAACTGATTTCTGTGTCTTAACTTTGTATCCTGATACCTTGCTGAATTTATCAGTTCTAGTTTTCAGTTCTAGTTTTTGTGTGGAGTCTTTAGGGTTTTCTATATATAGTATCATGTCATCTGCATATAATGACAGTTTTACCCCTTTTCTTCCAATCTGGATAATTTTTATTTGTTTCTTGTCTGATTGCTATGGCTAGGACTTCCAGTACTATGTTGAACAGAAGTGATGAGAGTGGGCATCCTTGTCTTGTTCCAAATTTTAATGGGAAGGCTTTCAGCTTTTCACCATTGAGTAGATTATATTGGCTATGGGTTTGTCATAAATGGCTTTTATTACGTTGAGGTAAGTTTGCTCTATACCCACTTTGGTAAGAGTTCTTATCATGAATAGATGTTGAATTTTATCAAGTGCTTTTTCTGCGTCTACTGAAATGATCATACAGTTTTTTTTGTTTTCACTTGTTGATGTGGTGTATGTAGCACATTGATTGATTTGTATATGTTGAAATTGAACCATCTTTGTGACCCTGGGATGAATCCAACTTGATCGTGGTGTGTGATCTTTTTTATGTGTTGTTAGATTCAGTTTACTAAGATTTTGTTGAGAATTTTTGCATCTATATTCATCAAAGATACTGGCCTGCAATTTTCTTTTTTGGTAGTGGCTTTGTCTGCTTTTGGTATCAGGGTGATGGTGGCTTCATAGAATGGCTTTGGGAGTGTTACCTCCTCTTCAGTCTCTTGCAAGAGTTTGAGAAGGATCCATATAAGCTCTTTTTTGTATGTTTGGTAGAATTCCCCAGTGAAGCCATCTGGTCCTGGACTTTTGTTTGCCTGGAGGTTTGTTGCTGTCGTTGTTGTTGTTGCTGTTTTAATTACAGATTCTATTTCACTTCTAGTAATTGGTCTGTTCAAATTATCTATTTCTTCTCGATTCAGTTTTGGTGGGCTGTATGTTTCTAGAAACTTGTCCATTTCCTCTCAGTTGTCCAATTTGTTGGCATATGATTGTTCATAGTATTCTATTATGGTTTTTTATTTCTGTGGTGACAGTTATTATTTCTCCTCTTTCACTTCTTAGTTTGTTTATTTGGGTCCTCTCTCTTTTCTTCTTGGTGAGCCTGGCCAGAGGTTTGTTGATTTTGTTTATCCTTTCCAAAAACCAGCTCTTGGTTTTATTGGGTTTTTTTCTATTTTTTTAAATCTCTATTTTATTTATTTCCTCTGTGATCTTTATTTTTTCCTTCCTTCTGTTGACTTCAGGTTTTGTCAGGGAGCTTTTAATCTAATAGAAAAGAAGTGTTTATTTTTAGCCTATATCCTTTATATAGCTTAGTTCTCACAATATACCTATGAGATTATTATTATCCCCATTTTACACATAAGGAAACAGGCTTAGAGCAGTTGACACTTGTCAAGGGTTACACTCATGGGGAATGACAGCTTGGATTTCAGTTCTCAGCTCTCTGACTCTGAGCATCATTTCCTTAATCTTCTTGTGTTGCCAAAATCTGTACAGTTGGGCTTCTGCCTCAGTTTCCTTGCCTAATATTTCAGTTTCTGGCTTAGGCTGAGCCCTGCTCCAAACCCCAGACAACTTGGCTAGAAATCATGCACCCAACTCTTTCCTCCCCATCCACACATCCCCCAGTTAGGGTTCTGCTATAGATAGTCCACTTGCCTGGAAATAAAAAGCATTGCTCCATGTTGCAAAATAGCTTCTAGGAACTAGCCAGAGGAATGTTCCCTTTCATCTATAATTCACCCTCATGGTTCTTTTGAGTTTCACACTCAGCATCAGACACTTCAAAAAGTAAATAAGCTATGTAATAGGAATAGTAAACAAAGAAGGAAGTGGCACTGATATATGCAAACTTCATTCTTTGACCTCTTAGCCACGGCAGTATACCTAATGGTCCCAGCATCCTTTCCCTATGAATGGATGTAGCAGACAGTAGCGCTCATGATGTGACTCATCCCAGATCGCATCTCAGCTCTGCCCATCTCTGTCAAGTCTCTGGAGAGAGCAGAAAGAGTGGAATAGACTCTGAGGGAGTCATCTGCACAGGACAGACATTACATAGACCACGGGAGCCCTGGTCTGTGGTCACGGCTTTGAATTCTTGTAGTCCTCCCCCTGCCCCTCTTAGCCTGCTTCCTTGGTGAGCAAGGAGCTTACTTCCTATTGGCTCATTTATTCCCGTTGAATTACCCTGTGCAGGGGGAGGGGTAATATTTGCTGTTGCCTCAATTGCTTTATCTTACTTAGAATGGCAGAATTTAACATTTAGGTTGAAATTAAATTGAAATTGAAATGTAGGTATTGAAATTAAATTTCAATTTAGGTATTGAAATGTATCATTGCAAGTTCTCACTGATGGTTGTAACATTTTCTCTGTATATTACTCAACGCAATCCATTCGACCCCAAGACATTCAGTATGACATTTAGTGAGAAATCTTTAACAAAATTCTGTCACCCATTCCCCATATTCAGACTGATACTTTTGATGATCATAAACCAGACTTTCAGCAATCTTCTATAGACCCTATGTCACTCTGATTGACACCTGTTATTTACTTAAGCGTCCCTTCCCTCCACTCACATACCCAACAGACAGTCATACCTGCCCAACCCAAGCTCAAGTTTGCCTTGGACCTTCTGAGCCTCTAACTGTGTGTAGCTGGATCCTTTTATTGCATATCCCCCAGTCCTCTTTCCCTTGGCCACACCACGGGCAACAGCTCTGTAAGTCACTCAAACTCTTTTGCACTCATCCGCCATCAGATAAAACGTAAACATGTTCATGGTCAGCAGTTTGGTGGCTCGTGGTTTTCTTTAATTCAAAGTTAAAGCCCCGCTCAGGGTTTGCCATTGTTTCTGTACAAGTCCAAGGATCGTTATTTGTTTACTCTGAACGTGAAGGTGACCCATAGAGCTTCAACCTGACTGACAACAGCATCCTGAAGTCAGTACGTAGATGATTGGGGGCTTATGTGGAGTTTACCTGCATCTTGAAAACTTTTGAGTCTTATCTGATCTAGTGCCCTAAGAAGTAATACAAAGTAAAATTTCAAAGCTTTGCATCAATATTTTCCTCTTGGGACTCCATTCAAGTCTAGAAAATTTTGTGGTCAAACTCCATAATTTTTTTGCCTACAATGTTGACTGTATAATTTTTGGCAAATTGCAGGCATTCTTTGTTGCAAATTCTTTTGAAATCATTGGCAAGTGTTTAGTAGCATTGATAATATTGACCACAAATTAGTTCTAAACTTAAAAGAAAAAAAATTATTTTGTCTCAGATGTTCTAAAACCTGACTAATTAAAGTGTATTTTTTCCTTTTCTCAAGTCCATGTGCTATTTGTCTCTTAGAAATTTTTAAATGATCTCAGTGTATTAAGTGTCTGACAGAAGACTACACACGCTGATGGCTGCTAGCCTATTCAAATCTCTCATTTTATTGTTGGTGAATATCAGTAGGCAACATGTGCTTGGCACTCTAAGTAAGGTTACTGTCACAACTCGGAAAATACTCTAGAATTCAATACATTTTCCAAACATTCATTTATTATTCATTCGTTCAACTAATTGATAGCTAGTGCTTACTACGTGCCAGACATTGTTCTGGATTTTAAGCCTTAAAATGATGAAAAAAGATAGACAGTGTTTCTGCCTGCATGGAGCTTATATTCTAGTGGAGGGTCAGATGTTTAACTGAATGAGTGAATGAATGAATGAAAGTGGAGAGACGGAAGAGGCTGGGATTGGGCTGCATTGTGGTCACAGCAACCAACAATCCTTGATAGTGCCTGAGGGCTTAAACAGAGCCAGAAGGAGGTCAGTTCTGGGTGTCTGAACCAGTTTGTGACCTTATACACTGGTAGCCCCTATCAGAAGCCCTGTCTCCATATTTAAATGCTTGGGAAGTTGTTGCTGCCTTCACCTCTGTCCTTCCTTATGCACCCGTTTCCTCTGTAATGTTGGCTCTGGTTACAGTCTTCCCCCCTCTTGGCTGGTTCCCCCTCTGCCAGCCTCCTTGCAATTGATACTTCTTTGGCCTAGCTCTTGCTTCCCCTCTTTGCCTCCATCCTTAGATACTCTCCTTGGATCCCTTCTTACCTCTGTGTTCCACAGCTATTGGCCAGCTCTATCTCAGTCTGAGCCCAGCTCTAGTTTCTAGGTTACAGCCTTAGACATGACCTGACCTAACTGGGGGAAATCAGATGTCAGGGATTGGGGCCCAGCAGCAGTTTACAGACAGTGGTGGTGGTCAGATCCAGGCAAGAAACAAGATTGGGGTTGCAGGGGGTTATCTAATTTGGAGCAGGATCATGACTGGGAGGACAAGACTGGCAGGAGAGGGTCAAGGGGTCAGGGATTCAGGCTAGGCTCCCCGCCCGGCAGGGTAACTAAAGTGCAAAGCAGAAAGTTACGGTAAGATCCAGTCTTATAGACAGGCAAGCATAACAGGGGCTAGGGACAAGGCTGCAATTTGGTGAGCACAGGGGGGCACACCAAACCCAGGCTGTATTAGTACTAATTCCAGCTTCCATACCTGGGGGTCTGAAACTATTGATCTGACAGGCTGGTTAGGGCTGAGACTCACAGAGAGTACTTGTTCAAAGCACAGACTTTGAGAGGAGACAGAAGAGGGTGTGAATCCCAACTCTGCTATTTACTAGCTCTGTGACCTTGGGCAAATTGCTTTACCTCTCTGATCCTCAGTCGCCTTACCCGTAAGATGGAGATGGTAACACCTGCCTTACACGGATGTGGTGAGGATTAAATGAATGAATTGGGGAAGACTGTGAGGCCTCCTCAAAAAGGAAGGCCAATAAACAAGTCTCTGAGCATCTGGGGCAAGTGGAGAGGGGACAACAGTCAGCAGCACAACGCTGGCACGGCCAGCTCTGGTTTCAACAGTAGTCTAGCGTGGTCCTTCAGTTGTGGCTGCCGGAGAGACTAGCACCCAGTGGGGTGCCCTCCCACTGCGTCTGGGGGAGTGGTTGAGTGTTGGCCCATCTGTCTCTACCACATGGTCATGTGTACAGTACTCTTGTAGTTGCCATGGCTCTGCCATCAGCTCGTAACCTCCCTGAGCCCTGAGCCAGTGTGTCTCCTTCTTTTAAACTCAACGTTGACCCAACACTGAAAATGGGCATATACATATGGCTTCTATTGCTGAGTCTGTTCCGTATACCAGTGTTGGACTTAACGTTTTGTTCTGCTCAGACATCTTCGGTTGCTCCTTATTTTTAATTTTTTTTGTGGTACGCGGGCCTCTCACTGCTGTGGCCTCTCCTGTTGCGGAGCACAGGCTCCAGACGCGCAGGCTCAGCGGCCATGGCTCACGGGCCCAGCCGCTCCGCGGCATGTGGGATCTTCCCAGACCAGGGCACGAACCCGTGTCCCCTGCATCAGCAGGTGGACTCTCAACCACTGTGCCACCAGGGAAGCCCGATTGCTCCTTATTTTTAACTGCATCTGTTCAATTTTCTAGGCCTTTTAGAATCTGACTTCAGTTTCTTAGCCACTGAGCTCCCTCTGCTTCCTAACGCTCCCCCTTTCTGTCTCACCCAGAGCTGTCTCTCATCACAGCTTCTCCTTCCCCCTTGGGTGCTTCACCTCCAGCTGCCCCTGCTGTTCCTCCTCTCTCTAAAATCCTACTCTTCCTTCAACCAGGCTCAAGTCTCCTTGCCCTTGAAGCCCTTTTTCTAGTTCTTGTTGTCTTCTTCCAGTTTTATTAAGATATAATTGACATACCACACTGTATTATAAGTTTAAGGTGTACAGCATAATGATTTGCTTTACATACATTGTGAAACAATTACCACAATTAGTTTAGTGAACATCCAACATCTCATATACATACAAAAGAAGAGAAAGAAAATGTTATTTCCTTGTGAAAACTCTTAGGATTTACTCTCTTAACAACATTTACATGTAACATTCAGCAGTGTTAATTATACTAACCATGTTGTACATTACATCCCTAGTACTTGTTTATCTTATAACCAGAAGTTTGTACCTTTTGACCTCCTTCATCCAATTCCCCTCACTCCACCTCCTACCTCTGGGAACCACAAATCTGATTTCTTTCTTGAAACCCTTTTTGAATCCTGGAATGCTTATAGATCTACATATCCTTGAACACCTGTGATACTTAATAGTTTAGAATTTATCAAATTACACAAAATCTAAGATGCCATCAACTAAAGATGCACCATTATTTTATGTGCCATTAGGAAAGCCCTTCTAATTAAACTGGCAACTAGAGAATGTAAGACACCTTTTGATTTCAGAAATGTTAAGCTATAAAAAAAGGACATGTTAGAATCAATGAAATATGGTAATTATTTAGTGGTACTTATTATAATTATAATGGACATTATCACTGTTTCATAATCGCTGTTTATTTTCTGACTCCCCTAGTAGAATGAGGACTTCATGAGGACAGATTTCATGCCTGACCATTCACTTACTATCCAGCTCACCTCTGGTACTCAACAAATGTTTGCATGAGTAGATTTCTAAAGTGAACAGAAAGTTCCTTGAAGACAAGAATTATGTATTACACTCTTATGTATACTTATTTTTAAACTTGACATGTAACACATGTAAAGTGCCCTAGTCTTAAGTGTAGAGCCTAAAGTCTTTTTATATATGTGTACATCTGCATTATAATCACTCAAATTAAGATATAGAACATTTTCCTACAGTACTTTTCCCAGTGCTGAGGAAATAGGAGGAATCTGTCTATACTTATTGATTGATTAAATGGTCTTCAGCTACCCTTGTATTGCTCAGTTTCAACTCACTACTGTTTTCCCTAGTTCAGTGGTTCTCAAACTTGCAAGAATTTGGAGAATCACCTGGAAGGCTTGTAGAAACACAGATTGCTGGGCCCCAACCCCAGGTTTCTGATTTAGATGGTCTGTGGTAAGCCTGAAAATTTGCTTTTCTAACAAGGTAGTGCTGACGTGGCTCTAGTGGGATGGAGGAAGGGGGTTGTCTTTCCAAAGGTATTAAATTCTTCCCAGTCATATGCTCATTCTAATCAGGGGTTCTTCACCTTTTCTGAAAGCCCTGGCAATGTGGTGAAGCCCATGTACTCCCTAGAATAATATTTCTAAATGGAATAAAGTAAAGTACTTGGGACTACAAAGAAAACCAATTATATTAAGCATTGTTCAAATTATTTAAAAAGTTGTAATATGTACAATATTTGTGACAAGTCAGCTGTGATGTGATATTAAAAAATTTGAGGTTTCTGTTGGTGGAAAATCTCCCACGCCTACCAATAGTACTACTGTGGTTTGTTGCATACATTTCCAGTTGAAAGAAATGGTAAATTTCAGATAGAGTGTAGTGAAAATAAAGAACCTAGGTTAGGAATACTCACCCTTGTGCAATCTGAAATGGGGTGCTCTACTCTTTTTTGTTTGGTGGTACGCAGGCCTCTCGCTGCTGTGGCCTCTCCCGTGTTGCGGAGCACAGGCTCCAGATGCGCAGGCTCAGCGGCCATGGCTCATGGGCCCAGCCACTGCGCGGCATGTGGGATCCTCCCGGACCGGGGCACGAACTCGTGTCCCCTGCATCGGCAGGTGGACTCTCAACCACTGTGCCACCAGGGAAGCCCCTCTACTCTTTTTGTTTGTTTGTTTGTTTTGCGGTACGCAGGCCTCTCACTGTTGTGGCCTCTCCCGTTGCGGAGCACAGGCTCCGGACGCTCAGGCTCAGCGGCCATGACTCACGGGCCTAGCCGCTCCGTGGCATGTGGGATCTTCCCCAACCGAGGCACGAACCCGTGTCCCCTGCATCGGCAGGCGGACTCTCAACCACTGCGCCACCAGGGAAGCCCAAGGGGCGCTCTACTCTTGACATTTGGTGAAGTTCCAAACAATTCAGTTTGGTGGTTCAATATTATTAATTAAGTATCTCCTATGTGGAGACACTTTGATAGATGATCGACATTCAGAGAGGAATAAGACACTGTCTCTTCTCTGTACAAGTACCTCCCATTTTGGTGGGAAATATAAACATGATTAAAGTGGAGTGTGACATATGCAGAAATAGAAGTAGGAACAAGGCACAGAAGTAAAGAATGGAATGATTTATGCAGAAGTGTGAGAGATGGGGATAAGATCTAGAACTCGGTCAAATGGAAGTTGTAGTGGTAGACTATTACCTTGGTGGTCCTTGATGAAACATGCCTCCACATATTCAGATCCCCTGTATTGACTCTGAACTTGGCCACAAAACTTGCTTTGGCCAGAGGATATTACCAAGCATGACACAAATAGTTGCACATGGGGGCTTGTCTCTTGTAATGTTTGGGCTTCAGCTGCCATTTCAGAAGCTTGGACTTAGAAGACTGGATGAGGAAAGGCCATGTGGAGAGTGGCCCCAGAGGATGAGAGGCCATCTTGGATGTTCCAGCCTCAGCTGAGCTCTCAGCTGAATGCAGCCATTTCAGAAATCCCAGGTAGTAGTGAGGGAACAGCAGCAGTACCGCCCAGCCTACAGAGTAATGAGAAGTAGTAAATCATTGTTTTAACCACTATGTTTTGGAGTGGTTTGCTACACACCAATTGGTGATTGAAACAGTTGTTTTTATTTTTATTTTTTTAAGTTTATTTATTTATTTATTTACTTTTGGCTGCGTTGAGGACAAAACACTGTTACAAAAAAAAAAAAAAAAAAGCTGATTCAGAGATTTTTCTGTAAACAAATAGGCACAATTTCCAGGGAAGTGTCTAGTGCTTCATACTTTTAAATCCTATAAGATCTATGGCTAGAGAATTGATATGAAAATGATGACTCTGGTAAACTTAAATGCTGATCTTCAGAGAATGATTACTTTAAATCATAAACTCTTAAAGCATGGGATTTTGAGCAGGAAGACATCTTGGAATCTATGCAGTCTAACCTCTTAATTTAAGGACACTGAGGCTTGAGAGGTTAAAACCACACAGTGTGTTGTTAGTAGGACCCAGAAAGGAAGCCAAGTCTCCTGGCTTCTAATGCAGTGTCTTTTAATAAGTAAGAAATGGTCATTTGTAGATTACCACTTTCATGATCTTATTTTCACAATAGGCAGAGTTGGTATATTTATACTTCCCTATTTTATAAATGAAAAAACCTGAGATTTGGATTTGAAGAGACCTGCTCATTTCACATAACTCATAAAACCAGGACTAGATTCTGGGCCTTATGACCCCTGGTCCAGGGCTTTTTTATTATATCAGGCTGCCTGTGATGTCCAGTGTAATAAGCAAAGAAATAAACGAATATATTTTTGAAAGAGAATCAGCAGCAGACACTAATCTGGTTCATCTTTGAATTCCTCATAGCAATATACCATGTACATAATGTTCACTCAGTAAATAGTTGTAATATGAAATGAATATATGAATGAATGAATGAACAACTGAATAAACAAAGGATAGACCAGGATTATGTTTCATTTTAACCAGACATTCACTCAGTAAATAGTTGTAATATGAAATGAATATATGAATGAATGAATGAACAACTGAATAAACAAAGGATAGACCAGGATTATGTTTCATTTTAACCAGACATTCACTCAGTAAATAGTTGTAATATGAAATGAATATATGAATGAATGAATGAACAACTGAATAAACAAAGGATAGACCAGGATTATGTTTCATTTTAACCAGACATTCCGTTCTTGAAATGTATGATTACTCAAGATGCCTCTGTACTTGAAAAGGAATAGGGGATAAAACCCCCAGTCAGTAGTAATGACAACATTTTGTAATTATTGTGCTTTGAATTCTAAAGCAGAGTATTAGACACAAAGGTAAGCTCTTTCAATATGTCTCTCCTATTTTGTACATAATAACTCAAGAGGCCCTCTCTGGGCATGGCACAATGATGGGAAGGAGGTGAAGGGAGAACTTTCTACTGAGCCATCGGGAAATGAAGGTTACTCCCCTTCTCCCAGTGAAGAACTAAGGTAGCAGAAGTGACCCAGGCAGCCTTGAGCAGCCTTGTCCAGTAGAAGGAGAATGAGAGCAACATATCATTTATTTATTTAATAAATAAATAAATAAATAAATTTTAATTATTTATTTATTTATTGGCTGCGTTGGGTCTCTGTTGCTGCACGCGGGCTTTCTCTAGTTGCGGCAAGCGGGGGCTACTCTTCGTTGCTGTGCGCGGGCTTCTCATTGTAGTGGCTTCTCTTTGCTGTGGAGCACGGGCTCTAAGTGCGCGGGCTCAGTAGTTGTGGCACACGGCGTTAGTTGCTTTGCGGCATGTGGGACCTTCCCAGACCAGGGACTGAACCCATGTTCCCTACATTGGCAGACGGATTCTTAACTACTGTGCCACCAGAGAAGTCCAACGTATTTAACTTAAAATTTTCTAGTAGCTACAGTAAAATAAAAGAAAACAGATGAAATTAATTTTGATAACATGTTTTATTTAATTCAATATGTCCAAAATATTATCTTTTCAACATCGAATCAACACAACAATTATTGATGGGATATTTTACTTTTTTTGTGTTTTTCTGAGATGTACTTGGGGTACATCTCACTCCAGACTAGCCACATTTCTAGTGCTTAGTAGCCATATGTGGCTAGTGGCTACCATTTTGGACAGCACAGGCCTAGCCACACAGGACATGGTGATTCTGTAAAAGGAAGGTGACAGTAATCACAACACAGAGGAAGTAGTCTCCTAAGGAGCACTTGAGGAAGTTACCCTGCTTTAGTCCAATCACGTAACCCAAACCACTGCTGTTACCCTGCTTTAGTCCAATCGCGTAACCCAAACCACTGCTGTTTGAAGG
Source organism: Neophocaena asiaeorientalis asiaeorientalis (assembly GCF_003031525.2). Lineage (NCBI taxonomy): Eukaryota > Metazoa > Chordata > Mammalia > Artiodactyla > Phocoenidae > Neophocaena > Neophocaena asiaeorientalis. The sequence goes on from NW_020175049.1 coordinate 2,086,420, forward strand.
GAGATTCTACTACCTCATGTTTGGCTCTTCAGCCCTGGGCAAGTACCTTAACCTTCATATAACTTAGTTTCTCATCTGTTGTCACTTGGAGCTGCTCAGATGATTACATAGGTAAAAGCATTTAGTCAATACCTGGCAGGTAGGAAGTACTTGATTAGTAGTAGCTATAAAAATCTTAGACTAGGATCCCACCTTATCACAGAAACCTTAACCTCATTTTAGAGCTTTATTAAAAGGTTAGTAGGGCTCCCTACAGATTGCTATTGTCTCTTCCGCAGCAAGTGGAAAGGGGCTCTTAGGTAAGGTGAATTGGAAAAAAAAAAAAAATGTAAAGAAACAAAAATGGTCATGAGTTGCATTATAACTAGATTTCTTCTATTAGAGGGAATCATATTAATAAAATAAGATGGTGTTCTACTTTTTTAAAGTTGTGGTAAAATGTACATAACATAAAATCTGTAACGGAGCAGGACCCTATGGGGCCTTCCCAGGACAGACCCCTCCCCCATATCCTCTGCTATAGTTCCTCTCTGACTACCCAGATAATAGTATCTCATGCATATTTCCTGAGTTTTTCATTTGCCAAAAACCACCACCATGTGGAAGAAATTGACTACTTGACGATCATGAGCACGCAGCCCCCAGACCTGCTGGTGACTAAGGATTGATCACCATCAACCAGAGAATTGTGCAGGAGTGGATCACGTACCCTTTGGGATGACTCTCTCTCACCTGGCCTTTAAAAATGCTTTGCTGAAATGCTTCAGGGAGTTCGGGGGGGTTTTGGGCACGAGCCCTGCAATAATCCCTTCTCTGCTCCAAACTCCAACTTTTCGGTTTGTTTGGCCTCACTGTGTGTTGGGCACACAAACTTGTGTTCGGTAACAAATCTACCATTTTAACCATTTGTAACTGTACAGTTCTATGGCATTAAGTGCATTCACACTGTTCTATAACCATCACCATCATTCATTTCCAGAACTTTTTCAACATCCTGCAATGAAACTCTGTATCCAATAACTTCCTATTACCCCCTTCCCCAGTCCCTGGTAAACACTAGCCTACTTTCTGTCTTTTTGTGTTTGACTATTCTAGCTATTTCATATAAATGGAGATCTTTATTATTTTATTTTTAAAATAAATTGATTTAGTTTTGGCTGCGTTAGGCCTTTGTTGCTGCACACGGGCTTTCTCTAGTTGCGGCGAGTGGGGGCTACTCTTCGTTGTGGTGCGTGGGCTTCTCATTGGGTGGCTTCTCTTATCGTGGAGCACAGGCTCTAGGCGCACAGGCTTCAGTAGTTGTGGCACACAGGCTCAGTAGTTGTGGCTCGCGAGCTCTAGAGTGCAGGCTTAGTAGTTGTGGCGCGTGGGCTTAGTTGCTCACAGCATGTAGGATCCTCCTGGACCAGGGATCAAACTTCTGTCTCCTGCCTTGGTAGGTGGATTCTTAACCACTGTGCCACCAGTGAAGTCCCTGGAGGTCTTTATTTTTTGAAGTAACATGTTATTTCTTTAAACATTAAAGTAAGAAAATTTGTTCTTACGTATAGAGTAAACCAAGAAATATTTTTAAAGAATAATTGACGTTGGAATGCATGTTGATATGTGCAGATGAAAGGCACAGAAGTAACAAATTATGACTATTACACATACATATCTGAGGGAGATGATCACCATGAAGGTTTTTCTTTACTTTTTAAAAGGAACTCTATGAAAATATATGCACATGAATATAAATTAAGATGTCTGCATAAGACCATTGCTCATAAATGTCATAAATAATTAAAATGTTCATGAATATCAGAAATCTCTCTGGTTTACAGATCCTTGGGTTCCAACCTTGGCTGTGTCACTAGTGTGCCATTTGGCCTAAGCTTAGGACCTGATCCTCTCAAGTCCCTCCTGTCTTCATCTGTAAAATGCAGATACTAATAGCTGCCCTTCCTACATCATAGGGTTGATGTGAAGATCAAACAAGATAATCAGAGTGAAAGAGCTTTGAAAATACAAAGCCCTGTAGAAATGCAAGGCATTATTAAAGACTGTGGAGAGATTGCTAACACAATTTGATTCAAGGCCAAAGTTTTGTACTTCCAAAAGTTAAAAAGATATTCAGCATTTGCAAATTATTTAGAAAACCAAATTCCTGCTGTGGCGACCCAGTACTATGACTGAATTATATGCTAAATGCTGTACATTTGATACCTACTGCTTGCTATAAGTCCCATAACCACATTACCACACTAGATGTAATTGTACAGCATTTTGCAATATCTTCCATTTTTGGTGGGTAAGAGGTTATAAATCAACATAGCTTAAAGACAAACTCATGTCTTCACTAGAAGATCTGGTTTTTAATTTCTTTTACTTTTCCATGGTGGCAACAGTGCTGCTCTCTGTAACATGTCTACTATGAGATGCAATTTAACAAGCATTAATTAAATGTCTATGGTGTACAGTCATTTGGGGTAGAGGTGGGGTTGAGGGAAGGGTGGAGGTCATGAGAAGAAACACAAAGCAAAAAGGGGTCCTTGAACTGGGGGAGATTTAAAACTGGTGGGGAGTGGCATATCCTGTGACAACTAACTATAAAGACACAATGAAATCAATGCCAAGAAAAGGCTTAAGGGGCTTCCCTGGTGGCGCAGTGGTTAAGAATCTACCTGCCAATGCAGGGGACACGGGTTCGAGCCCTGGTCTGGGAAGATCCCACATCTGCAGAGCAACCAAGCCCGTGAGCCACAACTACTGAGCCTGCACTCTATAGCCAGCGAGCCACAACTACTGAGCCCGTGAGCCACAACTACTGAAGCCTGCGTGCATAGAGCCTGAGCTCCACAGCAAGAGAAGCCACCGCAATGAGAAGCCTGCGCACCGCAATGAAGGGTGGCCCCTGCTCGCTACAACTAGAGAAAGCCCACACGCAGCAACAAAGACCCAATGCAGCTAATAAATAAATAATAAATTATTTTAAAAAAAAGAAAAGACTTAAGTAATACATCAGGCGGGTTGGAGATGTTCAAAGGATTGATTCATTCAACTAGTAGGGCAGAACCTTGTGAGATTTGTCCCTGGTCCTGATGCCTGAGAAGGATTCCTTGGGTCAGAAATAGAGGTGAAGATGTCCTGAGCCTGCAGGGCCCACACCTAGCCTATCCCGTAAATATTTACCCACTAACTGGCTGATAAAACTAAACAACTTGGCAATGTGCCTGTGACTCTACAAAGTAACAGCTGGGTGGTGTTAGGGGTTAAATCCCAGATTCTCATTTGAAAGCAAGCGCCTTTGAAATTCCACCATCTCAGGAGGCCAGTTCAGAGGGCAGTCATACACCCCTCTACAAACAACACTTCATTTTATTTCAGTTCCATAGAGTTGCAAGAATTTAATTTTTGTTCAAACGGAGGTTCCAAATTTAAATAACCCACGTGCAGCTGGAAAACTCTCCAGGCCTAAGTTCCACCTGCTTGTTTCTAAGCTAACTTCTGCTTGTGTCCCAGTCAGTTTTCACAGATCCAGCACCAACCTTTATGTTTGAGTTTAGTTTTGGGGGGAGGGATTACACTTCCCCTTCCAATTCATTACTGTTAGATTACTTTTCCCTTTCCCCAAAGTATAAGAGCTCTCTTCTAACCATACTATTATCATACTATTAGCTAACATTTATTGAGATCTTACCTTGGGCCAGGCAGTGTGCTATGCATATTACAGCATCTCCCTTACACAGGACAGGTAATATTACTATTTCTATTTAATTGCAGAGGAACAGAGGCTTAAAGAGGTTATGTAACTTTTCCAAAGTCACCTGGCTAGTTTAGTGATGGAGTGGAATCAGGACACGCACCTATAACCACTGCACTGTATTATCCCTACCCACTTGTCTTTCTCTTCAATATCAACAGAGAATTCTGTGAAACTTAAGTGTCACTTGTATGCAAACCATTTTGAAGGGTGGCAATCTGGAGGTTAAGAGGAACAAGCCGCTCCTGACTTGCTAGGATCATGTTAACTAAGATTTATTCAGCACTCTCTATGTGCAAGACACTCTGCTAAACACAGGCACTTTCTCATTTTAACCTTCACAGTAGCCTTAGAGAGGGGCATGATTATTATCTCTTTAACAGATGAACAAACTGAGGCACAGAGAGGTTAAGCAACTGAGCTCAGGTCCTCTTAGAAAGCGGTGGGGACAGTATTTGAACCTTGGCCGTTTGATGTCAGAGCTCTAGCTTTTAAGCTCTGAGCGATATGGCCACTTCGGATGAGTTGAGGGTCCCTGACAAGACCCTACTTCAGAATTTCTCCCCCACTTGCCTGCCCCAGAACTTGAAGTGAGAAGCCTTAGATCCTCCTTTGCAGTTGGGAGTTGCTGTTTGTTTGCTGGAGAGGAGTGACACTGGGAGTAGCGAGCATCGGTTTCCCTCAAAGCCCTGTACCAGGTGATGCAAGGCAACGATGGCGGGGGAGCGGGAAGGGCAAGACCCAGTGCCTGCCCTCCAGGCTGGAGAGGAGCAGGAAGGAGATAAACAAGGCAGGTGCAATCAACACTGAAACTGAGGTACCAAAAGCAAATGAAGTCATGCCACTCCTTTGCTTAAAATCATTCATCAGCAGTCATCCCCAAGAGCATGATGACAGCCTGCTTCCCTCAGCAAGACAGGCACAGCTACTCCTCCTGCATCTGTCTGTCTTCCTTCTTAGCTTCATCTCTGTCCCCCTGTCACTCACTCTGTGCAATAGCCAGGCATATGACAGGCATCTTCGTGTCCTCTTTGCGTCCACCTTACCTAAGTTATAGCGCTCCTTCAAGACTTATCTTGGTCGCACTTGTATTCAAGCTTTTACTGCTCTCCTCTCCCCAGTGTATGCGACTCTGTAACACTTTGTACACCTATTATGGCAGTTATTACCCTAAACTGAAATCGTTTACAAATTTGTCTCTTCAAAGGCTTAAATCTCTTTTGCATCCGGAGTGCTCACTCAGCACGGGGGACACACTAGGCTCTCAAAGCTAGGGTGAAAGCCAAAATACGCACATTAACCCGATGCAAGGATTCCTAGGTCGATTAGCAGTCCTGCACCCAGTGCTAAACGAAGACACTTGGGGATCAGCACTTGTAAGTTCGGGAGAAGAAAGATCTTTGGAAGGACCCAAGGCAGACCTGGGCTACACTCAACTGGATGTTCAACAGTAACTGGGGAGATGATGAGGAAGCAGAAGGCCTTAAAGTTCACCAGTTTCGGAAATCTGCCGGGTCTGGCTCCACCATCGGTAACTTTTTTTTCAGCTGGCCCTGGTACAATATTTTATTTATATGCGTGCCTGCCTTTCCACCAGCCAGCACCTTCCAGCAGTTTACCAGTCCTCACTCCGCACCCATTGGGTGGTTCAGGCCGTACACATCACCCTCACCGTTTATCCAGGTATTATTGTATTAGATATTTTAAAATCATCAGCTCGTTTAATCCTCTCAACAACCTGTGAGATATTTTTGTTTATTTTTCTCGTGAGGAAACTGACGTCCGGGGTGCTGAAAGCACCTTGTTCCGTACCACTGCGTGCCCCTTTCCACTGCGCCGGGGCTGACCCCGCTCTCTGAGTGGAAGAGGTCCCGGCACTCCACGCTCTCGGGCTCCAAGGACCCCTAAAGCAGAGTGGTCAAAAAATGTATTGCATTCTTTATCTGCACAGTGAAAAAGTTGTTTCGGGGTAAAAGTTGTTGAGAAGGAAACCAAGATGGGGAGCTAAGGGGAAGAGAAGAAACAGGAGGGGGGCGGGGAGGAGTGGGAGAAGGACCCGAGAGAGGGCTGGAGTCCAAGGGAGCTGAGGCCGGGGCGGGGCGGGGCGGGGCGCGGGGGAGGGCCGGACGCTCAACGGGGAGCCCGCACGCGCCTCCAGTCGCTGACAGCGGCGGCGGCACCTGGACCGCAGGGCGAGCGAGCCGGGGAGAGCCGCCAGCACCCCGCCGGGGGAGTGGAGGCTCGCAGCGCCCAGTCCGGAGGAAGGTAACGCGCCGCACCGCGCTCGGGGTTGCGGGGTTTGCTCCAACCGGCCGGGGTCTGCGGCCAAGAGGACGAGGGAGGCGGCGAAATGCTGTCAGCGCGCCCGGCTCTAGCCTCGACTAGTCTGCCCACTCGCTGTGTTACCTCGGGCAACTTTCTTTCCCTCTCTGGGTCTGTGTTTCCTCCTCCGTTAAATGAGGGAGTTGGTGTTGAATGATGCTTTTCTGGTCTTCTGAGTTCTAAAACGTGAACTTCGTTTTGACACCCGGCAAGCGCCCTTTCTCAATTTCGCACTCACGAAAGAGCCGGCTCCGCTGCCCAGGGGGCGGTCTCCAGGAAGCCGAGGTGCTTGGGTAGGCGGCGGTTCCGTGGGCTGTCGCGTTTCCTGGGGCTTTCGAGGACTGAGCCTGGACTTGGGACTGGCTGCTGGGTGGCCCTGACTACAGAGTAACCGTCCCTAGATTGCTCAGGTGGAGTAAGGTAGGGCGTTAGGACCTATCTGCAGGCGGGGGGTTGGGAAGGGGGAGTTGGGTGCCGATGATTTCTACCTGGAAAATAAGCAGATTTGTTTTGGAGTTCTCCTCCTACACCCAGACCTTGTCCCGTGGTGAGTTATAAATTACAGGAATGAGATTTATTATCTTTCAAAGTAGAAAACCAACTGCTTCAGCAGCTAGGACATAGGGCTCTCCCAGTATGTAGGAAGTGGGCCTCTCTCTCTGCAGCCATCCTCCTCCCTCTTCCTTTTCCTCCCTCCTCCCTTTATAAATCCCCTTTGACTTTGAGGGGCTCCACTTCCTGCCTGAATGAAAAGTCCTCATTTTCGTGGAGTGCTGGTTTGTGACCAGCAGCCTCCAGGGCTTTGGGTTCTGGGTTGAGATGGAAGCCTAGATAAGAACAGACTATGAATCATACTGTCAGTCTCTACCATGCAAGGATGTGCAGAGGAAGCCCCATGGGGTTTCAGACAGACAGACAGACAGACAGACAGAAAGACAACACTGGAAGGTGGGATGGATTCCAACTGCTGTTCAGCTTCCCGTCCCCTTCTTGGCAGCCATTCTCAGCTAGGCAGCCAACTGTCGGAGGAGGGTGCTTGAAAGGAGCAGAGGACTTTGGTGGGTTCTATGGAAGGTCTCCAGCAATTCTCTCCCTTCTCTTTCCCTCAGCCTTTAGTGTGGGATCCAGGTGAAAGTAGACTCCAGGGTCCATCAAGAGCAGCGGAGGAGGGGGGCAGGGCAGTGGCAATATTGACTTTTTTGGGGGGCACTTATGGGCCAGACACTCTTCTTTGCATGTAACACGTCCTTAGTTCTCACAAAGCCACGTGAGGGCTGGTATCCTGATATTTACCCCATTTTACAAATGAGAAACTGAGGCTCAGAAAGATGGCTTCCCTTAGTCACATAGCTAGTAAGTGGCAGAGCTGGGATTCAAATCCAATCTCTCTGACTCTAAAACCTGTGTTCTTTTCCCTTTTTTGGTGCTCCTTGAGTAAGGGCAAGTTGGAATAGTGACAGCAAAAATGATTGTTATTGAGTTCTCACGAGGTGACAGACTCCATTCAAAGCACTCTAGAGGTGTTATGTCATTTATGGTGCAGGCGTTTCAGTCATTCCGGTGGGCATCAGTGATGCCTTAGCCTCTCTCAAGCAGCAGTCCCGTTCCAGAACGCCTGCCTGATCCCACCCAGCTGCTGGTGAGTGGGTTGGGTGAGGGCCCTCTTTGCTTTATCCTAGAGGTGGTTTGAGGTCTCATGAAAGATTGATTGTCCACAGCTGATCCGTTAGACCTGACCGTTGGCTTGTGAATGATCCCACTGTCCCCTAAGAGGCCTTTCTCAGGCTTCGCTCAATAAACATTTGTGGAATGAATGAATTAGCACCTTGTGCAGAGTGGTCTGCTGTCCTGAAGAAATGTGAGGCGGCCCCTGGGGCAGCCCGGGCCCTCACCATCCTCAGAACCCAGGATGCCAGGCCAGAGAGTTCTCCCCCTCGGGCAAGGAAGGTAGGGTGAACTGTGCCCCTGTGGGCTTAACAGATTTCCCCGATAATGTGTTGGCTGCCACCTGTTTCATAAAGGAGTTTTTAAAGATAGTAGATGAAGACAAATTTGACTTTTGAAAAAAGTTAAAAGGAAAAGTGACTTAGTTTTAATCAGGTTTCTGCTCTCTCAAAAAGCGGGGGAAATAAGATGGTACTATTTGCCTTAGGGCTTCCCAAACTTCTCCATTGGAAGAGTCTCTAATAGCAAAAGAAGCCTGACAAGTGCTCCTGGGGGTTGGGTTATAGTTCAGATTGGCCCCAGCGAGCATGGAAATTGTTTTAAGGATTTATGCAGGTTTTTTCATTTGATTCCATATGTCTGTCAAATTTAGTTTTTCTGATAAATATTTATATATCGTTTTCTTCCCCAAAATATTTGTGTAAAATTGGTGTCCTGGCATATTGCTTTATATTTTTGCGGGGCTGAGAGTACCCAAATGGAGAAACAGGGCAAAGGTTCTGGTCTGGGAGCTTTAAGTATTGTTTGCATTTTCTAGTCACTTGGTTCATAGTGATAGAGCTTCCCAGCCTCCTGTGGTGATAACCTCTTTTCCCATTTTTCAGAGTGAAGAACATATTTAAAAAATAAAAACAATCATTGTTTTCCCTCCCCCCAGACTTAAGATATAAATGACATTGCATAAGTCTAGGGTGTACACGTGATGATTTCATACGTGTATATATCACTACTATTTTTCTTGTAGTGAGGACGTTTAAGATTTAGTCTCTTAGCAACTTTCAAGTATGTAATACATACTATAGTCACCATGCTGTATATTAGATCCTAAGAATTTATTCATCTTATAACTGGAAATCTGTATGCTTTGACCAAGATCTCCCTATTTCCCCCACTCCCCAGCCTTTGGCAATCATCGTTTTACTCTCTGTTTCTATTTTAGCTTTTGAAAGATTCCACGTGTAAGTGATATCATTATTGTTCGTTTTCTTATTACCAAAACTATACCTATTTGTTGTAGAAAAAGATAAAATACAGATTAGCATTAATAATAATACATCTGTACTCAGAAACAACTAATGCAAAACTTGGGATACAGCCTTCCAAATCTTGTCTCTGTATCTGTACATTAAAAAGAAAAAGAACAAATGAATATAACCCTTACTTTTGATTGTATTATTGTCAGGGCTAAGAGCCATCTCAGGTTGCTTTTGAAAGAATGTTGAGAGTAAATCATGAATAATTAAAGACATCATAAAGGTTAATCCTGTTTGTGAACCCCAGAGTTCACGCCCTATAGTTCCCCTGTGTCATTTAGTTTCCAGCAGAAAGAAGTGCCCGCAGTGGGGCTGCTACTGAAGTTACGGGGTCAAGTTGTGCTCCTTGTTAAAGTGACTCAAGTATCTTAAATGTCTCAGATGTAACAAAAAGGTAGCTCTTCAGTGTTGTTGATGTGCAAAACGTGAGCAGAAAGTTCTAAAGCTAAATAGCACAGTGAGGAAGAGAGGGCCTTAGATAAGGTCCTTGCTCCAACATTGCATCTTAGTACCTGTGTGACTTTGGGTAGCTTCTGTGAACCAGTTTTCCCTTCCGTAAATTGCAAATAATGACACCTACTTGATTTTTCTCCACCGAAGTCACTAGGAGGACCAAGTGGCAGGTGTTATTGTTTGTTACTTGAATCGCATGTCAGTGTGTATGCAATTAAAAAAAAAATTAAAGGTAGAATAAAACAGAAACATTGTCGGTCTTTATAAAAATGCTGAAATCTAACTCCTGGGCCTAACGTTAGCAGATGCTCGTTGGATCCCTACTCTGTTTTCTTCAAAGAATATAGGATTCCTACGTGGCTGGCGTCTCACTGATCTTCATCACAATCCTGAAGCGAAGAAAAGGACAGAAAATAGTCCCATTTCACAGAATAAAAAGGCTTGCCATTCAAGGGAGCTGTTCCTTTGCACAGGGAGTCCCAGAGCTCCTGAGGGCTGTCTCTAGCTGCCTAAATCAAGGCAGAAGCATGCTGGGAGGAAGCAGTGAGAGCAGCTGGAAAGGTGATGATGTACCCCTGGCGGCACTCACCCAGCTCGGAGCAGCTCTGCGGAGAGGAATGGGCCCTGTATTGGGAGGCAGGTGGCTTGGCTTCTACTCCTATCTCACAGATAGGCTGTGAGCTCTGGGTTTAGTCATGTCCTCTCCCGGAGCCTTGTTTTGTTTTTTTTTTTTAATCTATAGAGGGAGTTGGACCAGATGAAGTTCTTTCCAGTCTTAAAAATCTATGATTCTGGGTTATTTTTCATTCACATTTGCCCACATAAAAGTTTGGTAGAGCATCTAAATGAATCAGGTGTCAGAAAATGTTCCCACTTCCTGTTGCTTTCAGTGTGCCCTCATCATTTTCTAAGGGTCTCCCCAGCTGACTGCCCTCATGACTGCCCTCATGCAGAACACATGATCCATAGATCATTGAGAGGAGAGTTGTTTCTGTTCATCTGTTTGTTACTGTTAATCTAGAACATCCTCAGATTGTAGGAGGGAGAACTGCTTTGAGGCAACTTTTGGGAAGGTAGGTTGACGGAAGCATAATGAAAGCAGGTTATTTATGTTAATAAGGCTGTGTGTGTCACAAAGTACTCACTTCTGAAATCACTAACTACAGTACTTTAGTGCCCACTGGGTATTGGTCCTGTGCTGGGACCCTTGCAGAACGTGAGAGAGCACACTCTAGAGTGGTTTAGAACCATAGGCTAGGACGAGGGAGAGAGAGAGGAGACCAGAGAGAGGAGAGAGCGCCAGGTGTGGCTGGAACACCTTGGAGATGAAAAGCCCAATTTGGGAAAAGATTGAGGCTCTAAGGGCTTGGAATCTCTGGTTTAATTCTGCATCCAATTGCCTGGCACTCAATGGGAACTTAGTATTTTCAATGAATTAATAAATGAACAAATGGAAGAATGAATGAATCACTCTTCTGAAATGAAGTCTATGCTGAAATGTGGTGTAATGATCCTCAGGTGGTTGCAGTGACTTTACATATGTGAAGTACTTAACCACTTACAAAAACATGTTGCTATGCATTATCCCTCAAAATGATGATAGAGATTAAAGAAAGCCAAAATAAAAGCATTTCCTAATGTCATACTTTCTAGATATTTTGCAGCAACTAGTAGAACAGATTTGGTTTGCTATTTATAGATAAGTCTTCTTTCTATAAATGCATCAAGAAATATTTGAGAGGGGGGTATAAGACCTAGTAAACAATTCCACAAATTTGCATTGTGAGTTAGAGGGAGAAAGAAAGGCATTGCTTAACTTCTGAGTGAATAGACCTTCTTTTTTCCCTTGTAGAGCATTGTTTTACTGTAACTCCTGGTGTAACTGACACCATCAGCTTCTGATTAGACAGATGTGTTTTGTGCTGCCATTACTCACGGCCACAGGCGCCTGGTCTCTCCTGCCACTGGCTGAGTCAGTTGATTAAAACACAGGGCTCTGAGGCTGAGGGCATGGGCTGGATCCCAGGCCAAGCCAAGGCGCCCTGTCAGATCCATGCCTCAACCACTCTGCCCCCTCTGCCAGCCATCTGCGCTAGGAGGAAGACTGAACTCTGGCATGTTAGATTCTTTAGGTCAGAATCTTCACCACTGCTGGTTTTAGACTAATCATTTGAGTTTTAGAAATAAAGGGTCTGGCTCACAGACTTAGAAAATGAACTTATGGTTACCAGGGGCGAATGGTGAGGGGGACAGATAGACTGGGAGTTTGGGACTGACATGCACACACTACTGTGTGTATATATATATATACACATATATATTTTTACATTTTATTTTATTTTATTTATTTTTTTGCATTACATGGGCCTTTCACTGTTGTGGCCTCTCCCGTTGCGGAGCACAGGCTCCGGACGGGCAGGCTCCGGACGGCCAGGCTCAGCAGCCATGGCTCACGGGCCCAGCCGCTCCATGGCACATGGGATCTTCCCGGACCGGGGCACGAACCCGTGTTCCCTGCATCGGCAGGTGGACTCTCAACCACTGCGCCACCAGGGAAGCCCAACATGCACACACTGCTATATTTAAAATGGCTAACCAACAAGGACCTACTGTAGAGCACAGGGAACTCTGCTCAATATTCTGTAATAACCTAAATGGGAAAAGAATTTGAAAAAGAATTTGAAAAAAAAGAAATAAAGGGTCTGGGTTTTCAGTTTAATGCTTTAATTCTTTATAGAATGGATTCTAGGGTTGTTTTAGGTCTGCCATCTTGGGACATGTTGAAGGGTGCATCCTGAGACCTTGGTTGTCCCCCACGTCTGCAACTATCACCATAGCATATCACTTCCTCAATGTGTCTGTAAAATGGGAAAGATCAGACCTGCCTCACAGTTTGTTCAGAGGATTAAATGAGGGCGTATATTTAATGGTCATATATTTAACGTGGGGGGCTGATGCCCAAAGGTGAAACCAGGCTAAAAACTTGTCCCTTATCTTGAAGGCAGCAAGGAACTAATGGAAGTGTCTCAATATCGTGTGTGAAATAACTAGACTTGAGGACAGTAACACTGTCCAAAGTATGGAAGGTGGATTTGAGGTTGATCAAAGGCACGCTTGTTTGGACTTGTGGGAACAGATAAGATATTTTAAAGCTTTTGGTAAAAGGTACCTGTAGGAGCAGAGATGGTGCTACTGTTTTTTTTTTTTAATTTTTTTTTTTTAATTTATTGACTGCGTTGGGTCTTCGTTGCAGCACGCGGGCTTCTCGTCGCGGTGGCCTCTCCCGTTGCAGAGCATGGGCTCTAGGTGCGCAGGCTCAGTAGTTGTGGCGCACGGGCTTAGTCACTCCACGGCATGTGGGATCCTCCCGGACCAGGGCTCGAACCCGTGTCCCCTGCATCGGCAGGCAGACTCTCAACCACTGCGCCACCAGGGAAGTTCCCGGTGCTACTGTTTAATTCAAGACTTCTGGAGGAAGGTACACATGTGTTGGAAAATGGTGGCTCCATATACTAATTTATGGACTGGACCACATTGGGGATTAATTCCAAGATGATAACTATGCCTGCCTTGGAGTTAAGCATATTTACCACTTTTAATAAGGACCCAGGTGTCCTTCTGGCAAAAACGATTGAGGCTTGGACCCGGTAAGAATGTGTAAGGGCCGTATTTCCAGAATTGAAGTTCTGGGAATTGTTGAAACCCAGTACGTGCTGAATTTGGTTCATGCTTTGCAGAATTTCTCATGCTCAGCAGGCACTGCTGCGGTTAGCAGTCTCTGAGTTTCCTGGCGGGGGAGGAGCAGGGAGGCGTGGGCCACAAAACTCTCATCTGTGGGCAAATCGCAAGAAACTGAGTGGCCCTTTTCCGCAAGCCGTCAGCGTCAGACACAAGTACACACAAGTGTGTGTTTGTATGTTTCTGGGCCTGTGTTTCTGTTTTCCTGAGTGTTGTCGGCTTTATCCAGACCAACGGGAAAACCTGACATATACCCGGAGTTCCTCAGGGAAGAGCCCCTGGGGTGATCAGCCTCCGTTGCTAGAGTTGCCTAAATGTGGAGAGGATCACCCGCTTCCCACATGAACTGGGTGGTGGCCCGAGCCAAGGGTGTGGAGGAGATGTGGCTCCACCTGTCAGAAGCTTCCGGGAACAGATGTTCGTGGAGTGGAGCACAGGTGTTTGCTTGGTGTGTGAGGAACTGCGGATGCAGTGGACGTGTTCCCTTTTTCCTTTCTCTGATAACCTTTCCCCAAGATCACTCTGAGTCATCGGGAACTGAAAGCTAGTCTTAGGCTGACAGGTGGAACACAGGTTGCAAGATGTACCCTTTAACTTCATGGAGGCACCTCACCTTGGGCTTTTGGACGTGAGACCTTTGAACCTGTCTTCCTCACGCGCCAAGCCCCAGGTCCTTCTCAGTGGGTTAATCAAGCGGAAGAGGAATCCTTTGATAGATTCGGGTTTGCTCTCTCTCCTTTGAGACCACAGGCACCAAGACAGATGAGCTGTGGGTGGGAATGGTCAGCTCTTTGAAGGGTGTGTTTGTGTGCTTCACTCCCTATAGGTACAATGACCACGTGTTTAAGTTTAGTCTGATATTTGAGTATAGTATGACTGGTTGATCTTTGGTGAAATTTTGTCGCTACTCTTTTTAAACTATTATTAAACAGCGAACGTTTGTTGATAAAGGGGCAGCATGCTCTAGGGGGAAGAATATCAGACTTAGAGACAAGAGTTAGTTCATTCAATAAATACTCAGTGTTTTCTGTGTGCCAGAAATTGTTTTAGGCTCGGAGTCCAGTGGGGAAAGCAGATGTCTATAGTTACACATGGTGTGATGTTAATAGTCAGATGTGAGCATAGAAGGAGGTGGGGTGGTGAGAGGGAAGAGGAAGCAAGTGCCAAGGGCTTCCTGGAAGAGGTGACACTTGAGAGGAGACTTGAGGGATGAATAGGGATCAGAAAGTTAAGAGGGGCAAGAAATAGTGTGGCGGGCACAGTTTCACATTCAAGGCAAGGTTGGCAGGAACTGAGGCCAGGGAGGTAGCGGGTGGGCTGAACATGGAGAGCTTTGTAAATCTCATTAAGGAGACTGGACTTTATAAACCCCTAACTTGTATTCTGCACTGTGTGAAAATTGAGCAAGTATTTCCTCTCTGAGCCTCAGTTTCCTTATTAGTAATATGGAGATGATAATGATTGCCAGGCTTTATCTCATGACATTATAGTGAGACTTAAGATAATAATAGTGGCCAACAATTACTGAACACTCACTATGTGCCAGACAGACTTTGCATTAAGCTCTTCACATGAATTAACTCATTGAATCCTCACCACAACTTTATGAGATAAGGTACTATTATTGAGCCCATTTTATAGATGGGAAATCAGAGGCATAGAAGTTAAGTAACTTGTCTCAGATCAGAAAGCTAATACATGGTGGAGTCGGGATCTGAACCGAGGCACTCTGGCCACAGAGCACTTCTCAGTAGTGTGTGTGTGTGTGTGTGTGTGTGTGCACGTGTGTGTGCATGCTTATGTTTATAGTGCTATCTCTCTGTCAAGCTTAAGAGCCTAGTTATGTTTGCTTGAGGCAGAAGAAGTGCATAGCTCTTGACTTGCCGTGTGTAGTGTTTGGCTTCTCCTCTGCTACAGCTGAGCCTCTAAGCTGACTTCCTCCACATTTGCCATTCAAGTCGCCACCTCCTTCCTGAGCACTGGTTCCTCATCTCCATTGGAGTTCTAGACACAGCCACTGAATTTTCTGCCCTGCTGTTAGTTTTCACCTTTAACCTGGCTGCCCTTCCAGGTACTTCTGGTTGAATGCACTAATCCTGCAATTGACTTAAGTAAGAACTTTGAGTCTTGTTTGATTCCTGCATCTCCTGAGGAGCATTGTTACTGCTTCCTTCTCAATGTTGTTCCCAGATGACATTTATATTTCACCTCTTTGCACCTTCTAGCTCTCTGCGCCTTTTGTGACATCTATGGCAAAAGCCCTGGTCCTTTTGATTATAGTGACTCCTCTCATTCATGCTAAAGTAACGTGTTTAGAAAAGTAAAAAAACTCACAGACTCCCCCATTACCCACTGCATAAAACACAATCTCCTTAGTTTGACATTTGAGACCTGTGTTTTAGGTTCATATCTTCCACTATCCCCTTCTATGAACTCAGTCTTCCATTCAAACCGTATTCCCCTTTCCCTATAGCAGCCTCTGTGCATTGTTTACATAGCTTCCTGTCTGTGCCTGGAACGATACTTTTTTTTTTTTTTTTTAAGATGTTGGGGGTAGGAGTTTACTTATTTATTTATTTATTTTTGCTGTGTTGGGTCTTCGTTTCTGTGCGAGGGCTTTCTCTAGTTGTGGCAAGCGGGGGCCGCTCTTCATCGCGGTGCGCGGGCCTCTCACTGTCGCGGCCTCTCTTGTTGCGGAGCACAGGCTCCAGACGCGCAGGCTCAGTAGTTGTGGCCCGCAGGCCTAGTTGCTCCACGGCATGTGGGATCCTCCCAGACCAGGGCTCGAACCCGTGTCCCCTGTATTAGCAGGCAGATTCTCAACCACTGCGCCACCAGGGAAGCCCTGGAACGATACTTTTATTCCCCTTCTTGAGCTCTTCCCTGCCCTGCCACTTACTCTCAAAATCTTACGTGTTCTTAAAACTGCAGCTCTGTGGTAATTCTTACCAAAACCTTCCTGGTTCATCACAGCAGGAAGTTTCCTCTCCCTTCTCTAACTGGTTTAGTGTTTGGCTTATACCTCTTTTATGGTCGTCATCGCATACCACCTTGTGTTAATGCTCTTTGTGTACTCATCTTATCGTCTCTATTGGTCTGAAATTTCTTAGAGGGCAGGCACTTACTGTTATTTCCTTATTGTCTGGAGCCCAGCAGGCTGACACAGTACAAATGTGCTGAATGAATATATTTTGAAGCACTGAGTTATATTCACTATCTTTTTTTTTATATAAGAATTTCAACATGTCAATTCGCTATAAGAATTTAGTGGTCATAGGGCAGTTATTAATTAGATATTTGGGTTTTTGTTTTGTGTGTGCGGGAAGGGATTAATATAGTGAGCCTGAGCCTGTTTGTCCTTAGAAATGCCTGCTTGCAAGGTTGGTCCTTGACTGGTATCTGAACTTGGATTGCAGAAGGGTTCCCACCACTCTAAGTGATACCAGTAGCTCACTGTATCTAAACTGTGCAAACAATGCAGTTTATGTTCAGCACCTGCTTTCCTTCGGGGAGTCTGGAATTTGGGTACATGCCAGGCAGGGGGTATCTACATGACCAGTCCCCAGTAAAAACCCCTGGACGCTGACTCTCTAATGAGCTTCCATGGTTGTTAACATTTCACACATGTTGTCACAACTTGTGTGTATGACTCAGCTGAGATAGGCCTCTTCGAAGCCCATGCCTGGTTTTCCCCAGACTTCACCCCATCTACCTCTTTCCCTTGCTGATTTTGCTTTGTATTCATCGCTGTAATAAATCACGGCTGTATGATTGTATGCTGTCCTATGAGTCCTCCCACTGAACCATCAGAAATCTGGGGCTGGTCTTGGGGATCCACTCAACACACCATGAAATGCCACAAATGCAGACCCAATCCTTTTGTTTTCTTTTTTCTTTTAGCTAAGACTTCAGAGTTATTAAAGTTTTGGAGAGGTTATTGGTCCTCACATAAGAGAAGAACCCAGTTCTTAAGACTGTATGCATATGGGCATGTGAATGAACATAATGCTCTGTGAGATAAAGCTGAAGGCTTCTTGACTGCTGTCTGTAAAATTTGGGTGAGAAAGAGCTATTGGAGGAGGCTTGGTTGGATTTTTCATAACATCTCAAGTACTGTCAGAGTCCTAAAAATATTAGTTATCAGAACTAGGCTCTTAGAAAAACTAGGGGCAGTATTAGCCTGGGATCCACCCGTTCTTATTATTCCTCTGAATCAGGAGTTGAGTTCCTTGGGACATTTTTCCTGCCTGAAAATAAGGGGTGGGCAGGAGGGCATCCATAATGTTGAGATTCTATTGTGTCGGACATCAGCTAGGTATTTAACATGAATCATTTCCTTTAGTCCTCACAGAGGTCCTCAAAGGTAGGAATTTTAAGCTGTACAAATATAGTTAAGGAAAATGAAACTTAGAAGTGAAATACTTGTCAAGAGTCGCATAGCTAGTGAGTGCTAACCCTGGAATTCAAGCCTAGGTCCAAACTCCCAAGTCAGTGCTTTTTTTTTTTTTTTCCCCATTGTGCTGCCTGAACACAATGGTGTGACTTCATAAAATAATTAATAATCAATCACTATATCAGCTCTTTTACAAGTGGCTAAGCCTTACCTGGGCCTCAGTAAATGTTAAGTTTTGAGAAGTTTTATCTTCTGGTGCCTAGCTGGAAGGTTTAGAGAAGGAGGAAGTTTCCCTGGCAATGGTGGCTCCTGTGCATGCCTTAGGCTTGTGTATTGCCTTTCCAGGGTCCTGGCTCTATTCACAGGGCCCAGGAGTGTGCTGCAGTCCATGAGTGGGTGGAGGCAGGAGTGGCCTGCTCTGTCATTTTGTCAGTTTCAGAGCAAGTGTGTCTGAAATCTTTCTTCCTGATAATCTTGGATAAAAGCTTGTCTGGGAACAATCTGCTTTATGAAATTTGAAAGTAAATGGAGAGTTGTGTTTTTTTTTAGAGAACAGAGCTATAAGGAGGAAAATAGAAATAGGTGATTTGGGGTGCCCTCTTCTATTCTTATTAGTTTCATCCTAGGAAATGCTTTTATACCACATTGCTTTTAGATGATAAGCATATTTCAGTAAGGAAACAAGGCCTTGGGCTCCACAGAGTACAGTGGGAAGTGCTGGGTGTGAGCAAATAAATTTAGCATCCGGTCCAGGGCCCAGCACAGACTAGGTACACAATGAACATTTGTTGAATAAATGCAACTGGGGGTAAGTGTCTTACCTCTTTTGCTGCCCAAAGGACAGAGTAACTTGGGCCCCAGTTCCCATTAGTGTGCTCCTGCTGAGGAAGGGAAGATTCACTTTTTTTAGATGAGATGTTGAACCTGGGGCCAGGCCATCATCATTTCAGAGAATGAAATGCAAATGGTTTCTCCTTGGTGGGATGAGATTTTATTTGTGATGCTGAGAATAGATGTAGTGGTGGAGGTCGTAATAATAAGAGCTAGTACTTAGGTAGTGTTTATTATGCGAGACTAAATGCTTTACACATACAAACCCATCTCATCCTCACATCATACCTTTAAGTAGATATTTTACCAATGAGGAAGCTGAAATGCAGAGAGACTATAAGTAACTTGCCCAAGGTCACATATAAGTGGTAATTCTGAAATGTACATGTGGATACCAAAGAGCAGCCACTTAACTGCTCTTCAGTGATATTATAAAGGAATAGGAACCTAGGCATTTTCCCCCAATTTTTTTTTTTATTGTGGTAAAATACACATAAAAGTTATCATCCTAACCTTTCCTAAGTGTTCAGTGGCATCAAACAGATTCACAATGTTGTGCGGCCATCACCATCATCCATCTCGTAACTCTTTTCATCTTATAAAACGGAAATTCTATACCCATTGAACAGTAATTCCCCATTTCAACCTACTCCTACCCCCCGGCAACTACCATTCTACTTTCTGCTTCTGTGATTTGATTACTCTAAGTACCTCATGTGAGTGGCATCATACAGTATTTCTCTTTTGGGGACTGGCTTATTTCACTTAGCATAATGTCCTCAAAGATCTCCCAGATTGTAGCATATGTCAAGATTTCCTTCCTTTTTAAAGGCCAGTAATATTCCATTATATGTATATACCACATTTTGTTTATCCATTCATCTGTCAATGGATACTTGTGTTGCTTCCACTTTTTAGCTGTTGTGAAAAATGCTGCTGTGAACATGGGTGTATAAATATCTCTTCAAGTCCTTGCTTTCAGTTCTTTTGGGTATGTACCCAGAAGTGGAATTGCTGGATCATATGATAATTCTACTTTCAATTTTTTGAGGAACTGCCGTACTGTTTTCCACAGAGGCTGTACCACTTTGCACTCCCATCAACTCTGCACAAGGGTTCTAATTTCTCCACATCCTTGCCAACACTTGCTATTTTCTGTTTTTTTTTTTCTTTCATAGTAGCCACATCTTAATGGACGTGAGATGGTATCTCATCGCAGTTTTGATTTGCATTTCCCTAGTGATTAGTGATGTCAGGTATCTTTTCATGTGCTTATTGGACATTTGTATATCTTCTTTGGAGAAACATCAAGTCTTTTGCCCATTTTTAATTGGGTGGATTTTTGGTTGAGTTTTCTGTAACTTTTAGATATTAATTCTTTATCAGGTATATGTGATTTTCAATTTTTTTCATTCTGTGAGGTGCCTTTTTACTTTAAAATTTTCATGAATTCCAATTTATTTTTTTCTTTTGCTGCCTGTGCCTTTGGTGTCATAGTCGAGAAGTCACTGCCAAATCCAATGTCGTGAAGCTTTTGCCCTATGTTTTCTTCTAAGAATTGTATGTTTTAGGTCTTATATTTAGGTCTTTGATCCATTTTAAGTTGATTTTTGTATATGGTGTTAGGTAAAGGGCCAACTTCATTATTTTACATGTGGATATCCAGTTTTATCAGCATTATTTATTGAAAAGACTGTCCTTTTTCCATTGAGTGGTCTTGGCACCCTTGTCAAAAATCATTTGAGGCAACCTAGGCATTTTGAAAGGCCATCTAGTTCTTGCTATTTCTTTGCTTTATTTGTTAAAAGAATAGTACGGGTGAAAGGCTTCTCTTTCCATGAATTCCTGGAGCAATTTCTGGAAATTCTGCTTTTCTTTTAGGTCTAGATAAACCTTAAACAATATTTTAAATTTTTATCAGAAAGAAATGAAAGTTCATGTTTTAGTCTTTTCATACTTTTCCCCCTAACATAATGTTGTTTTTTTCTTCCCTCAAATACCAGGCAAATAGTAGAAATCAAGTTCAAACAAGCGGGAAAGACTTTATAAACTCAAGTTCCCCCACTGGGAGACCAGTTCATGGAGAAACATGATGACCGGTTGGGAATTTGGATTCTTTTGAGTTTTGTGATATGAAAGTCTATTCTGTGACCTTGAGGAAATGGGAGATTTTATTGCTTGTTCTGTTGTCTTTTAGAGTTGAATGTGCATTTTTGAGTCATTGGAGCATGGGGGTTGAGGAACTGTGAGCTCTTTTCTCTAATGAGTTTCATAGCATCATTAATTAAAGATGGCAAAGCGTTAACTTCTCGTTTGGACATGCTTCCAGTTGTGCTGGACTTGTTTGTTAGACCACATAGTTAGTTTTAATTAAATATTTTGTGGTGTTCATATTTGCATTGAGGGAGCGTACTGACCAAAATAAAATGGAAATGCAATTGCTTGCCAGATTCCAGCCACAGATCCTCCAACCTTTTTTTGGTAATAGGATTTTTCATTTGTGCAGAACTAAATAATATGACAGCTGTGAGGCCTTAACCATGGAAATGCCTATTTATTTGCCTGTTGGAACAATTTCCATGACAGAATGTGTTGAGAGCATGCCCTTGATTTTTAAGGACAGGTTTATAAAAACATCAGTTATGAGATATATCAGCTTACATTTCATGGATGTTTTCAAAATTTGATGTGGCTGAAACTTTTCTCCATGTCTGTCTCTTGGAGAAAGTTTATAATTCAAAATCCTTGAAGAGAAAATAGAAAACTGCTCATCTCTAAAACATAGAATTTGATTAATAACAGTTCTCAAATTACTTTCTTCCTTATAGGTATTTGTATTATGTAAAGAAACTGGGCAGGTGGAGTAGCAGTTTATTAACAAACAATTAGCTTTTGTGATTACTTCTCTTGTGAAATCATTTTGATTCTTTGGTTTATTTATTTGGTTTCTAAAAGGTAGTTGTTTGAGGAGGAGGAAAACTCCTTCTGGAGACTTCAAGGTACTTAAAGTGCCACATTTCATAGGAGCCCCATGTGGCAATGGTTTGCATTAAATGGACTATTAAGCTACAGGTTAAGAGAGAAATGAGCAGCCCTGACTGAGAATAGAACACAGAAGGGCAAGGGACATGTGGCTGACAATGGCCTCCACTGCCCTGTCAGATAATCCTTTCTGATCTATCCCAGAAGGGTTTGAGGGAGCTCTGTTGGTAGAGCCCAGGGTCACCCCTAATTTGAAGAGGTTAGAGGCTGGGTTGGTGTCATTTTCCCTGGTGAGTTGTGTCTTTTTCAATGATTCAGAGTCCGATCTATAGAACAACGGGCTTTCGCTGAAGCAGACTATACCTCACATCGGACCTTGCTCATCTGGCTTCTTTTGACTCATACTGGGTACATACCCAAATTTAGCACATAATAATTATCTTTCCTATAGAATTCACCAGTTACATACTGTGTGTAGGTTCGATCTCAGCTAGACTGTCAGCATGTCAAGGTTATTCATCCCCTTCTCCCACAGCTTTTGTATTCCTGTAACAGCTGGTAGGATTCCCAGGGAATGAGGTTGAGAGTTATGGGTCTTTCTCAATTTCAAGAAACTGAGAAAGCAAACATCTATTTGCTGCATGTATTCCCTTATTTATGAGCTCAAAGTTTAGCTATATGACTCCACATGAGTTACTCCCAACATCTTGCTAACCACACGATTTAAGCCAGAAGAGAGGGATTGAAGTGAGCACACATGAGAGACTTCAAGTATGTATTTGAAGAGCTGTTGTAGGCGTGTTGGAAGACAGCTGTTTGCTGTGTCCACAGTGGACGTGCAAAAGGGAACAGATGGCAGATTAGATGGTAAAAACTTAGATGATAAAGGGCTGGTCCACCTTTAGGATAGGAAAGGAACTTAGAAGTTGTCTATCCCAGTCTTTATTCTACAGATGAGGAAACTGAGGCAAAGGCAGGTTGAATGATGAATCCAGGCTCACAAAGCTACTGAGTAGCACAGTCAGTGTTGAATTAATGTCTTGAGGCTTGCCGTTTTCCCATAATCCCAAAACAGGCTTGCTGTTTTCCCATAATCCTCTACTCCCAATCTTCAATCATTGCAAACGCTGTGACTAGATGTTCAAGTGCTCTACCCAGCAAAACTGAGGTCTCTTCTTTTTGGATTTTTTTTAAAGTTAAAAGGCTAGATGGCTGTCTTCCTGGTGGAGGGGGTGTGCAAGTAAAGACCAGAAAAAAAGAATATTTTCTGGAGGTCGCTGTGAGCCAGTATAAGTACTGAGAGTTCTTTTGGAAGATGCACATTTGTACACATGTACCATTTCGCTGCCACGCCATACTTTATCTCTTCACCCTGAAGTAGTTTCTAGGGCATTTGGTTTTCCCTTGTGCTGCGGAATGGTGATGGGGCAGGAGCTGCTAGCATCCTATGGCACCTGCCAGTTTCCCTAAATAGAAGGCAAGCAAGAATCCTCAAGCTGGGTTTTTACATCTAACAAGTGAGAGCCCAGGGATCAGAGGAAGCTGCTGGGAGGCTGTCCTTGAAATGCAGATGAACTTAGGATGAAAGGGAAAGCACAGTGTTTGGCATGTAGTTGTCACTTAAGAAATAATTATTGAACAAATGAATTATGGTGCTTCTCTTCCTTCCCTTGTAATTATAGAGCGGGAAGGGAACTTAAAGACAAATTCAGCTCAACCTTTTCATTTTATGGGATGAGACAAGTGAAGACTAGTGATTTGCCCAAAGTCTCACAGCTAGTTAGGGACGGTGCTGGGGCCAGGCACATGTCATTCTCTGTCTTGATATTGTATTACGTTGAACCAAGTGAAATTGTCATTTCTGTGGATCAGAGCATTTGCATATTGCAATTTTGTGTGGTTCCACCTAATATGTTTGAAGGACCAATACTAAGTATACTTTCTTCTCAGTAATAGCAATAACAACCTTGGCCTTCTCTGTGAAACAAGCCCAGAGCAGTGTAGCTTAGTGTGAAGATCAAGAATACTGGTTCTGAATCAGATGATCCTGGTTTTATATCCTTGGTCTTTCTAAGCTGAAGTTTCCGTATCTATGAAATAGAAAAAATATTATGCACATCACTCCTGAGATTGTTTTAAAGGTTAGATGAACTGATTCTTTGAAAGGCTTAGTATATAGTGCCTGGCACGTAGTAATTACTTAATGAGTATATGCTATTATTCATTGCATTAATAAGGAAGAGAATAGAACTCATAAAGTTTTAAAGATTTTTAATCCTTCTAGACAGCACATTCATTTCTTTTTCTCTGAAATCTGTGGGTTATGCCATACGTTTGTTGTCTAACTTGGACATATCTTTCTATTATTTCATACACTTCTGCTGGTTATAGGGAATATGCTTGGAATGATGTTCTTTTTTTAAGACCTTGGCTTTGACAAAACGTGCTGTTGTTCCATGCAAGATCATCATGGTAGAAGTAAAGCAAACATGTGTGAATATGCAAAATTAGACCAAGATCTCCATTAAGGGACTGGGTCTCTTCTGTAGCAGTCATGCATGATTCCTCCTCAGTTTCTAGCTGAGGCCAGGTGTATAGTCGGGGCTCAGAATGACTGACCAGCCGACTAAGTGTATTCTTCTAAAACCTGGACCCTGGAACTATATCCAATGTTTGTCCATCTCTGTCTTAGGGGTCAGCAAATATCTCTACTGCCTGGGCTTGGAAACAGCCACGTGTAAAGTGTTTCTCATAGAACTCTTCATAACCCAGTGACACATCCAGAGCAAATATGTTTTCAGACAGCTGCATACTTAGGGGAAAAGTTATCACCCTCTGGGTAAGAATGTACTAAGGCACTCCCAGCCCTGAGAAGGAAGCAGTAGACTTACCCTGAAAACAAATACTTCCCTGGCAGAGAAAATAAACAGAAGCCCTTTCTCCTTCTCTTCAGTACCACCAGCCCACTATTCTTAGGGATCGTAGACTTTGGGGTGTGTTGCCCTAGTGTCTATGCTGCCTTTAGACAGGACCAAGGCATGAAACCAAGGGGAGGAGGCCATGCCCGAGTTAAGCCTTTTTCCACAGTGATTTGCAGGGAGGGGTACTTGCGGCGCACTGTTCTAACAGCTACCGGTAAATTCCCTTGTCAGCTTCCACTTGAACTGATCTCCTCCCGTTTCTCCATCCTCTATCTCCATTTACTTTGCACACATTTCTTTTGCCATTGTAAATGGAAGTAAAGTTCGATCTTTAGAGAAACGTGCTACGTGAATAAAACACTATTTATTGAAAAGGCAGAAACTTACTAAGAATTGGCCACCATTTTGCAAAAATAAGCAGTATCCCCCATTTTACAAATGGGAAAACTGAGGTTCAGAGAAATTAGCTGGCACCAGATCACACAGCAAATAATCAATGCAGCTACTACTGCAGCCTCAGTGGGAGGTGATCTTTAACCTCACTGTAGGCCTGTAAGGCTGGGGTGGGGAGCACAGCTTTTACAGGCCTTTCAGAGTTGAGAAAATTGGAGCAAAAGGATTGTGAATTACTGGTTTACCCAGCTCTACTATAGGGAGTAGAAAATGTGTACATTCCTTCATTCACATATTTATTAAAACCACTTTTATTCAGTCTCTGCTCTTGGTTCAACATTGTGCTAGGCACTGAGAGGGTATCAAAGGGGTAGAGGACATGGCTCCTGTCTCAGGAGCTTTTATCCTATAAGGAGATAAGAGTCCTGAAACACCTGTCCTTAATGTAAGAAGAGGAGTTTGATTATGTGATAAAAACAGTCGGTGCATTTAGAGGCGGGAGAGATCTATGTAGGTGGTGAGGAAAGATTTTGCGTGTTAAACATTCAGTCTCAAATGGTGGTGCTTATGGTGGCAGAGGAGAGATTTCTTAAGATTTAAGAAAAACTTTTAAGATAATTGTAGAGTCTTATATAGTTGTAAGAAATAATACAGAGAGACCTGTGTACGCTTTACCTGGTTTCCCTCAATGGTAACATCTTGCACAACTATAGTATAATAATCACAACTAGGATGATGACATCAGTACAATTCAGATATCCTCAGTATTACATGTACTCACGTGTGTGAGCACAAGAGTGCTCACCTGGGTGTGTTAAGTGCTGTACAATCTTATCACGTGTATCCACCACTATCAAGAGGCCGATCAGTTCCATCCCCACAAGGATCTCTCCCTTTTTCCTTTTACAACCATCTCCATCTTCCTCTTGCCTACTCTATCCCCATTCCCAACCCCTGGCAACCACTCTTCTGTTTTCCATTTCTATAATCTTGCCATTTCAAGAATGTCACATAGATGGAATGATAGAGCATATAACCTTTGGGATTGGCTTTTTTTTTTTACAGTTAGCATAATTCCCTTAAGATTCATCCAAGTTGTTGTGTGTATCTATAGTTTGTTCTTTTTATTGCTTCGTAGTATCCCATGGTGTGGATATACTGCAGTTTAACTCTTCACCTCTTGAAGGGCATCAGGATTATTCCTAATTTCTGACTATTACAATAAAGCTGCTGTGAACAAGATTTTTTTTTTTACACTATTTATGTAGCATAGTTGGGTCTAACCTCAGGTAGAGCATGAAGTGGGAGTCACTGTCGTGCCTTCCCTGGGGATATTTTATTCTTTCATTTAGCACTCATTCAGTGAGTACTTTTTTGAGCTAAGCATTATACAACTTACATTCTACTAAGAAGTAGGTGAAGGAAAATTACCTTTGTTGACTCTTGGACTTCAGTGGCCTACAGCTCTCAGTATATGGCTTCTTTGGAAAATCAAGCTGGAAGTCCAGGGTGTGGACCTCATTAAGCTCCTGTGGACTCTGACAGGCCTCAAGAATTCAATTTTCAGGGTTTTACTCTCTGAATTCTCCTGGACCAAGTCAGACTTTCTGTAGCATTTAATGATTAAAAATTTAATTGAAAATCTTACCAGTCAGCCTTCAGAATTATTTTGGAAACAGAAGAATAAAAGAAGTTTCTGCAAAAATTGTTTACAAATCTGCTCTTCCTTAAAGACAAAAATTTAAAAATGGGACCTAATCAAACTTATAAGCTTTTGCACAGCAAAGGAAACCATAAAAAAAAAAATGAAACGACAACTTACACAATGGGAGAAAATATTTGCAAATGATGTGACCAACAAGAGCTTAATCTCCAAAATATACAAACAGCTCATACAATTCAACAAAAAAAAAAACAACCCGATAAAAAATGGGCAGAAGACTGTAATAGACATTTCTCCAAAGAAGACATACAGATGGCCAGTAGGCAGATGAAAAGATGCTCATCACCACTAATCATTAGAGAAATGCAAATCAAAACTGCAATGAGGTATCACCTCACACCAGTCAGAATGGCCATAATTAAAAAGTCTACAAATAACAAATGCTGAGGAGGGTGTGGAGAAAAGGGAACCCTCCTGCACGGTTGGTGGGAATGTAAGTTGGTGCAGCCACTATGGAAAACAGTATGGATGTTCCTCAGAAAACTAAAAATAGATTTACCATATGATCCAGCAATCCCACTCCTGGGCATATACCCAGACAAAACTTAATTCAAAAAGAAACATGCACTCCTATGTTCATAGCAGCACTATTCACAATAGCCAAAACATGGAAACAACCTAAATGTCCATCGACAGATGAATGGATAAAGAAGATGTGGTACATATATGCAATGGAATATTACTCAGCCATAAAAAAAGAATGAAATAATGCCATTTGCAGCAACATGGATGCAACTAGAGATTATCATACTAAGTAAGTCAGAAAGAGAAAGACAAATACCATATGCTGTCATTTATATGTGGAATCTAAAATATGGCACAAATAAACCCATCTACAAAACAGAAACAGATTCACAGACATAACTTCAATTTAAGAAGTTAATTAAAAAATCTTCTTTTCTTTTTATAAGACTGGTAGACAAGGACTTTGACTCCTAGGAAGATATTAGACATTTGCCAGATAAAAGCTAGTTAAGGGGAAAGTTGAAATCCCACTTTTCCTTCAGTTTTACATCCGTGAAGGGGGTTTCTTTCCATCTGCCCTCAAATGAGCTGTGTTGTTAGTTTGAGCCCATACTGAAAGTCTGTTCTATCCCCTCTGTTATTTAGCATATGTCATTTCATTTGAGTTTTGTTCAGAATTACAGAAGCTTCTGTCCTCAGGTGAGACTGAGTCCCACAGAATAGACCTCATTGGTGTTTTGCCTTCTGGCTTTTAGGGGCCCCCAGGTGCTTTTCCCTTTAGCGGGGACCATACATCATATATAGCTGTGATTTCAACGTGGAGTGGGTGTGGGATTTCTCTTGACTCAAATTGCCCTTTTCTCACCTCCTACTTCTTTCCTCCCTACCTTGAAACCTCTTCTGACTGATCCAAGTAAGAAGGAACACCCAAATAAGAAGATACTGCATTAAATACATGCAAATACTGGTGTGTTGTAGCAGGCAGAAGGCTGTGATGTGAGTAACTAGTCATTCCAAGGGCTGATAGAAACTAGTTTGTAAATGTAGATGATGGAAACATTTTCCCCCTACCAGCTCTGTGGGATTGTGGGAAGAAATGAAACACTAAAATTTAAGGTGGTGGGTTTTTTTTGTATAATTCTTTTTTTAATGAATGTTGAAGGATGGTAGTTTTCTGTGCTTCTGAGGTACATGCATGTAATACAGTGAACATGTAATAAAGTGAAGCCCTGTGATGATATCATTTATTTCCCTTGTATCTCAGCCTAAAGTGGTGGCATTTGAAAGCTATTATTTTGGGGAATAATATAATTAGGGACCCAGAATTTGAAGTGAAAGAGCGTTGCAGGCTGACTAGTTCTCTGATCTCCTCAGTCTTTTCTTCCATTCTTTTTTCTTCTCTTGTATCTAAGACGGAAAAAAAAAAAAATCAGGCAGAGAATATCATATCTTTAGATAAGATTTTTTTTCTTCACATCTCTATTAATTTACTTAATTCCTTTTTGCAACGCCTTCCTGAGGTTCACCACACTCCTTTTTTCTTTTTGGTGGCTTTGGCCTTCCAAATGGAAGAATAAGGCAGAAGGAATTTGAGGCATGTGGTGGTTAAGCCTGCCCTTAAAGCCCAAGCTCTATTTTCAGACCATTGTGTTGCACCATCTCTACCATTAAACTTTTACAAAGTTTAGTCTTAATTTATCTGAGTTCATTAAATGCTTTTCCTGGGGAAATGTTTCTTTTCTCCTCTGACTTGTCTCTTGGTGAAGGTGAGAGTTCTCCCTGGGTTTAAGAAAGATGAATTTTCAGTTACCTTGTGAAGGCTTGATTTTAGGACATTGTGTCAGGTCACACCAAGAAGTTTGCTCTGGGACACATGACCCATGGCTGTTGTGGCTGAATAGCGTCCGCTAGGCTGCTGGAGGCCTTCTGGCTCCTCCTGTCCTTAGGCTGCTTCAGAAAGTTCAGTCCGAGGAAACCTGTGGGCAGAATCTGCCGGAGACTAGAAAATGAAACAAGCCGGAGAGTCCGCGAGGGTCAGAGAGAAAGGGGCAGGAAGAGCCAAAGACTTCTAAGGCTACAATCCAGGCATCTAGAGGGTGACACCATTGTCCAAGAGGGGCAGGGCGGCATGGAGGTCAAGCGTGTGGACACTGGTGCTGAACAGCTGAGTAGAGTCCTGCACTGCCACTTACTAAGTTACTTAGTCTCTCTGTTTCCTTATCTGTAAAATGCTTACCTTGGCATACAGTTGTGAGAAATTAATGAATTAATGCTATAAAGTGTTTAGAACAATGCCTGTCATATGGTAAGTGCTGCCTAAGCCTTTGATATTCTTATAGTTATTATTAGTCAATAACAACGAATTTTGCCTAGTTTGCTATTTACTGTCAAGAATAAGGGCTATTTAATTCGGTTGTAAAATATCTTACTCTTTAGAGGAGCCTGAACACAACTGAATGACTATGTTAAACTTACTCCTGCCAGAATGGGATGGCGTCATTCTGGGCTTTGAGATGAAAAGTGTTCTCGTGAGTTTTGGGGCCATGGCCTATTGTAGCCAAATTCTGCTGTGGTCTGAATTTTGCTCTTCTCACCAGTATGAATCAGAGCATTTTATTGCTGGCTCTAGGAGATCCCTCTTTGGAAAAGAAAGATCATCTTTTTCAGTGCCATTGTTTTGCAAATGAGGTGAACAAAGACCCAGAAGGTTAAGTGACTTGCCCAACATCACATAGGTCAGGAGTGTCTGAGCTGGGAGAGAGATTGACCTTAATTCCCATGACAGTGTTCTTTTTCCAGTACATTCGGGTTTTCCACAATCACAGCCCTCCTCTGAAGTGTAACGTACCTGATGAGTCTCTCTCACACAGATGTCCTTGGAGGTATTTATTGATCAGTCTTTATTGAGTAAGGATTTATAAAATGAGTGCTCATCTTCTTCTGTAATCAAAGTTATGTGGAAGATTGATTTACCTAAATATTTTCAGCTTTCCATTATAGCTTGACCATTTATTTAAGATCTACCTCCGCTAGGAGAAAAACCAGTATAATAAGAATTTATAAGTATTACCTGACCCATATGTTTGTAGGGTTTTTTTTTTTTTTTTTTTTGGGGAGTTTGTAGTTTTTGAAATGAAAACTTGAAATTCTATTATCAGTTTGTAGAAGGTAACTGTTATCTATAAAATACACACATATACCCATATCTGTGTGTGAATTAGTATTTAAGAAGACAGACGGGGATGAAGTTTCTCCACTCCTCTGAGCCCAGTTCCTTTTCTGTAAAATAGGAATGATAATGATACTTTCCTTACAGTGTATGTACGTCTTCTAACATGGTGGGTCTTCATAGTTACTTACAACAGCAGTAAGTAACTTCACATATAATCCTGCTAATCTCCCTGAAAACAAAACAAAAAAAACCCAACTACATCTGAACCAAAATAAACCTTGTTAGGACGTTGTTTTACTGGGGAGAGGTGCCTGATTTTACCCCCTACCTGGGCATCCTGGCTTTATAGTCACTTAGCAACAGTTTTCTTTATATAACAATAGGATGAGGAGTTCTCAGAATTTCATAAATTGGTTGCAAATGATTGAGAAGTAAATATATATATGTGTATATATATATTTATAGCATATATTCATGTATACAAATGCTGTTATATTCAAATGTGTATATATATTTGAAAATATCTGTATATATACACACTATATTTTAGATAGGTGGATAGGTAGGTAGATAGAGTATATGTGTGTCTATTCTTGTTCCTCCTCACTAAGCTTAGTCATTACTCGGCATTTGCTCAAGGACAGGTCTTCAAGACTCCACTGGTAGATGTCTGTGGAAGGCTCTGCCGCCTTCTGATGAGCTCCTCAAGATGCCAGAAAGGCTGAAAAGATGCTGGCACTGGTTCTGCTGTCCAGTTTGGAGCTCTGTTTGTCTTTGGTCATTGTATCCACTCTGCAAATAGTACGGGGTTCATGTGATGGAAGAGAAGGTTTAAATTCCCTCTGATTGGAGAAGAGTCACTTTCAGCTTCAAGTCAAAACTCCAAAACCGTTTCCTGGGTACCATCATCATATAGTCCCAGCCTCCATCCCATCCCCACTGCTTTCCAGTTGCTTAGGGTTGGAGATGAGGGGGGATTTGTTTAATATCCTCTATTGTGTGAATTACACCTGTGAATTCCATCTCAGAGCCCTTGATGAAATAGGTATTGTTTGAAATGTTATCTGATGAAATAAAATTGGAATCAGAATTCTGGAGGATTGACTAAAGTCTTACTAGTAAGAAATAAGATCTATAATTCTACAAAGAGTAAACTGTAGAATTCCTGTCCCCTAAATCCCTACCCCAAATAGGTCTGTGGTTTAACTTTAATCTCACTCTTCTTTGTGTCCAAAGTCTCCCTTCTCAAGGACCTTTATCCTGAATCCACAATCTCCCCAATTCCTGTTTTTTGACTTAAATCCCACTCTTTCTGATATACCGAGCCTGGGCCTGTGTTATTACACACTTAGGTAATTTTGAGGCTCTATCATCACCTTGAAATCTTTCTCAGACATTCTCCTCCTCTTGCTTCCCACTTCAGGACCGGGTCCAGGTTGCTCATTAATTACATTCTTGAGCCTAGGTAGCAATGAATGCAGTTTGGGAAGGTAGGCTGGTTGTACAAGCAAGCATGTGACTAGTCTCACTCACAGAGAAGAATACCTGACCGAGAAGGCCAGTTCGCTCAGGTAGTTATTGTAATGGTCAAGAGTGCCAAGTTCAAGGATTTTCACCCTAGCTCATTGGGTACAGATCCCATGCCCCTAACGCCACATGGCCCTTTCCCCGATGCCCACTGCGAGTGCCAAGGGAAAAGGCTCGGAGCCACCCATTTCTGCTCCTGAGAAAATACTCAGAGCACACACACGCTGATTACTGATGGTGGCTAAAGAATGTCCACTTCTTAAATGAAAGACAGTGTGCTTCTGTGTGTGTATAAATATAGACATCCTTTTGTTTTTCTGCACTCCACCCTCTCTAAAGTAGTGTTATGCTGTCTTCTGCATTGAATTCAGTGAGTGTAGGTTGTGAATTGTCTAAATCTTATCCCATAGTCAAGGCTCCACTCAAGTTTCACCACTTCCCAGTTCTTGCCCTCATCTCTTCACTTCCCCACTCGTCACACAGTTGTCACAAATATACCCCTTTGTCGGTAGTC
Source organism: Neophocaena asiaeorientalis asiaeorientalis (assembly GCF_003031525.2). NCBI lineage: Eukaryota > Metazoa > Chordata > Mammalia > Artiodactyla > Phocoenidae > Neophocaena > Neophocaena asiaeorientalis. Next base: position 2,118,574 of record NW_020175049.1, read on the forward strand.
CTTTTCCTCCTCTGCAGATGTGTTGTCTGCCCGGCTCTGTCACTTAGCAGCTGTGTGACCTTGGACAAGCCGCTTGACCTTGCTGAACCTCAGCTTTCACATCAATGAAAGAAGGATTATGATGATACTTGTTCCTACCTGCCCTCCTGCCCTCCCAAGGTTGTTGTGAAGAGTGCATATGCCAGAGTATAGTGTAAACCCCCAACCTTGTACAAAAGGGAGCTGTTATTATTGCTGGGAGCCAAATCTTCTTGACAACAGGAACCAGGTCTTACTACTTAATAGTTGTATCTGTAGTGCCTCACTCAGTCCCAAACAGGGGACACTCTGAATGAGAGAGGAAAGGAGGACGGAGGGGCAGAAAGAAGGGAAGGATGACTTTTGTCAGTTTTTATACCCTATTTTACTAGTTATCGTTCTCTCCTTCAATATAGCTATATCTTATGAAAGATTTTTTTTTTCCTAAAAAGACATTTTGCACTGGGCAGAAGGATGACTTTTTTTTTTTCCTTCCAATATTCTTCCTCTACATCTCTTGCTCCCTCAGCTAGCTGGGTAGTGGTGTTGGAATTTACTCTGATCATTTGATTTTACGCTCATGAGAAGAAAACTTATACAATTGGAAGACATCTGAGAGATCAGAGATCAAATGCCTCATTTTATAGGTGAGATCACCCAGGGAGGTAAGTGAAACCACCAAAAGTTTCAGTCATTAGCAGAGAAAGAACTGGTTTTTAGCTGTTCCTTCAGGCTGACTCTGAATAATGAAGTATCAGTGATCATTTTTGCCTGCCTTTGGAGGGTATCTTAAGTGTTGACTGACACTATAAAGCTCTTTCTGGGATCAGTGCAAGGATTTTTTTTTTTTTTTTTTTGCGGTACGCGGGCCTCTCACTGTTGTGGCCTCTCCCGTTGCAGAGCACAGGCCCAGCGGCCATGGCTCACGGGCCCAGCCGCTCCGCGGTATGTGGGATCTTCCCGGACCGGGGCACGAACCCGTGTCCCCTGCATGGGCAGGCAGACTGTCAACCACTGCGCCACCAGGGAAGCTCAGTGCAAGAATTTTTGTTGTTCAGGAGGGCTTAGGGAAAAAAAAGATTTGCTAATGCTGGATCATCATACTCCCTGCCTGCTGTCCACACTTTAGGAGTTTATTTATATATGCTGATAAACTGGATCACATAAAGCATAAAAATCCCTTTGTAACTAGTTGCATTACGTATCAGGCTTAACAACATTCTGTACTGCAAAGCTCAGTGTCTTGGGTGTGTGGGCATTGAGGGAAACGCAGCTCCTCTTTGCATCTTTGAGTTCCTTCATAGGTACCTGTGTGCCTGGCCCTTCCTTCCACTTTTACCACTTTCTTCCTGGTGTGTCGGACAGCACTTTAGAGCCAGGCAGACCTGGGTTCATATTCCAACTCTGTAGCTTAGAGGCAAGATATGTTTAGGCAAGTCCCTTAACCGCCATGAACTTCAATTTCCTCATCTGTGAAACATAGACAATACTGCCTGCTTTGCTGGTTCGCCTTATGGTGTAGAGGTAATGTGTGTAAAGATGGAAGAAGGTATTGAAGGAAGATAAAATGTCTGTTTCTTCTCCAACTTTTCTGTCAAATCCAAGTTCTACCTATTAATTTCATTAACTTAGTTTTTATCTTTTATAACACACATACATACCTTTCAATATTATTAATAAGGCATTTTGCTTTTCTATACAAAACATCCTTTCATCTGATTTTTCCAGGGTCTGGCTGAGAATTTTCAGAAGGCTTAGTGTATAATTTATCTCTTTTGGAGATTTTCCTTCCTCTTGCTAAAAAAAAAATTTTTTTAAACCCCACCCCAAACCAAAACCCACCAAGTTGGACATCATTTCTAAATTTGAATCTCCTTTTAAAAAAAACGGGTTCAGTTAGTTTAAAGAGAGGTTTCTCAGAAACACATGTAGTGTATATTTTTCATCTCCACGAAGATTATGTCACAATTCCAAACCGCTATATATATTTTTTCCTAATAAGGCAAAGGCTTGCAGGTAGTTTACTTTCTTGCTTTTTGAATAGAGAAAACATTCCTTTAAAAAAATCAATTTCTGGTCCTTTGTAACAACGCTTTAAAATGCATGTGGTACTTCAGTGGAATTTGGTCCAGTGTCAGCAAACACTATATGGCAGGCACAGGGTCAAGTAGTGGGAATACAGAGGAGATGGACACGATGTCTCTACCTTCAGGGAGCACCCAGGGTCCTTGTAAGGGAGACTGACAAGTCAGCAGGCCGTTGCTATATCGTACAGTCCTGTGAGACCACAGAGGAGAAGACTGTAGCCAACTTGTGAGGAAAGGGCTAGACTCACCTTCTCGGAGGAGGTGACAATTGGACTGTGACTTGAAAGATGAAGAGGAGTCTAAGAAGCTGGGAAAGGGCATTGCAGGCAGAGGGAGTTGTGTGTTCTAAAAGCACGGAAGTGTCAGAGGTAAATTTAAGGACCATCAGGGTATGATGTTGGGGAAAATGGAGGGGAAGGCAGGGGCCAGATCTGGAGGGGCCCATGTAACACTGAGGGGTTTGACTTTTATCCTGAAAGCAATGAGGAGCCTTTGAATGGACCTCCCAGGGAGTCTTACACCAGAAGGAGACCTTAGAGGTCAGAGTCTAGCATTTCATTTGACAGATTTGGAAACTGAGGCCGACGAATGGAAATTGACGTACTCGTGGCCACACAGCTAGTCAGTGGCTGATAACGTACATCTTTGTATAGACCCAGTGGTGCCTGGGGAGTAGGGTAGAGGGGAGCCTTCACGATGAAATTCCAGTGTTGACCTTGTGAAGGCAGATTCTCATAGGAACATTTATCCCAAGATTTATCATGGGGACTGCATGATTTGGGCTAATGACCCCAGCATGCCTTTTTTGCATATCATGTCCTTTAAAGGAAAGGCCGTCACGAGCTAGAAATGCTCTTTGACTATTTTTAGGCTGTGTGGTAGGGGGAATTAGTGGAATTCTTAAGGTCAGCTCCAGCTGTTTTTCTCCAAAAGACCAACTGAATTTTTCATGAGATTTGCTCATTAGGGCTTTTACCCTTCAGTGAGGCATTGTACTGAGTCTGAGTCAGCCTGTCCTGGGAAATAAGGGACGAGAGTATGGGGAAAACTAGACTGGAGTTGGGATGGCTGCTGCCCTTTTTTAAAAATGTTAAGCACTAACTAATATTAAGTGCTAATTAATGTTAAGCGCTGTCTTAGATGTGGTTGGTTATTTCTCATACCTTCTCAATCACAGTGAAGGTCCTTCTGGATTACAGCAAATACCTCAAAGGATTGTGGGGTTTTGAAGATTCAGGGATGCCATATATGTAGAGTCAACTGAGGAATACCCAACTGAGGAATGAAGGATCATGTCCAGCATGGGATTTCTAGACATGATGGAGTAAAAGTGAACTTTGTCCCGCTGGCTCCGGAATAACAGCTATTTTCTGATCTAGAACTCAGTGACATTAAAATAACAATGTATAACTTATGCTAATGAAAACAGTACTCATTTAAAATCGTTGGTAGGGTTGAAGAGTAGTTGAGAGGCATTAACCAAAGAGAGTAGGTCTTACAAAATTTCTATCTTAAGAATTCTGCCTAACACAGATGATCCGAAAGAGAACCAGAATACTTCTCCCCTTCTCTCTTAAATGGAGAAAAATGAGGCCATCCTTACTATTCACAGAACAGGAAGCCTGAGGAGATACTCCCAACTTAACTTCAGTGAGTTAACTTCAGTGAGTTACTTAATATTTAAGAGTTTTTTGTTTTGTTTTGTTTTTTTACTATTACTATGTGCAAGGTACTGTGTGGCTACAAAAATGAAGTGGACATAAATCTTTCCCTTAAAGAGCCTAGAAGTGGGAATTTGATATGTTTCTGTAATGTTTATGTAATTGTTGAAAGCTTATTGTGTTGGGCGCTTAGATATGAGCTTAAATCTTCTCAACAACCCAGGAAGACAGGTATGATGCCCATTTTACAGATGAGAAGCCTGAGGCTCAGAGAAGCTAAGTAACTTGCACAAGAGGGTCAAACTGTACCCAGGTCTGACTCTGGAGCCTGTGCTCTTTCCTACTTCAGATGACAGATGTACAGATAAGAGCCTAGGAGGGCTCAGTGAAAGAAGTAATTATTGCTAGCTTGTGGAAGGGATATTTTTGAGGGGCAGGGGGCTGCAGGAGCAGCTTCATGGAGGAGCTGGGGCTTGAGTGATTGGTAAGGTTTGGATGTGTGCAGAAATAAGGGAAAGACATTCTAGGCGATGAGAACAGCAAGAACAGAGGTCTGGTGATGATAGTGTAGAGCTGATATTGAGGAGTGATTTGGCTGGAATTCACGGGGTGAGAAAGGGTCCATGGAAAATAAGATTAGATAGGGAGCTTGGGATGAGAAGTATGTCAGTACTAGGAATTTGGATTTACTCTGCCATCAGGGAAGAGCTAGGGAAGGTTTTTAAATTGAGTATGGCATGCTCGAAGTGGGGCTTTGGAGTATGAGTCTAGCTGGACTGTATACGGTAGCCAGAAGTGAGGGTGAACCAGGAAGTAAAGAAGCCATGTTCAGTTCATGTTCCCTTCTAAATGAGTGGTAGAAAAGGAGAGAAGGGGTTGAATTGGAGGGAGAGTTCAGAGGTTCAGTCAACTGAACCTGGAAACTGATTGGCTATATGGCAAGGAGAGGAAAGCATCCACTCTCAGTGTTGCTTTTAAAGATGTATTTAGTCAACAGAGTTCCAGGCAACAAACTGGGGGTTCAGAGATGAATAAGGCACATTATCTATCCTCAGGCTGTATTAGTTTCCTATTACTGCAGGGCAAGTTACCGCAAACTTAGTGGCTTGAAACAACACAAATTTATTATCTTACAGTTCTGGAGGTCAGAAATCCGAAATGAGTCTTACAGGATAAAGTCAAGAAGTTGGCATAGCTGAGTTCCTGCTGGAGGCTCTGGTGGGAGAATGTTTCCTTTCCCCTTCCAGCTGTTAGAGGCTGTCTGCATTCCTTGGTTCATGGTCCCTTACTCCATCTTCAAAGCTCGTCACTCCAACCTGTCTTCATCCTCACATCTCCTCTCTCTCTTTTAGACCATCTTGCATCCTTATGAGGACCTTGTGATTCCATTGGGTCTGCTGAAATAATCCGGGATAATTTCCCCATCACGATAGCCTTAATCACATATGTAACGTCCCTCTTACCGTTTACCATATTCACAAGTTCCAGGAATTAGGATATGGACATCTTTGGAGGACCCTTATTCTGTCTACCAGGGAGTTAACAAACACATCTATGGAAGATAACTTGACAAAGCTTTTTGTCCCTGTAATCTCTTTTTTCTTCCCTTTATTCAATCAATGAGGCACCTGTTGTAAGTCAGGCACCATACTAGGTGCTGAGGACAGGGGGATGCCGAGGCACCTCGCTGCCCACCTCTAGAGGAAGAAGAATTAGAGAAGGGCTGTTAATGTAGAACCAGAGACCAAAATGTCAGGCTCTTGGCTCTTGATTTTCTAAAGTGGAGGTCCAGGCCTAAAATGAGAAGGTTTAGAAGAATTTTGGTAAAATTTCTAAATGGGATCCTCCCACCCAACCTCTCTACTGCCAAACCCCAAACCCCAATTTAGATTTTTTTTATCTACTCAAAGGCCTCTGGGGATGGGAGTGTTTGCAGAAACCAGGAATTTGACTCCTTACAATAGGGTGGGAGGTTAGAAGAGGGAGACAAGTCTAATGAAGAAAATAGAAAAAGCAGCAGCAGTAACATTCCAACCTCAAGGTAGCATAGAAAGGTGATTGAGTTGGTGACATGTTGAAGATTTATTGTCAGCTGGTGTTTATGAAGCCTTTACTACGTCCCAGACCATTTAACCTACAGCCCAGTGTCATCCTCACGGTAACCCTGTAAGGTAGGCCTAACTGGCTATGTAGCACAGACCAAGAAACAAACCCAGAGCCCGTAGGGGAACTGCCAAAGAACTAATGAAAGATCAGTCTCTTTCCAAGCATCTTTTGACCCTAAAACCAGAGTGTCCTACGCCATCGCAGCAGCCTCTTATGTCAAGGGGTACAGTTAATGCATGTGGTCGGCATTATTCACCTGTATCCATTTCAAAACAAGTGTCTCGGGCTTCCCTGGTGGCACAGTGGTTGAGAGTCTGCCTGCCGATGCAGGGGACACGGGTTCGTGCCCCGGTCTGGGAAGATCCCACATGCCGCGGAGTGGCTGGGCCTGTGAGCCATGGCCACTGAGCCTGCACGTCCGGAGACTGTGCTCCGCAACGGGAGAGGCCACAACAGTGAAAGGCCCGCGTACCGCAAAAAAAGAAAAAAAAAAAACAAGTGTCTCTCGGAGAGGAGCAAGAAAGACCTTGCACACAGTTAAGAACATGATATATCTTACACTAGGTTGGTATTTCATAGAGGAAAGACTATGTGAGGACATCGTGGGAAGGTGGCCATCTTCAAGACAAGGAAAAAGACTCAGAAGAAATGAAACCCTCTGACACCTTGATCTTGGACTTGTAGCCTCCAGAACTATGAGAAAATAAATTTCTACTGTTGAAGTCGCCCTTTTTTTGGGCATTTTGTTATAGCAGCACTTTCAAACTAATATAATGTATGCAGAGTATATAGACATTCTTTGTGCCATTCTTGCAGTTTTTTATGAGCTTAAAATTAATTTTTTCATTTCAAAATAAAAAAAGGAAAAATTAAAGAAAAATGGCACACATCTATCTATTCTAACATAGAAGCAAAAATATTGAAAGAGTATCATTAAATTTTTAAAACCCAAGTCACAGAAACAATATCCACTTTTTTGTTGAGATATGTGATATGAGTATCTGAATAGAAAATGCCTGAATTGGCATATAATACAGTGTAAAACAATGATTACTTCTCTGAAATGAAGTTGGTAAGTGTGAGAGAAAAAGAGGTCATTTACTTTATATCTTGTATGATTTTGTGATTTTCAAACATTTTTTTAACAAAGAAAATATATGTTACTTAATGATAATAATAATAGTATTAGTAATACATTCCATGAAAAAAAAAAAAAAGAACCTGATGTATCTTTGATGGGATAATTAATGGCCTGACCAGAGAGATTTGAGCAGGTCTGGGCCAAGGGTGAGGCACATAAGGCACCCAGGGCACAAATCTATGGAGAAAAGGTCACACAAGCACTGGCACTGCACTTGCCATACCCTGCGAGTGAGCGTCTGCTTACATCGTGTGCCTGGGTGCCTGACTGGTAAGGAGGCCTCACTCTCAGGGTGCGGCTGTGCTCACACAACCTTGCCTCCTTGAATTTTGGGCCCTGGGCATCTTGCTTGCCTCACCCTAGGTCTTAAATTTGAGCAGGGGCCAGAAAGAGGAGAGGACCAGTGAGTTCAGTGACCTCAGTGCTGGCTGCACATTCAAACCCCCTGAGTAGCTTAAAAAAAAAAATCTCGGGTAAGGTCTGACCCCAGACCAGTTAAATCAGAATCACCGGCACGGGGTGGAAGGAAGGCAAAGAGGCCTAGGCACGGATATATTTTTTTAAGGTTTTTCAGGTGATGCTAATATACAGCCAGGTTTGGGAACCCCTGAGTTTGTACATTTGGAGAGAGTCCCTCACTGCCAGGCTGAGTAGGAATGTACATGATTGTACCAAAAGTGAGGGTTTATGTAGTCCTTTTAAAGTCAGAGCTGAGGATTGCTACAGTTCAGTTAACTTTATGATCCTGGGTTTAATTCCAGCCTGGTTAATAAATCAGCTGGTTCTTCCACTCCCTTCCTCTGAATTTGAAACCTAGAAAATAATTAAATCTAGAATTCATCTGCAATGCCTGTTGTTATCATCAATGTGCTGGTTTCAGGGGTGCTGGGAAATGTATCTCAACCCATTTTGTTAGCCCGTTTGCAAATCCTTATGTGGGTTGAATCTGTATCTGTCCCGGAAGATAAAGGAGGTCTCCTCTGAGTGTCCCAGCTCTCACATTAGGTAGCTGTGTGACGTTAAGCAGTTGGTCTAACCCCTCTGTGTCTCAGCTTCCTCATCTGCACAAAGAACTGGTTATGACTCCATGATTCAGCCATTACTTCATTTTTGCGTTTGCTCTTGTTACAGCTGGAAAACAATTGATGTACAAATGAACATGCTTAATTTTGCTGTACTCTTTAACCAGTTGTCAGCCATTTTTCTGACCTACTGGGAATCCTTTATAGCTGTGATTGCCAAACCTGGCCAAACATCTGCATCCTGTGGGAACATTTTAGAAAATGCAGATTCCCGGGCCTTGTCCCTGAAGATCTTGATTCAGTGGGTCTTAAGCAATGTCTGGGAATCTGCTGCTCATCAGCCATATTTTGATACAAGCAATGATAAGTTTGATTAAAGTGGTAGAACTCCCAATTTAGATATCACTATAGAGTTGACCGTTGACAGAGATCATAGTTCTTCAAGAAGCCTTCCCTGGCCCCCCGAAACTACATTATAAGCCTCCTGGTTAAAAGTTTTAAGGCACCCTGCTCTTCTGTTTTGTAGGACTTCTCAGGCTTGTTCAGTATCTGTCTTCCTTTCTGGAATATAAGTTCTCTAAGGGCAGAGACGGTGTACACTATTCCAACGTTTGGGACATACGACCTAATCTCTTCCAGAGTTGAGATCTGTGGTGTGTGCTGCCATGGCAAAGGGAGAGGAAGTTTCCGTCTGGCATTTTGAACTGAGGCAGGGCTCCAGGTGCTTCCCAAGCTGTGTAACCAATAAGAGCCCATAACTGTGTTGGCTTTTACAGCAGCTCCGTGCGATGTCCGATGAACCTTGTCATACTGTCTTAAAGCTTCTGGATGTGTTGTAAGTCATCCCTTTCGTAGGTTGTCGTCCCTTTTTTTAGATTTGAGATGTCAGCCCAGGTGTGAAGATTAATATGAATTTTCAGCCACCCATTTCCCCAGCTCCTTTCTCTTTACTGTTTTTATCTTTTGAAATCCTGATATTCCAAGACAATACAGATTAAAAGGGTAGTCCAGGCACATTTATCGAGACTGAAAAATGTAAAAAATTCCAGTTCCATTTCCCTCTCTTGGCATTTCAGGCCCCTCAGGGTCTGACCCCAGACACTGTTTCCCCACTTGTACTCTACACTCCAGTTACCAGCCTTCTTTTTGAACACCCTACCTTCATGGTTTCATGGCCAGTGCACTTGCCCAGAATGCCCGCTCCCTTCTTCTCAGCCTCCAAGGCTCTCATCATTTGATCTCCTTCCTAAATCCCTGTGGCCCCTGACACTTGGTCTGTGCCTCCTTTATTAGTACTTGACATAGTACGTGTACGAAGGTAGGTTGTGTGTGATACTGTCTTCTTCACGTGGCCCATTATCTTACCCTTGACTGGGACTTGATTAAACTCTTTGATTCCTATGGGTACCATAAGTCTAAACTTGCCTAGGAATGGCAGAAGGTGAGCTTTTCTAGAAATCCAGAGACATTATCATTAGGTTTGAAGAGGAGATTAAGGTGTAGGGAGCATTGTCACATATGAGTAGTCTTTCCTTCTCTGCACTTTCTTCATCCTTAGTTTGAGATCACCAAGTCAGTCTATGGGAAATGTTACCTGTCAGTTGCATCAGCCCCGGGGCTGAAGGCGGTGACTGAAGTAGAAAAATTTCTTCCACTTTTGGAAAAATCCTCACAAAAGTGAAAGCTTTGTATCTTGCGGTGCCTGTCAGTTTTGACTTTCAGTTGTTCCCCTGTGAAAAAATAAAACAGAAACTTATTGGATAAATTATTTTTTCTTATTCCATCTATATTTTTTCATTTGTTCACTTCTTCCTAGATTCATTTCATTTATTCATTCAACTCAGGTTGTTTTTGAGAAGCTGCTTTGAACCAGTCACAAGACAATTGTTCTTTCCTCTCAAGAAGCCCAATTTAGGCAACTTAGAGTAAATAATTTACATGTTTTTTAGTAGACTGATGAAAGCAGAGACCATGCAGAAACAAAATATTCACATAGCCTTGTTTCCTGACAGTGCTGTGGACAAAGTTTGCTGTTCACATAAACACATTTCTATTAAAAACAACAACAACAACATTCTGATTGAGTTTAAACACATCTGAAGAAACCTTTTTTTTTTTTTTTTTTGTGGTACGTGGGCCTCTCGCTGCTGTGGCCTCTCCCGTTGCGGAGCACAGGCTCCGGACGTGCAGGCTCAGCGGCCACAGCTCACAGGACCAGCCACTGCGCGGCATGTGGGATCTTCCCGGACTGGGGCACGAACCCGTGTCCCCTGCATTGGCAGGCGGACTCTCAACCACTGCGCCACCAGGGAAGCCCTGAAGAAACTTCTTTTAGTGATAGTTTCTGGTTCCTGGGATTGCTACCATTCTCAGAGTCTAGTGAGCACATATAAACACCCGCATATTGACACAGGTGCCTTTTTTCCTCTATCCATGCTTGTCTTCTTTTCCATGTCTATCCGTAAAACAAACCCAAAGGGCCCAATCATTTTCCTGTTGCTGACAAGTTCTGCAGAGCAGGCTGTGCTTTGAGGGCCAGTGCAATTCACTCATAGGAAATGACAAAGGAGAAAGTAGGGCGTCCAGAAGGAGGGACAGCTGGGTGAAAACAGGACTGGGCTGGGCATCAGGACACCTGGGGGTCTAGTTTCATCTTCGTGCCTAACTAGCTGTGTGACTTCTCAGAGAATAAGGGGGGGAGGGGTGTCATGAAAGATTAAAAGCGGCAGCTTTAGAATCCTACAGCCCTGGGTCCAAATCACATTCTGATTGAACGACTGTGGACAAGTTACTTAACTCCTGAAGCCCCGTGTTATCTGCACGATGTGGAGAAGACCTGCCGTACTGGGTGGGCAGAGTGATTAACTGACCTCCTGTGTATGAAGGGTCTTAACACCACTTGCTCACTTTTCAGCCCAGAGAAAAATGACCAAGAGAGTGAGAGGCTTAGAAAACATCATGTGAGGAACCCCTGAGGGAAGGAGGCAGTTCATCTTTCTCTCAACAAAGCAGACTCAGGGAGAACATGAACGCTGTCTTGCTTTCAGACTGTTGGGATGTCATGGGGCTGTCAGAACAATTTGCTTCTCTTCTGAAAACCTCATCATGTGAGAGTCACTAAAGTTTTCCTTCCCTTCCTTGAGGCCCGCAGGCTTTGGTAGAGCAGCAGCCATCTGGGAAAGGAGAAGGTGCGGAGAGAGTTGGGGGAACGAATGCTGCTGTTAACCAGACTTTAACCTGGGTTTGGTTGGCAGAACGTTGGAGATTAGGCCTGCAAGCCTAGCTCTTCTCTTTGCTGCCGTCAAAAGCAAACACCAACTGTTTGAGGCCTTTTGGACAGCTGACAAAGCGAAGAGTATAGGCTTTTACAGATGTGGCATAGCAGGGCTGACACATGCAAAATATTTTGTTTGTTTTCTTCCAGTTTCAGTGAAATACAATTGACATACAGTACTGTATAAGTTGAAGGTGTACAGCATAACGACTTGACTTAAATACACCATGAAGCGATGATCACAGTAAGTTTAGTGAACATCCATCACCTCGTGCAGATACAAAATTAAAGAAATAGAAAAAAGTGTTCTTCCTGTGATGAGAACTCTTAGGATTCACTCTCTTAACAACTTGCATATTTAACACCCAGCAGTGTTAATTGTAATTGTCAGGTTGTACATGACCTCCTTAGTATTTATTTATCTTGTAACTGGAAGTTTGTACCTTTTGGCTGCCTTCCTCCAATTGCCCCTCTCCCAATCCCCACCTCTGGTAACCATACATCTCTTTTTCTGTGAGTTTGTTTGTTTTTGAAGTATAATTGGCCTACAATACTATGATAGTTCCTGTTACACAACATAGTCATTCGGAATTTCTATGCATTTCAAAATGAGGCAAGGGAAATTTGAATTAAGCACACTTTGCATTTGGAGCCCTCACATTTCCCTTTTAGCCGCTGTTCCTATTGCTGCCCATTCCTTACTTGTCCTCGACACTTTCTTCCTTCTCGCCAGAGCCTCACAGTATTTCCATAAGGAAGGGAAGGTAGGAGTGAAGAGACCCATCATACAGGTGAGGAAACTGAGGTTTGGAGAAGTCAGGTAATTTATTTAAACCAGACAGTCATGGTGAAGGACCTGGAGCTGGAACCCAGTGAATAGCATGGACCTGCTTTTTCAGTGATGGACCCTAGAGCCAGGTTCACGTTAAGGCGGAAGTGGAAGCTCAGTCCCCTTCCACCCGTGTTCACGTATGAAATACCTGACTGCCTCGTACGTAGATGGGTGCCACAGTGGCAGGTGATGGGTGGGCATACAAAGCACTTAGAGCCCCTGGCCTTGCGCATAAACTAGTGGAGGACAGATGTGAGTAGATGGGATTCGAGATCGTGTGGCGAGTATCCTGAGTGAGGAAGTTAGGTGCCCATGGAGCACCCCAGAGGGGCACCTAACCTGGCCTTGGGAGGATGGGGAAGGCTTCTGTGCAGTAAGTGACATCTCACCTGAGACCCGAGAGGTATTTTCTCAGGAAAGGGTATTCTAGGAGCCAGGACAAGCATATGAAAAGGCCTGAAGGCAAAAGGAGCTGAAAAAGTTCAGTGGGGCAGGAAAAGAGCTTGGAGAAGAAAGCAGGTGTGAGTTCACGGAGGGCCCTACAGGCCACAGTAAGGACTTTGAGCCTTAGCCAGTGGACAGTGGGAAGTTAGTGAAGGGTTTTAAGCCTGGGAATATGGCTTTGTCATATTCATATTCAGTAGCATGAGGAGGATGGGAGGGAGGGCTGAACCTAAGGAGAACTGTTTGCTCATCCTGGGAGTTACTCCTTCTGTAAACACGTCAGGCATCCCTGTTACCAAGATTCATCCCTCCCGAATTTTTGCACTGAGGTTGCCTCCATGCTGACAGTCAGCTCTGGGCCAGTGATTCTTTTATGCTGAAGCAGAGAATGAGGGTCCACAGCCAGACAGAAGAGCGTTTTTCTGCTTCCCCAGTTTGAGGATCTGTGTGCAGGGGAGAATTAAATGAGATGTCAATATTGGAGTGACCTATTCTAACAAAGCCACTGGCAAATGCCAGCCCCGCCACACACAAGCTTGGTGGCAAACACCTCCCTGGGCCTCATGGTCCTCATTTAAAAAACAAAGGTAACAAAATACCTCCCTCAGATCTTTGTGAGAATCCAATGAGATGATATATGTAAAGTGCCAGGCGTTAGGAGGTGCCCAGTAAATATTTATTACCTCCTTTTTTTTTTTTTTTGCGGTACGCGGGCCTCTCACTGCTGTGGCCTCTCCCGTTGCGAAGCACAGGCTCCAGACACGCAGGCTCAGTGGCCATGGCTCACGGGCCCAGCCGCTCCGCGGCATGTGGGATCCTCCCGGACCGGGGCACGAACCTGCGTCCCCTGCATCGGCAGGCAGACTCTCAACCACTGCGCCACCAGGGAAGCCCTATTACCTTCTTTTTTTTCTGCCCTCCCTTATTGCTGCTGCAGAAATCTTACAGTCCTTGCAAAGCCCGATACAGTCTGACCTATTTCCTTTCTGGCCCACTCCATCCTTTTCTCCTCTTGGCACACTGGCCTTCCAGCACTGGCTCCCTTGAAGTTTGTTGAACATGTCAAATACACTCCCACCTCAGGACCCTCTGATACCTGCGTGGCTCGTTCCCTCATCTCTGGCAAGTTTTTGCTCAAATATCATCTTCTCAATGAGACCTACCCTAGCCACTCTCTGTAAAACTCCAGTGCCCCTCACCTTATTATTCCCTTCCCAGCTTTGTTTTCCTCCAGAGCTCTTATCACCTTCCCAAAAGTTACATAATTGTTTTTATTTTTTATTTATGTTTTTATTATTTAGTTTGATCATTATCCCCTCCAACTGACATATACACTCTACAAGGACAGGACGTTTTTAATGTCTTATTCATTAATGTATCTCCAGTGCTTAGAACAGTGTCAGGCACATAATAGACTCTCTATAAATGTTTGTTGAATGAATGAATGAAATTGACTAGCTCTCATGATAGATATCATCCAGAATATTGGGAGTTGGGGGTCACCTGGTACTGAAGAGGCTTGATTGCCATCTGAGGGCTTTCCCACAATCTGGCTGGGTAGTAACTCCCCACTACCCAATTAGGAGTCAAGGGTTCGAGCCCTTCACTTCTTTGTAAAATAAGGACATTGCCCTTTGCCTCACCAAATAGGCTATTTTTAGGAAAAACTTAACCCTAGAAGCTTTTACACAGAAGCACTGGTTAGCTTATAGTTCTATTTGAAGGTATGGAAACCAGCATTTCTCCCTTTTCCCCCCCCCCCCCACCAATTACCACTGCTGGAAAATTTAAGTTGTTTTTCTCCTTTGTTCTCTTCCTGTCCTCGACTCACTGAACTTAAAAACAATCTCCCATTGAACCTGGGAGGCAGTGTGATGCCTCATGAAGGACATGGTTCCAAGAATGTGGCCTGAATCTATTTCCTTGCCAGCCTTTGAGATCTAAGGAAGTTACTGCACATGAAAGAAAGCTACTGTGCATGAAAGAATTGAGATAGCCATCCCGTGGTGAGGTTGTCTATTTGGATTAGCTTCACTAATTCATTTACTCATTCACTTATTTCTTTTCTTTTTTTTAATTAATTAATTTATATATTTATTTTTGGCTGCGTTGGGTCTTCATTGCTGAGCATGGGCTCTCTCTAGTTGCGGTGAGCAGGGACTACTCCGTTGCGGTCACAGGTTTCTCATTATAGTGGCTTCTCTTGTTGCGGAGCATGGTCTCTAGGCGCGCAGCCTTCAGTAGTTACGGCATCCGGGCTCAGTAGTTGTGGCTTGTGAGCTCTAGAGTGCAGGCTCAGTAGTTGTGGTGCACGGGCTTAGTTGCTCCGCGGCATGTGGGATCTTTCCAGACCAGGGCTCGAACCCATGTACCCTGCATTGGCAGGCGGATTCTTAACCACTGCGCCACCAGGGAAGTCCCAACTCATCCACTTATTTCTTCACATTGAGAGACTCACAGTCAGATGGGAGAGATGGAGAGCTGACAGATAATTATAACAGTGGAGATACGTAGGTGGAGGAGAAAATTTTTGTGTTAGTCAAGTTCCTGCTACAAAAGTGTTTGTTGTATAACAACCCCAAACCTCAGTGGCTTCCAACAAAAAATATTTACTTCTTGCCTCAATACCTACAGACCAGCTAAGGTGGCCCTGCTTCAGGTGGATGAGGTTCTGGTCTGTTCTTGTATCTCTTTTTCTGAGACCCTGACTGAGGAGGCAGTGGCTACCTGGGGCAAGCTCTTCTTGTGATCTATGGCCAGAGTACAAGAAGCCAAGCCAAACCACACAGGCATATCCACAGACTATGCTTGCATCACATTTATAACGTTCCATTGACCAAAGTAAGTCACAGGCCAATCCCACCTCCAGAAAGATAGGGATGAATACTCTGCTTACTGTAGTGGCAGCATGATTGTATAGTTCTGTTTCAGGGAGGAAGTGAAGAGTTAGGAATAATTGAATCTACTACAGCATTTAACTCTGGCTATGGGAGTGAGGGAAGGCTTCCTGGAGGTGGTGACTTTCATCTTGAAGGATGAGTTATTTTTCAAGACAAACAGGCAGTAACATATGCAAGTGCGTGCAAATTAAAAAAAATAAGTGTGAAGTGTTGTCTTAATATTTATTTGAGCCGTCACTGTGGGCAATATGCAAAGAGCTACAGGAAGATAAAATAAAGGTCACCTGAGTACCTGCCTATGAAGTCCAAGCTTCCTGGGGGAGATCAGAAAGATGCAAAAGAGAAAAGGAGATTATGTAACCAGTACACTCTGATTCAGCTGGATGGGACAAAAGTGTGAACTCAGAAAGGAAGCTAGAATATATTTTTAGCTATTTTTGGTACACGATGCAAGCTATGCGCTCTTTTATATTCATTATTTCATTTAATCCTGACAACCTGTGAAGGATGTCCTAATGAGAAACTGAGCCTCAGAGTGGTTAGGTAACTTGCCTAACGGTTTGTAGTTAGCAAGTAGTGGTGCGAGTACTTCTTAGTAATTCTGTTTTGCCAAAGAGCAAAGAATTTATTCATAAAAATTACTAGTGTACACACTGTATTTTCTTAAGTAGGGCTGCTTTAAAATTTACTAAACCCATGTTTTTTAGTGTCTACTGTATATGCAGTACTGTGCTTGTTAAAGGGCCCTGATCCTGGAGTATCTCTGAAGTTCCACCTGGCTGTGGCATTCTGTAGGTCTCATCTTCTCACTGCTCATGGATTTAAAATGCCTCAAAGAAAATAGGATTCTTGCCCATGGTTCTACGCAAAAATGCTCACTTTGAATGTTGAGGAGTTTTGAAATTCTGCCTCTTCCATTCCCCCAGATTATATACACAACACCAGTAAGCGTTCTTTCTCCTTGGAAATGAAGGGAGACAAGCTAGGTGAGTTGAGCAAAAGTTAGAGGTGTTGTGCAGATTACCGCTCCCCAATACTAATTCTCTTGTCATTATGGAGCACAGATACACTCTAGTGGAATGTCCCTATGCAAGAAGTGAGCAGTTTTGCAACCATCTCTTCCCTCTGTGGATGGTTAAACACTGACAGGCGTTTTTGTGCACTCTCCATCTTGGCGGTCCAGAATTGAGTTGAAGCATGTTTCATGACCCATTTTCTATTTGCTCAAGAAGCTGGCAGAACTGGTTTCCCTGATCTCAGACACCATCTCACATGGTCAGTTTTCTATCCCCAGACATGTTTTAAATCTTAAAATAATGAGCAATGCTTATAGGAACTGCCTCTCACTGTGTGGTGTTTACTGTCTCACGATTCTGCAGGTAGGTGATGCTCAGATGCTGTTGCCTCTCATCAAGTTGACGTTGGACGGAAGGAGAATAAACTGTGCTCAGACTGGTCCAGGAGAGGGCGCGTGAGCAGGAATGCCGCTGTAGGTACAAGTGACCTGTCTGGCAAGGAATGCAGCATCCCGAGAGCCTCTTCTTGACATCATCCCACAGACCACTGCTTCCTTGAGGGAAAGGGCGCTGAGGATTTTGCTATCAGCCACCTAAAACTTTTGCCCAGCCAATAGAAGACTTTTGCTGAAGAACTGAACAAGATATCGTTTCATTTCATTTTTGCATCTTCTGATCATCTGGGCTACAGTAACTGTTGTTTAGCTTTGAGAATTTTAAGCCATATTTGTTTCTGTCATTTTTGTGTACACGTTTCAAAATGATCGACTTAAGCTTCCTGACAGAGGAAGAGCAAGAGGCCATCATGAAGGTTCTGCAGCGGGATGCTGCCCTGAAGAGGGCTGAAGAGGAGAGAGTCAGGTAAGAGGCCGGACAGGTCCTCGGGCATGGGAGGATGGGCAGTCTGTAAGAAGATGGGACACTTTTCTTTCCTCAACCTTAAGTGGTAGTTCTGACTTGGAGCCTGACTTAACGGATTCCAATTTTAAGTTTATTTCCTGGACAGAACTTTCTCCTCCGTATCTCTTTTTTTTTTTTTTTTTTCTCGGTACACGGGCCTCTCACTGTTGTGGCCTCTCCTGTTGTGGAGCACAGGCTCTGGACGCGCAGGCTCAGCGGCCATGGCTCACGGGCCCAGCTGCTCCGCGGCATGTGGGATCTTACCAGACCGAGGCTCGAACCCGCGTCCCCTGCATCGGCAGGCGGACTCTCAACCACTGCGCCACCAGGGAAGCCCCGTATCTCTTAATTTATCCCATAGGACTCCTGCCAGAAATAGTTTTGATTAAAAACCTAACTAAACTCCTTTAAATTGTTAAACACTGGATTAAAAATGAAATAATGTATACAAACACATACATACATCTACCTCTCTCTCTCTCTCTCTCTCTCTCTCTCTCTATCTCTCTCTCTCTCTCTATATATATATATATATATATATATATAAACACACGCCTGCCGATCAACTTTTTAAACTGAATCTACTTAAAAAATGGATCATGTATGAAATTAGAAAATATTTTTAATTTCTAAAGTTTTCAGAAGAAAATAAATTGAGAAGTAGCTCACATTTTTGCACATCTTCAGAAATGTTTGAATTGGTTTCAACAGCAATTGAAATTAGTTCTGACTGAGCCAATTTTTCATTTGTGTTCCATAAGAAGGAGTGGCAACTTTGACACACTATTCACTTTGGGAGGAACCCAAATGTTCCACATCAGCATTTCCACCACTTTCACTCACTTGCGGGGCTGGAGGAGCGTGAGGTCAGAATGCTGAAGAAGTGGGCTTGAGTCCAAGCCCTGCCATCTATTGCCTTTGTAATCTGGGGCCTTGAAGGCAGCGAAAGGTTTCCTGAATGTGAGTCATATTAACTGCATGATCCCCAACCTAGGAGTTATCCAAAAGGAACATAAGCCCTGTTCTTACTTCTTAGGATAGCAGGATCATGAATAATGGAGTTATTTGTGCCCATATTTCGTTATCCATATTTTGACCCTAATTTGAACATGGGTGCTTTATGAAGGAACATGCTGAAATTCACTTCAAGCACTCCAGAGTGTCTAACTATGGCTACTAACAATTCATATATCGACAGTGCTTAACAGATTGCAAGGAGCTTACATGACTTTTATTTCTTCTGAGCTCACAACACTCGTGCAGTTGGGGGTGCAGGGTGGGATGTAATTACACCCACTTGATGTGTGAGGAAATTGACCTTGAGACAGGTCAGGTGACTCACCCAAGCTCATGTAGTCCGTAGGTGTCAGAAGTGAGAACTAAATCCTGGCCCTCAGGTACTCATTCACTAACTCCACCTCCCCTCCCTAAGAAAACTATAGCAGACAGGACATCCTGGGAAGACCGTTAGACCCATTTTAGAAAGAAGGGGAGGGGGCAACACAGAGAAAATATTAGTTGATTTTTCAAGCGTACTGGGAAATGGGAATTCCTTTAGGCTCTCGGAAGATAAGATGGAGAGGATGGGAAAGAAAGCAGTGGAGCTGGGATCGCACCGGGTCCTGTCCCTCTTCCTGCCTCAGGATGTGGGGACTCTGAATCCCGGCGAGCTGCGATCTTTGATTCCTCCCACTTACAAGACCTTACGTGTGGTCTGTAATTCTGTTTCCTCTATCTAGCCAGGTTATGAAGAGAGATTCATTCTCCCTCCCTTCTGTATTTACTTGACCCCAGAGATTCCAGGCTGCTGGGTCTTCCCTGTAGTTCTCTGATTTTGTATGAGATGAGTGGAGGTGTTTCTCAGGCATCTACAGTAATTGCTGAAAATATACTTAAAAATTCAAAGTTCTGGGCTTCCCTGGTGGCGCAGTGGTTGAGAGTCTGCCTGCCGATGCAGAGGACACGGGTTCGTGCCCCAGTCCGGGAAGATCCCACATGCTGCGGAGCGGCTGGGCCCGTGAGCCATGGCCGCTGAGCCTGCGCGTCCGGAGCCTGTGCTCCGCAATGCGAGAGGCCACGGCAGTGAGAGGCCCGCGTACCGCAAAAAAAAAAATCAAAGTTCTGCCTGGAACTGGGCCTTGTAAGGGGTGTGTATGTAGCCACTAGCACCAGCCAGTCTACAGCCACAGCAGGAATGCTGTGAGTCCGTTTGTAGCAGGGACTTTGCAGATTCTCCTTCCATGCACTGTTTCTGAGGATGCCTCGGAAGCTGCTGCTGGTGCTGCCCTTGTTTCTTGCTTTTGTAAACTGATAGGAAGAAGGCTTGGGGTGGTGAAAATCTGGTGTGAGTCAAGTCCTGTTTACTGCTACCATTCTGGGGGCCTTCCTAATTAGGCACCAAGCAGCTCATGTGGACTTGGCCACAGGCAGGTCCAGGACTGAGTGACTGTGTGCGGGGGGGCACAGATGGGCATGAGGCCCATAGCCTATGGACACTGACAGAGGCCCAATCTGTAACCTGCTCCACACAAAAGGAATGGGGCTCTGGCACCCTTGGTTTTAGGACTGATAGAACCTGGGTTGGTTCTGAGGCTGTCTGCTCCTGGGCTGGTAGAACCATGACTAGGTTTCTGGTCTCTGAAAATGCTATTCTATGGGCTTTTGCTTTTCAGCCCCGTCACCATCCCGCAGCTGTTTGTCTCTAGCTCTTCCATCAGAGTGATAGCCTGACAGCTCTGGAAAGATTTTTGGGGTCCATATCAGTCACTTTACAGATAATGAAGGAAAAGCCCAGAGAGGGGAAGTGACTTTCCCAGGGTCACACAGCTAGTCAGTGCCAAATCCATGATAAGAAAAGCTCTTGGTCTACTGCTTTTCCTTCTTCCCCATGTTGCACACTGGTATTGCTTTTTCAGAAGAACAGTAAGGGCCCTAGTGTAGACCTTGAGTCAAAACTTAGTGAGTTTGAATCCTGTCCTCACCATTGATCAACTATGGTTCATTCAGCAAGTTACTTGACCTCTCTGAGCCTCAACTCAGAGACTGGGAATGACCCTAGTACCAAACTCAAAGAATTACAGTCAGGATTAAGTAAGATAATTCTTAATCTTCTTAGCACATAGTAGGTGATTGATACATTTTAATTCCCTTACTCACCACTCCACCTATGCCTCTAAAAAAGGACAGAGTTCTCTGGTCAGTGGTCTGATTCCTTAGAAGGAAATTACTCCTAAAACTCTCAACTATTTAATACAGTGAAATTTAATTGAGTACTCATTAAGTCTAGGGAACTTCTCTGAACAAATGGAAGGAATTTTAGGGTAATTGAAACATGGTCCCAGTGCTCAAGGAATTTACCATTTAACCATTTAATGGATTATCAATCGCAAATTTAAAATCTCAACCTTGTTTCCCTAACGTGATTTTACAATGCCCCAGTCCTCCTCCAAGTTAGTATATGGCTTTAGAAACATAAATTAGATAATTC
This sequence comes from Neophocaena asiaeorientalis asiaeorientalis, assembly GCF_003031525.2. Taxonomy (NCBI): domain Eukaryota; kingdom Metazoa; phylum Chordata; class Mammalia; order Artiodactyla; family Phocoenidae; genus Neophocaena; species Neophocaena asiaeorientalis. Next base: position 2,139,462 of record NW_020175049.1, read on the forward strand.
TAATATTAGCCTAAGGAAAACATCATTAGAAAGGCAAATCTGCCACTAAAATTCAGACTGCTATTTCAAATGCTAATTCATTACGGGCTTTGGAGTATAACCCTCCTGTAGCCGTGAGGACATTACTAATGGATTATAGCACTGCTGCCCACTAAGACCAGACACTGCCTCAGAGTCCTTTACAATATGGCTGTTGGTGAGAGTTGGATTTAAACTGAAATCTGTTTGCCATTCCTGATTTATCCAGTGCTTTGACTTGTTCACATCCAAGCTCTCTCAGGGCACTTTGGAGATGATTTATCCTTTATGCTACCTCCCATCCTGATTTCATGGATGAGAAAATGAGTGTCAAACAGGGGAAGCGTCCAGTTCCCAAATCACTCAACCTGTTAATAGTAGAATGTGGATTTGAACCCAAAGGAATATCTACTGTGGTATCTCGGGGGTTCTGTTAGAAGAAAGCAATTCCAGGTCACTGTCTTTCATGCTGCCTCCCTACCTGTACCACAGTGCTAGGCCCAGTTATTACCATGCCTCACTACCCAGCTTGCTTTCCTAACTACCAGCTGGAGACATTTTACAAACCAGCAGTGAAGCAGACATCAGGATGGATTCTTTTTCTTGCTCCCCGCTGCCTCCTCCCTCTCTGTCCCCCTTTTTTAAAGAAACACCACCATACATACATAGATGTAACTTTAGTCTCTTAGGGTTTGAAAGTGACACACTCTAGAGGTGGTATTTCCTGTGCTTTGTATCACACTGCCAGCAGGAAATCATTGCCGCTGTGTGTCTGTACACCGCCAGCACCACGTCCCCCATCCCATAAACACACAACCACATCTAGGGTGATGGGCGTTCTTGCAGTAGACACCATCTCAACCACGACTGCATTTTTTTTTTTTTTTTTTTTTTTTTTGCTGTACGCGGGCCTCTCACTGTTGTGGCCTCTCCCGTCGCGGAGCACAGGCTCCGGACGCGCAGGTTCAGCGGCCATGGCTCACGGGCCCAGCCGCTCCGTGGCATGTGGGATCTTCCCGGACTGGGCCACGAACCCGCGTCTCCTGCATCGGCAGGCGGACTCCCAACCACTGCGCCACCAGGGAAGCCCATGACCACATCTTATGATCCTCAGCTGCTGCCTTAAGACCTACTTTCTTTTAAACAAAGGCAGTTGTCATTGAAGAACTGCTTTCTAGGACCTCTGATGGCATTTTCGTGAAAGCAAAGGGGAAAGGAACCAACATTTGTCTAGGATTGACACTGTACACAGAGCTTCACGTTTTCCCCTTTCATCCGCACAGCAGTGTAGCTGAACCCACTCAACAAGGGGGAGGAAATAGAGTGGAGGAGGTTAAGTGCCCTGTAAGATTGAAACCTTGCTTATGCGACTGCAAAGCCTGTGCTTCCCACGCACTGTGCTGCCTCGCAGCAGACTGTGGGGATCTGTGGTGTGTCCACAGCACAAGTGATGCGTGTTTCTTCTTGTTTTCCGCTGTAAAGAACTTTTGCAATTTATTTCATTTTCACGTGTTTGTTTTCAGATTCTCTATCAAAGGTTGAATGCCTTTGTAGAAAGAGTGAAGTGTGATGGCCATCTTAGAAATCAAAATCATGTTTGGCTCTCTCAGGCAGGATGATGGGGCAGTGGAAAGAACGTCGGCTAGGAGTCAGGCTGGCTTCCGGTCCCCGCTCTGTGTGACCTTGGGCAAACCTCTTAAACTCTCTGGGCCTCATTTCATCTATAAAGTGAGGCCATTTGTAACTATCTAAGGTCCATTCAAAACAAACATTCTCTCATTCAAAACAGACATCTAAGAGTACTTTCAAATCTCGTAGTCTAACCATCTTGCCCAGCATATACTGAGAGGTTAAAAAAAAAAATCTGGGAATGGATCAATCAACCTCTCTGGCCAGTCTGCTGATTCTTATTATGCATAGCTGAGCAGATAATATCGACCAGGTCCTGTCTATGATGTTAGGCCTTTGCCTCATCATGATGAATAGCTAGAAGCTGGGGTGTGCTACGTGAGTACAAGCAGGAAAAATGTTGAACGCAGGATGAAGGGCACCACTGCTCTTCTGGCTTTCCTCTGAAAGTGTTCACACTCTCTCTGCACCGCAGGAGTTGATGTTAGCAGTTAGGGCTGTGGACTAACTTTTTTATGTACAATTCCAAGCATATGCCTGGTGTATGATAGGGAATTAATGAACTGTTGAACGAAAAAATGAACAGATATGGCCTTTACCATACAGAGAAAGCAAGATGGCCATCTTTTGCAGTTGACTGAATTCTTTGTACATCATGGTGAAATTGTAAGGATTAAATGAGATGATGCATGTTAAGTGCCACGCGTGAGGCCCAGTACCGAACACATGCTTTGTATGTATTAGCTGAAAGAATGGGGTGTGACCAGCATGTTCTGCCTGGAGGACCAACTGGACAGTGTCTTCTCTGGGTTGAGTGTTCTTCTGCCTTCACTTCTGCCCAGTGGCAGCCCATGGGTGTTTATTGAGCATCTTCTCTATCCTTAGCTCTCTACTAAGTACAACATGCACGCGTGGAGAGGATGGTAAGGTATAAAAAGTGTGAGTGTCAAGAAACTTACCTTTTTCCCACTTCAACTAAATGGTACAACAACGAGAGAATCAAGTGCTAATTTGGTTGGTACAATTAGAGTTCAAGAAAATTGAGAGATCAATATGGGCTGGTAGAGAAGATTTTATTTTATTTTAATTTTTTTATCAAAGTATAGTTGATTTACAATATTATGTTTCATATTATATTAGTACTGGATTGTGATTCAGTATTTTTATAGATTATACTCCATTCAAAGTTATTACAAGATAATGGCTATAATTCCCTTGCTGTACAATATATCCTTGTTGCTTATCTATTTTATACATAGTACTTTATATTTCTTAGTCCCGTACCCCTAATTTGCCCCTCCCCCATTCCCTCTCTCCTTTAGTAACCACCGGTTGGTTTTCTATGCCTGTGAGTCTATTTGTGTTTTGCATGTACATTCATTTGTATTATTTTTTTAGATTCCACATGTAAGTGATATCATACAGAATTTATCTTTCTCTGTCTGACTTATTTCACTAAGCATAATATTCTCTAGGTACAGAGAAGATTTTTTTTTTTTTTTTTTGCGGTACATGGGCCTCTCACCGTTGTGGCCTCTCCCGTTGGGGGGCACAGGCTCTGGACACGCAGGCTCAGCGGCCATGGCTCATGGGCCCAGCCACTCCACGGCACGTGGGCTCTTTCTGGACTGGGGCACGAACCCGCGTCCCCTGCATCGGCAGGCAGACCCTCAACCAGGGTGCCACCAGGGAAGCCCCAGAGAAGATTTTGACAGCACCACCTACATGGTCGGATTTCTTTTTTTAATCTACACCTTTTTAAAACTTGGGCTTTGATGTCATACATATGGGTTCATCTGTAAAGTATTCCAAATGACTAAGCTAGAAAAAGAGATTGATTTACCCTAGTAGTGATTATCATGATAGGAGAGATATAAATAGCGCTTACTGAATTTGAAAGAATTTCCTATTCTTTTGCCCCTTTAAAAGAAATGAGCCAGAAACCCAACCTCAATTCTTTACTGTAACGGCTTTACTATGAAGGGCCATGTGCTTCAATGAGCCCGACTCACATGGTGCGGGCTTACTGTGCACTGAGGGCTTAATGGGATCAGAGGCTTGCAGACAGTCAGTTAGGCAGAAGCAGATCAAGAGTTGCATAAGGACCCTTCCAAAGTGCCTTTCCGTTGAACAACAAAGATCAGTGAATAAATAATCTCGTGGAGAGAAGTTGGGAGTTGTTATGCTATGAGGGTTTGTGGTCTTCTTCAACACGATGGTGGCTGATGCCGTATTTCATCATGCTTTTCCCTAATCCACCAAGAGATGAGGTGGCCTGCCTCATTAGGCGGAGGCACTGCCATTGTGATGGAGCGTGGTTCACTTAACCCCAGCAGCGACAGGTTCTCTCTTATCTCTTGTCTTTACTCAGACTAGGTTGGCTGCTGAGCATTGTTAACTGATTTATTCACTCAACAGTTTCTGGGTATCAGCTCTGTGCCAGGCTCCGTGCTGGATGCTGGTGTTACAAAGGTGTTTATGAGGTAGGAGTTTGCAGAGTTCACAGATTAGTGTGTAAGACAGATATGCAAATAGATCATTGGAACGCAGTGTGGTGAGTGCTGTCGTGGAGGAGCTGTGGGAGCACGGAGAAGGGCAAGCCACATGGTGCCCTCAAGGATCAGGGAAGGCTTCCCTGGGGAGGTGCTACCTAGATCTGAGGGATGAGGGGCCACATGCTGGACAGAGAAGTGAGGGAAGGACATCTGGAAAGAATTCACATTTATTGGTCTCTTACCAGGATCTGGGCACTGTTAGGTACTTTCAGGTAAATACCGCATTTAATCATCCCAGAAGTCCTGCAGAGTAGGTCTTATTTTCGCCTATCTTTATAAACAGGGAGACTGAAGCTTAGAGGGGTTCAGTAACCTGCCAAAGATCACATTTAGGAAGGGTCACAACGGGGAGTTGGACCTAATCTGGGGAGACATCAAAGCCCATAGTCTTTCTGCCACACCTTCCTGCCCTTAATGTCTACAGAGGTCATGTAAGAGCAGTGTGGAGATCAGTAAGAGGTCTAGTGTGCTGGCACTTGGGGGAGCATGGGAGCAAGTGCTGGGAAATGAATCTGAACAGGTATCCTGGAGCCAGGTGGTCAGGGACCTCATATGATATCCCTTCACTCCAAAAGCGCTGAATAAACACCCACTGTTTTCCAGACACCAAGAAAAGCTATATTGAGTACAGGCCCTGCCCCTAGGGGCTCACTGTCTAGTCAAGGAGAGCTGGAAGGACTTCTCTTTTCTGGAATTGAACTTGAATGTGGTCCTTTTGGGAAGAGAAGGCAAAAAGCTCCACCAGCAGCTCAGGGTGGATTTTTTGCTGTGCTGAAAAGCTAGGCAGTGGTTCCACATAGAAGCGATATCATATGATATTTGTTTATCTCTGTCTGACTTACTTCACTCAGTATGACAATCTCTAGGTCCATCCATGTTGCTGCAAATGACACTATTTCGTTCTTTTTATGGCTGAGTAATATTCCATTGCATGTATGTACCACATCTTCTTTATCCATTCCTCTGCTGATGGATATTTAGGTTGCTTCCATGTCCTGGCTATTGTAAAAATACACACTACTGTATATAAAAGAGATAACTAACAAGGACCTACTGTATGGCACAGGGAACTCTACTCAATACTCTGTATAACCTATGTGGGATATATGTGTATCTATAACTGAATCACTTTGCTGTACAGTAGAAACTAACACAACATTTTAAATCAACTATACTACAGTAAAAATAAAAAAAAAATTTAGGCAATGGGAAACCATTAGAAACATTTTATAAGAACCATGACCTCTCTGGTGATTCAGAACCATGACGTGAAGACACTGTCCCTGTCTGGATTTGATGATGGGCTGTCACAACAAGGTGTGTCCAAGGGTTGTGATTGGACATGTTTGGCGTAGGGTCACTTCTTTCTAGGTAACTGGGGGAGGAGAGGAGTTTCCAGCAGAGAGTGGGACTCTGGCTGGAAAGATCTCTCCAGGCACACTTGGGAGAGAGAAAACGTACTTGCCAGAACCCAGGTAACTGCCCCTCCTGCCTTCCCCGTTCCCAGGTAGGCCTGCGTGCAACCCTCACACACAGCCCCGCCACCACCTTGGGTGTGGCTGCCATACACGTTCTCTGGCTAAAACACTTAGATTGGCTACTTTAGGAAGCGTGCATATTGGCTCTAATGGCAATCATAAAACCCTCTTGGATTTTTGTGACACATTACCCTCCAAGAGTTCAAAGTCCCCTTAAGGCTTTTATTCCACTTTATTGTAAGTACAGCTCTATCAAAAAGAAAAGATAGGTTTTTTGATTCTCATTTTATTGACGTGGATAGAGAGATGCAGAGATTATAAGACTTGTCATGTAGAACAGTGTTTTCCCCTCACTGTGAATGAGGGAGATTTTAGGAGGGTGGTACTTGGTTTGTCCTTTAGGTTTTAACTTTTCAATGAGCATGAATGACATGGAACACTTAGATGCAGTATCTGCACAAATGGAATTTATGTCTGCCTCCACTCCCCACCCCATATAAATATTATCTTTCCTGATCCCAGCCAGTCTCATTCATAACATTAAGAACCAGGGACCTCATGCACTGTCCCCTACAAGCTTCCAGGAAAGTCTCTGATAAGCTCATTTCAGTGAAATGGCAAGAACTGATGAGCCAGTTATTCACTGAGTGTTTATTAGGTGCCAGGCATGTGCAGAGGTGGTCTGCATGCATTAGCTAATTTAATCCTCATAGCGACCCCGTCTGGTGGGTTACTATTATTAACCCCTTTTTAAAGATGAAGAAACCAAAGCTTAGGGAAGCTTATATGTCATCTTTCTCTGGGGTATTTACATTTGAACAGTGAACAACAAGCCTGCAGCCAGAGAGTGAATTTGCTCTTGAGAAATTTCAGGCATCATCTGGGGATCATGGCTTAAATCTTTGAATTTTTAAAAAGTGTTGGCCTTGGCTTCTCTGACCTTTCAGTCAAAGCATACATTTGTTAGTCATCTGGGAGGTTTGTGGGATCTTGTAAGATATTGAGAACTTCATTCTGGCTGTATGTTTACAGATTTCTTTATGCAGTGTCATAATAAGCTCATTGATTTACTGTGGGTTCTTAGCAAAGTAAAGCTTTTTTTTCTTTTGTAGACATTTGCCTGAAAAAATTAAGGATGACCAGCAGCTGAAGAATATGAGTGGCCAATGGTTTTATGAAGCCAAGGCAAAAAGGCACAGAGAGAAAATCCACGGAGCAGATATCATCAGAGCATCCATGAGAAAGAAGAGGCACCAGGGAGCGGGTGAGTTGATTGGGCTAGTACTTTTAGAGCCAGCATTTGTCCTTGGGAGAAGGTGTCCTTGGGAGAGAGGAAGGGTGTCAGTCCTTTAGGGATGTGCTTTGCACCATGCATAGTCCTCTAGGTCGTAATCTCCTTGCCCTGGGTTTGGATGGATGAGGGCAGGGCTAAGTGACTTATTGTGGTGAAGAAGGATGAGGGAAGCCCCTTAGATGCCATGTTGAATTGGAGTAGCCTAGACAATTGGGGGTTATAAGGGATCTACCACCTCCTCTTTCTTTGGCTTTTAATTCTGAAAATTCAGAACCTTTTCTCCTGAGCAGGGTGACAGGAAGAGATTAGCCTCCCTGTTCAATGACCTTGACACCTGGTACTTCTTTAAAAACCAAGTACATCATTTAAGGGACTGTAAAGACAGCATTTTGAGGGCTTCTTTAGAATTCTGTTGAGTTCATCAAATATTAACCGAGTGTCTTCTCTCTAATTAACTCTGCACTAGCCAGTATAAACCTTTATCCCTAAGAACAGCCATTGTCTAGTTCTAGCCTGTACTCAGTAAGGAAAATAGCTGTCACCTCTTCAGTAGCTAGTATATGATAGGCGTTTAGTCCCTATTATTTCTAATTGTAGTAGCAATCTTGTAAGGTAGGTCTCGTTATCCCCATTCTATATGTGGGGTATGTGAAGTTCAGAGAAGGGAAGTAACTTGCCCAAGGTCATATAGTTGGCAAATGACAGCTCCGGGATTTCAGTCTTTCGGACTCAGAGCGATGCTCCTTACAGATGAGGGCTGACCTCTTATGATGTGCTATGTATTGCTCACAGCCCTCTTGATTTCCAAAACCACCCAGACCTTCAGAAATCTTGAAAGGTGCAAGTTAGTACTGTGGACTCCGTTTTGCAGCTGAAGAAAATAGACTTATGTGTAAAGAGACCTGTGGATGTGAGTATTTGGAAATTGGGAGCCCTTACGTCGCTTCATCTTCTTAACACTGATGAAAGTATTCCTGGCACTTACTGGCTATGTGGCCTTAGGCAAGTTTCTTGAACCCTTTGATCCTCAATTTCCAAATCTGTAAACTTGGAAAATAGTTACCTCCTCATAGGATAATGCATGCAAAGGACTCAGCACTATGCCTGGCACTCAGTCATCACTCAGTTGATGCTAATTATCTAAGAGGCTCAGGTAAAGAGTTCTGGGTGTTCAGAGGCAAAAGAGGTTATTTTCTGAAGAGGGATCACAGAGGTTTTAAGGGGGCCCTGGCATCTGAGCTGGCTATTAAGGAAGATATAGAATTGGGATGTGTAGAGGTTGGGGGAGGAGGAGGCAGTGGAGAGGGACATTCCAGAATAGAAGCATTTGTTCCCCTTTGTGTCCCAGAACCCAGCCTCAAGTTGGGCCCATTGTAGCTGTTCAGTAAATACTTGGTAATGATGGTGTGTCTGTCCCAGTGAGGACTCCCTGCCCTGAGCGTCCCCTGGCCGTACACATTTGGTCCCGACCCCAGTTCAGATCAGAATCACCCAGGGCAGTCGGAATTTTGCTTTAGTCATCTCTGCACATTTAAAGGTGCACCCATGCTCTCTGGAGACGGTACTTGTAGGGAGGTAACAACATGGGAATCTACTGACTTCTCTCACAGATGTAATTTTTTTTTAATTACGTGATTTCTTTAATTTTAATTTTATTTATTTATGGCTGCGTTGGGTCTTCGTTGCTGAGCGCGGGCTTTCTCTAGTTGCGGCGAGCGGGGGCTCCTCTTCATTGTGGAGCATGGGCTCTAGGCGCGTGGGCTTCAGTAGTTGTGGCACATGGGCTCAGTAGTGTGGCACGCGGGCTCAGTAGTTGTGGTGCACAGGCTTAGTTGCTCCGCGGCACGTGGGATCTTCCTGGACCAGGGCTTGAACCCGTGTCCCCTGCATTGGCAGGTGGATTCTTAACCACTGCGCCACCAGGGAAGTCCTGCGTGATTTCTTTTAATTTTCACAAGTGTCTTCTTTTTAAGAAGAGGAATATTAGGCTCATAGAACTCAGAAAACATTCCCTCTGCCTCAGAGCCACTTAGTAATATAACTAGGTCTTGTATACAGGTCTTTATGTTTTTTTGTTTGTTTGTTTGTTTTTTTGCGGTACGAGGACATCTCACTGTTGTGGCCTCTCCCGTTGTGGAGCACAGGCTCCAGACGCACAGGCTCAGCAGCCATGGCTCACGGGGCCCAGCCACACCGCGGCATGTGGGATATTCCCGGACCGGGGCACAAACCTGTGTCCCCTGCATCGGCAGGCAGACTCTCAACCACTGCGCCACCAGGGAAGCCCAGGTCTTTGTGTTTTGACTCCTCTTGCAGATGTAATTCTGATCCCAAGTGCTCAGATTCATTAGTGACTGCCTGGGCACTCAGAGGAGGCCTGACGTTCAGGTTCCAGCCTTCAGTGATAAGAGCTGATATGAGAGTTGTAGGTCGTGGAGGTAAGAGATAGATAACCTTCTTGTCTTTATCGTTTCCTGTTTCAGCTGAGCAGAGTAAGGACAGAGCAAACAGGGCAAAGGAAAGCTGGGTGAATAATGTCAACAAAGATGCTCTCCTCCCCCCAGAGCTAACCGGTGTTGTAGAAGAGCCAGAAGAAGATGTAGCACCTGCAAACCCAAGGTAAGACTGAGCTCATGGGGAGCGCTGCTGCACGTGGGATTCGTGGCTTGGTCCTGCTGTGTGAGTGCAAATGCCAGACAGGTCTCACGGGCATGGGAAGGGGGCATGTACGAGAGAATTCTGGGCCCTGATGTGGACAAAGCCTGCGCAGTACTCTTTCTCAGCTTCCAGAATTTCTAACAGCTCTGCATAGTAAATAAAACTAAAATGTTAAGTGGTGATTTCTTCCAGCACCAACAAGAGCTGTTTTTTATTTGTGCTAAGGATATCTCCATACAGTCAGTGAAGAGATACTCCAAAATGAATGTAGAGGAATAAGTCATTTCAGGAAAGAGATGAATGATGATCAAATTGTAACAGCTTGGTGCAGTAGAAGAAGCTCAAGCACAGGAACCAGGCAGACATGAATTCACATCCTGACTATGCCACTTATTAGCCATTTGACCATGGGCAAGTCATTTAGTCTCTCTGAATCTCTTTTCCTAACTATAGATAGGAATCATACTATATAGGAAAGGTTATGGTGAGAATTAGTGGTAACGTATGTAGAATACCTGGCACATGGTAGGCACTCAGTAGATGTCTCTTAAGGATGCAGATTGTCCTCAATATTTCAGTCTTGATTTTTTGTGCTTTCCATACATTTTTATCATCTGGCCAATCAAAACGTACATTTGTACAGTACATGGTTCCTGTGATATAGCTGATTATGGGGTTTCGTTGCCACAGACCTTTTGGAACCATGATGATTTGCTTTTAGGTATTTAAGGATCTTCCCATTGGTGTCTGTCCCTTGGCGGTATAGTTGTTACCCTTTGGTGGGAGAGCAGTTGCATTTTATCTCTACTTCCTCAGTGAAGACAGCTCAATTCAGAGTCTCCAACTGGAATGAAGTCAATGAATTTGCTGGTGGGACAGTCAGTGATCCAGGATCCAAGGCTGAGGTACCTGGGGAATAGGGATGTTTCCAACATAATTTACAGGTGAGGGAGAGGGTCTATACTGTAGGCACCAACAGGCATTTCAGAGTCAAATATAAGTAAAGTTATGTCACATGGATGATGGAGTACTGATTCTGTTTTGCCCCATTATTTATCCATTTCCCTTTTGGAGAGGACTTGCTTTGTTTTCCTGGGTGGTAGGTGGCACTATTTCCCCTCTAGGATGATTTGTAATGTTCTGTTATGTCTGTAGAGGCCATGTCGGCTAGAGGTTGAAACACCTTAACAGTAGCTGTGAATTGACTCTGTGACCTTGCACTAGAAGTGACTTAACTTCCTGGGCTGTTGTTTCCTTGGCTGTAAAATGGGAATGAAATAGTTTGCTAGCAGGATTGTTGAGACTCTAATTAGCTAGTACATGTAGAATTCCTAACACATAGTTCATAGCGCATAGTAGTTGCTCAGTGAATGGAAGTGTGGGCTCTCACATACATACAGGTATTTCAGGGAGCTCAGGAAAGGATGTGAGAACACGTTACCTCTTTCTCCTTGTGCCTCCCCATGTTCCAGCTGCCTGCAACTTCCCTAATGGGATGAAGGCCTGCCTTCCTTCCCTACAGCAAGAGGACACCTTAAATATTAGAAACTCTGGGAGTGAGAACACAGGCATTTAGATTCCCCTTCAAGGAACTGAGAGCAGCTCCTAAGAGCTGGGTTTGATGGGGACACCAGAGCACTGACTGACTGAGGGAAGAGGTGGACAAGAGAAGATTTGAGGGTGTCAGACACAAACTTAGCTTATTGTACTCTTTTATCTGGGTCAGACTTCCTGTCCTTCTCCCAGGACCTCATTTCATCTCAAAGGACCTAAGGGACCGAGGTGTCACTGCCCTTAGAGCATATAGTGTCCACATTTGCATCTCCATTGTTTGCTACATTTCTCGCGTGACCTCAGAAGAGTCTTTCGGGTTTCATCTGTATGTACATCAGAACTAAGCTGCCTCACCAGGATGTTATGAGACTGAATGAAATGAGGTATGGGAACCACTTGGCATTTCTCAGGGAGAAAGAAAATTGGCAATTTGCAGGTGGCCTTATAATTATGTTATTATAACATAGATGAGGTAGGTTGAGAAGGCAGGAATAAAAATGTTAGATGTATCCAGCACGCCTTGCTCATTACGTGGCACGGGTGGTAATCACCCAGAACTGTAGAAGGAGCTGTTGTTTAATTCCTCCTTTCCGTGTCAGAAACTACTGCTTTACTCAGTATCAGGTTCCAGCATGTTTTTCACCTATACTTCAACATTTGGGAACTGGGTGTGTTAAGTATATTTTGGGGTCTGTACTTTGAGACTAAGTGAACTTCAATAGAATGACTCAATACCTGTCAATATTTTGTTAGCCAGGAGTCAGGAGTTGGGGAGTGTAAGCCAGCAGTAACTGGATATTGGAGCTTCTGAAGGAGTTTTTTTCTAATAAAGTCTGGGGCAAGAGTCCTTCTTCCGTTGTGGGTACAATTCTGTGGGCTTCTGCCTGTGAATAGTTAAAACACTGTGGGTATTCAGTGTGTATTCAAGCATGGGAAGCTTCCTGCGTTATTTTGGAACTCATCTTTGTTTGCATCTGTAGCACGGGGAAGCAGAGAGAGGTTTGATGAACAGAGCAGCAGAGAATGAGGTTCCCTTTCGAGTGGCAAAGAAAAGTACAAGTGATCCCAGCTCTAGTTCTGGTCACTGATTTTCAGCATGGTGGTATTGGCACACACAGTGGTAAAGGACCAGTGTTTGGGGTCTTAACAAAAGGCATAGCATATTTTTGAATTTGCTTCACTCAATCCCTGAGCCATTTCTTCATGTGTTTGTTGATGTGTTGAAGCCTCACTGAGTGTAATACGTGTTAGCACAGCGCTGGGTACTGGGCATGGGCACAGCATTAGCTGCCAAGGAGAAAGGGAGAAATCAACAATCCAAAGGGAGAAACCAACCACAAAAAACACGGGGGAAAAAAAAAAAGCACTTGCAAAATTTGCTTCTGATTCCAGACACAGTTAATATTTAAGCTGAAAATTACCTCAGAAGAGGGTACGTCTGGTGTTATTTTTAACTGCTTTATTTTTAATTTTTTGGTCGTGCCACAAGGCTTGTGAGATCTTAGTTCCCCGACCAGGGGTCACACCTGTGACCCCTGCAGTGGAAGCTCGGAGTCCTAACCACTGGACCTCCAGGGAATTCATTTTTAACTGCTTTAGAGGGAAAGGCTAGTTAAGGTTCAAAAGCTTTAAAAGTTGCTGCATGTGCTTGGAAACATTTTATGGCTAGGCATAGAAGCAGATGGACTGTCCCACTGCCCACGTGGCGTAGTTCTAAGACTGCTATAAAGCCCTCCCTCTTCCCCAGATGTCCCTACCACGGTACCTAACGTTATTCTTCTTTTTAGTTAAGTCTTCAAAGACTTGTATTAAAATGCAAACACTTTTAGGAGGGGAACCCTAACAGTAGTTTCGTAGTCTAATATTTTAATAATCTTCTTACGGAAGTAAACCCATTTTGGCTAAGTGCCACATCTAGTATTGCAGGTAGTTTTTGAAGGGTACCTGAGGGAAGAGATCACAGAGCTCAAGGTGTGAACCTTGGCTTGCTGTACAGTTTTAAGAACTCATCACATGGAATGTATTGAATATCTTATATATGCAGGACACACCCTGCGAATAGAAATCTGATCCCTCTGAGAGGGATTCTAAGAAACAAAAGACACAGTATCTGGCTATAAAGAGACTATATTCTCTTAGGAAAAATAATGCTTCCATATATGAATATCTGATCACGTGATAACAAATAGTACCAGGCAGGGAGCAAATCCCAATCCCAAGATACCAATAAAATGTGCAGTAAGACTTGAGACAAGGAGACCCACTTCCAGCTGAGCTGATAGGTGACCAGCATCACAAGGGAGGTGAGATTTGGACTGGGCTTGGAGGTGATAGTGAGGATTTGGGTCAAGAGAGTAGAGCAAACACTTGAGGGAAGGGCTGGGGATAGGTTGGGGGAGACAGCAAAGAGGGACAGTGAGTCATTTTTGGCATGAGGGTCAACAGGAAGGTGGAGTGGGAGGGTACAGTGGGGCAGATGGTGGAGCGTCTCCAATTCCTTCCTGAGGAGTTCAGACTTCAGCTTCATTCCACAGGCCTTGAGGATCCAGGAAAGGTAACGAGCAGAAGAGGGACATGATCAAAGTTCTGTTTTAGACCATCCCATTTTAGAGGTGGAATGCTGAATGGATTAGAGAAGTGGAAATTTGGTGTCAGGAGGTCAGATATGAGGCTAGTACAGATGACAGAAATAAAGGAGGAATCAGTAGGGGTGGAAAGGAAGTGACAAATGTGAGAATAACTGGGAAGGAAGAAATCGCCCAGACTTCACTCCAGTCCTCTTGCCATAAACCACTGCTTTACTCGTGTGAGAAATCAGAGGCAGTAGAGCCCAGCCATTACAATGATTGTCTTTGGAGTCAGGGTCAGACACACCTGGTGCAAATCCCCAGCTCTTTCACTAACTTAAGCTCTCCAAGCCTCAGTTTTCTCGCTAGTAAAATGGGGAGAAGGATACATACCTCACAGGGATGTTGCAAAGATCAACTGAGAATAAGATGGTTGCTGTATTGATGGTGGTGAGATAAAAGACAGGCAAACAAAACATTGATGCATTCCTCAAGAGAAGCAAAGCCGGAGCTTAATTGAGGAAGTAACTGTATTTTCAGAGACAGTGTGAGACATAAGACTCTTATTTTATTTTTTTCTAGTAAGCAGACTTGTGAACTGTACTTAACCAAGTATCTCACCCTCATCCCATTTCCCGCCAATCCCAACCACAAGGTAACCCAGTGAATACTGTATGTTTCTGGTGTTTGATCGCGTGCTCTGAATACCTCATTTCTTCTTCTCTTGATTTCTGAATAGCAGGAACAAAGACATTTTGTTTAAAACCTAAATAATGTGCCTCATTGTAATTTGGCAAACAACATAGATATTTTTAAAAACCATGGCACCTGTGTGCTGCTGCCTTCCCTGGCACTGGCTCAGCTGGCCTTCAGTTATTCAGTCGTTCACCAGTTGTGTACCAGGCACTGTACAAGGCATCATGGGGAATAGAAAAAAGGTCAAGATACTCTTTAAGGATCTCCCAGTTTACTATGAGAGATAAGATATGTATGCACAGAATGAGGTTGCATAGCAGACATGAAATCCATAGCTGCATGGATTTAGTTTAGTAGAGTTTAGTAGAGAGAGACTGGTTTCATCTCTGGGCAGGAGGGGACAACATGATATGCAGTGTGGACAGTTGTGGGCCTGGTGGCTAGAGGCGCAGGAACTGGATTTCCAGGGAGCAGAGGGAGGAGAATGTAGAGACTCTGCTTGTCCTTTGTTCTTGGTGAGTGGGAAGGAGAAAGGAGGAGGATGACAGGAGAAGGATGACAGGGTCTCCATGGAGACCCCAACCATCAGCATTTGGCCCAGGTCCTCTCATTGTGTGACTGATTTATTTACTAAAGGAGATGATACAAAACACTGTGAGAAAACTGAACACGGCATTCGCTATAAGCTTCCTCGTATCACTCACTGGCTTCTTAAAGTGACACTCAAGAGACATTGCTTTCTAGTCCTGAGCTATTGGCTGTTTTTACTGTGAGTTCTATCAGTGACCAGGATTCTTTTCTCCCATTGGCCGCTAGATAACTTGATTCAAGTTTGTGCTCACCTGTTTCAAGAACAGAGGCCTCCTGCCATGTGTTTTTCTATTAGCCTTAATTCTGGCTCCATTATAAGTTCCTCCTCTTGTTCCCTGCCCTTCCCCTCCCCATCCCTTTCCTCCCCCCTTTCTCACAACCCTGCGGTCAGGCTGTATTCGATATACAGCTGCCTCATCTGCTGTAATTCCTTTCTGGAACAGTGAGGAAGGCAACAAAAGGGAGCATGGCTTCCTCAAGTGTTCAGCCTGTTCCTGGGACTACAAAAGTAGCAATCAACATGCAGAGAGAAGGAAAGGAAATGAATTTGCAAGAACATCTAGTCCATAATTTTAGTGACAACTATCTTGGGCAAGGCTCTGTGGCCTTGGGGCAAAATGCTCCCCTCCCCCGCTCCAGTTCTTTAGCTTCGTGGTAAAAAGCCAGCACCTTCCGAGGTGCTTCTTCCAAGTCCTTGACTCTGTGATGCTACTAGGAGAACTGGTGGAGTTTAACCAGGCACGGTGCTTTCAGCCAATAGTGACTTCCCCTCTTATGCCTGAGGCAGGGCCACTGGAGCAGGAAGTCTGAGTGGGTCGTTTTCCTCCCTCTCGGGGGCCACTATGACCCTCTTTGCCCTTCTTACTCAACAGCCAAGGGAGTAGTTGTTCAGGAGGGAGCTGGCTCAACTCACTTTTCTCCATTCACCCTCCCTGCACTCTCACCCTAGGGCTGCCCTGTCCCTCCGGTAGGGAATCATGGTCTAGAGAATTCTCCTCTCCCTTCTAAGCCAGCTCCAGGCTTCTGACCTCCCACCATCTTCTGGATGCTCTGCTTGTCTTTACTCCTCTTGTATTCGAACGAGAACTCACCTGGCCAGCCTGAAGACTTGGGTTGAAAGTTCCCAGTAAGTTGCCCCAATCCACCATCCTCCCAGCACAGCATCTCTTAGATCTGCTGTTTCTTCTGTTCTACTGCCCAATCACTTGTCTCACCTGTGTCTTTTCTTTAGCTATTTTCTACCCGAGTTAGAGTAAGCAGTGCCATTCTGGTCCTGGCCTACGGAATCTCTAAAATGCTCTGGGGCCTTATTTCAGCAGGGATGTTCCCTTCTTGAGAACAACTGCTCACTGTTCTAGTCTGCATCTGATGTTAGGTCCTGACTTTGAGGTGAGTTTATTTGTACAGATTTAAACTGTGAACCTCCTGTGTGCCTGGTACCGTGATAAAAACTTCAAGGCTTCTGATGGATGGTTTTTGTCTTGTCTCATGCCTGTTTTCATTTCTGTTCTACCATTGCCTTTGCTTCGCTGCTTAATCATCTCTAGGCTCCAACTCCCTCTACCTTCCTGGCAGTTTGATTTTACAAACTTCCTCTCCTATCCTGCCTTAATAGCTTCTGGCTTCAGAGACGTGATTTAAGCTTCCTCAAAGGGTAAGTTTTTATTCGCTGAATTGTTTCTTTTGCAGTTCCAGCGTGGTAAATCCAGCTTCCACCATGATTGATACATCCCAGGAAAGCACAAGGAAGTCAGCTGTATCTCCAGCCAAGGTAGACTGAGCTCAGACTTTGAAAATCTCATTTGGGGAAGGAGTGCCATTTTTCTCATTTTATCAAAGCACCGTGAAATAAAGAGAATTTCGTAGTACTTTTTTCCTACCAAACATAGATAATTTTTACTGTTTAATATAAGAAATCACTCTTGTGGTGGAAAATTTTATGAATATCATGTTACTGCATTGCTGAAGACCTAGATTTTTTGTCCTAAAGAATGAAAAGTCTAATGCTGTTGGGGGCTGCTGCTTTGAAGCATAAGAATGTGGCTTGTTGGTTCCATATCAGTCCTTATTCCTATTCATGGCTTCCTGAATCTCTGTTAGAGGTCTGCTTAGGGGAGGGAATTGTCAGTTTATGAAACAACAGATAGCAAATATTGATATTCAGTCTTACATTAATAAAAAAATGCTGGGGGGGAGGGATAAATTAGGAGTTAGGGGTTAACATATTCACACTAGTATATATAAAATAGATAACCAACAAGGACCTACTGTATAGCACAAGGAACTATACTCAATATTTTGTAATAACCTAAAGGAGAAAAGAATCTGAGTAAAAAAATATATATGTATATGTATGTATGTATAACTGAATCACTCTGCTCTGCACCTGAAACTAACACAACATTGTAAATCAACTGTACTTCAATTGAAAAAAATTCTATTTACTGATACGCTTTTCTGTCATTAGAATTGATGATCATGATAGTGACTATGAACCACTTCAAGATACCTTGTCTTTTAAATCCTTATAGGAAAGGTCAGTTACACTTATATTTAGTACAGCTTTAATCTATCACAGTGAGTCTCATACAGTAGGAAGAGCACGGGTGGGAATCTGCCCTAATTAGAGTCTCAGGTTTACCCCGACCTTGACCACCTCTTTGATATGTTCAGGCCCATGTTGTCTCACATCTGTAAAAATTTCACTTCTGTGAGATTTAGATTTGAATGCCTCGTTCTGGTTTAACTTTGGAGGACTCTGGAATTGAGTATACTTTATACAATTTTGTCCTGTGTTTTTTTTTTGGTTGGTTTTTTTTATTTTTTTGGTATGGCATATATATGGTAATTCTTTGCTAACCAGATTAATTAAGACCATCATTTTTCAAACATGCCAGATAGAATTTACTGGATAAAACTACCAACTATTGGAGATAATAAGCATTTGCTGACACTGAGTTGCTGCTGTGACATTTAAAATGAGTTTAATAAACAATATTTTTCCCCAGCAAAGGAAGAATCCATTTAATAGCTCCATGCTGCCAGAAGATCACTTATCTCAACAAATCAAAAATGAGCAGTCAAAAAATGGAAGGGCTGGTTTCTTTCAGACTTCAAAAGAGGGTAAATATTATTTTTATGGGCTAGATATTTTTATCTTTGTTATCTATGGACTAAGGGAAATTCTCAGAGTTCCTTTAACCAAAATAGCTTTCAAGAGAAAGTGAAAAGTCCTGATGGTTTTCTTCTACTTTGCCCACTGGTTTCCTGCCTGAGGGAAGGAAGCAGAAATTTTAGAAACCGGAAGTTCATGCATTCCAGTCTCGGAGCTGACACTTGTGTGACCTCCATGTCTTGGGTCCCCCCACAGTGACCTGGGAAATTTTTTGACCAGAGGCATTCAGTCATTCATTTAACAGTCTTTATTGGATGTCTACCAGGTACAGACACAGTTCTCTGTTTAAAATGGAGAGTTTGCCTCAAGATAAAAGACCACTTGACAATGTTACAATCCTCGAATCTGTAGTTATCAGCCCAGTCTTCCAGGAGCATTTGATCAGATTTGTTGCTTAACTGATTGAAGTCTGCCTCTTATGGAATTTTACCATTCTCACCATTAAGAAGAAACATTAGACAATTTAATCTCTTCAAAAGCAACTGTAAGAAGATTCCACAAGCATCAAAGATTGGACAAGGGGTAGAAAATTAACGAACAGTAGAGTTAGGAGTTTCAATTAGCCTGTTTTAATATTAGTGTAGTTTTCCTCTCCATTGGATACACTTTAGATAGCATAAAATACTTTACAGAAAAGAAGTCACTGGAACATTACCTGTTTTTTTTAACTTTTTAACAAAATTAATTTTTGTTTTAGGTATTGAGATTTTAAAAAATTGAGCTCCCTTTTCTGGTTTCCATATGTGAATTTTTTAAAGTGACTTCTGTATTTTTTCTTTACCCTCCTTGAGGAATTTTTAAAGTTTCTTTTTAAAAAAAAATTTTTATTGAGTATAAAATACCACAAACTATGTATCATGTAAAGCACAGCAATCTTAAATTTAATGAAGTTCATGCATGAATTTTTTAAGGCTTTTTAATTAGGTCTGTATTTATGCTTCATGCTTCATTGTCTTTAATACTTAGTGTTTTTGCTAAATGTAGATTAAGTTTATGATAGGTGTTTTAAATTACAGAGTTATTCTGCATTTGGTATATCATCTAATATGTTTTACTTTTCAGATGAATTGTCAGAGTCCAAAGAAGAGTCATCTATCCTGGATATTTCAAGCCAAAAGTTAGAGAAAACAAAGCAGACTTTTCCAGGCCCTGAGAATGGGTCCCAAATCAAGGCTCCAATCCCCAATGCCAGGAAAATGATCTATAAATCGCATGACTTAAAGCAAGATGATAACCAGTCTTTTCCTAGACAAAGGACAGACTCCCTGAACACAAGAGGGGCTCCAAGAGGGATCCTGAAACGCAATTCCAGTTCCAGTAGCACAGACTCAGAAACTGTTCGTTTTCCTCAGAACGTTGAACCCAAAAGCAAAATTGTGTCACCTGGCCTAACCATCCATGAGAGGATTTCTGAGAAGGAGCATTCTTTAGAAGATGACTCCTCCTCAAACTCACTGGAGCCATTAAAGCACGTGAGATTCTCTGCAGTGAAGGATGAACTCCCACAGAGTCTGGGGCTAGTCCATGGCCGGGAAGTAGGAGAATTTAGTGTTTTAGAATCTGACAGGTTGAAGAATGGAACAGAAGATGCAGGGGACATAGATGAGTTTTGCAATGATCCTAAGCCTTCCCGATACAGAAAGCCTTCGCTTTTTCAGCCATCAGCCTCAAGCCCAAGTACATCAAAAAATGAAACACATCAGCCAACGACTTCTGGTTCCTTTCCAATTAATGAGCACCATCCTCCCAAAGAAGTTTTAACTACAAGAGCACAGTCCACTGAGAATTCACACACCATCAATGAACACAAAGCTAACTCATCAGAATTGTCAAGGCTTGAATCAAAATTGTCCAGAAGCCCAGCTGGTAAGAGATTCGTCACTACCAGGCTCTAAAAACTGAGCCAGTGGGCTTGGAATGACCAGGCCAGCCAGCCAGCCTGGTAGAAACCCATTTTGCTTTCTAGGTATTCCCGCTAAAATTCAAGCAGGTGCCACCGGGGAATGTTTATGCCTCTTAATGGGTTTGCGTGTTTTCCTCAATCGCCAATAACTAAAAGAACCAGGATAGCACACTTTCCAGCACATTATGCTTAATCCAAAAAAAAAAAAAAATCATATCAATAATTTAACTAAACAAATTATAGCACTTTGAGTTAAATCAAGGTGTATATACAGAGTGAGAAATAAACATATGCTAATTCTTTTGTACAGAGTAAATATATTATTACTCACCTAATGCAAATTTATCAATTACCATTTAACCAAACTTCGGTTTCTCTTTTAATTTCAGGAGAACCGTCACTTTCTTAGCCTCAAAGGATGGGAAACTAGACTTTAAATTCTGACTATGAAAAAGCCTCATACTTTGGCCTGCCCAGGGCCTCCATCCATTTGTTCTTAGACTTTAAATGCTCTGGAGGAACTTTCTCCTTCAGCTGGTGTGAGCTGAGAGGCAATGAGAGTACTGCTTTTTCCTGCTAACTAGCTGACTAGTCCTCTCTTGAAGATCTTAGAACTCTCAGGGGATGCCTCAAACTGCTTTCCTATGCCTATATGATTACTTCACAATTCTTATGTTTTAAAACAGAAGCAATGGGAAAAATCATTTTGTGTACTCTCTCCCATCTTCACTAAGTCCTAATCTAACTCTATGATAATTTTTATAGTCAGGAAAATTTACAGTAGCAACAGTCAAGTTTCTAACTCATTTACTCTCCTCCTCCCTTATTAGTCGATATTAAGTTGACCCTGAGTCACTTTTGCTCAGCCGTACACTTTCATACTTATTCAAATCAATCCACTTCTTAAAGGACAAAGCATTTCCATCACCCCTCTCCCTGGGTATTTTAAATCATTTGAACAGAAGAGAATATTTTTTTTTAAAAAATTAAAAATTAGCTTCTTCAAGATATAAAGGAACTCATTTTAAGGAAACTACTAAAGTTTGAATAAACACTAGCAAATAATTGGGTGATGCTTACTTAAATGTTTATCCAAAAGAGGAAAAAAATTTCTTTGGTAATATTTTCCTTTGTTATAATCCATAGAAAAAAATGGTAAACCTTTCCTGATTTTCAAAGTGCACCTGCTTTCCCACAGACTACCTTTCTAATTTTGTATTAACTCTTTATTTTTGCTTTCTGATTTTTAAATCTCAATCTCAGCTCACCGTGAAGTCTGGGGAGAAGCCGTCATCAGCTAAACCCATTTTGGTTGACAGACAGGCCTTCTGGTCTCAGAGCTTATATACAAAGTCCTGCTTACTCATTAATGCCCTGCTTTCCCCCCTGCTTACCACAGAAATATATACAAGTAAATAATGGAGCATAAGAAGAAAATCAGGACCAAAAAAGAATGGTACACTCTAATTGTGTGAATTATAAGGGTTTGACTTTAACTCTGAGCTTTAGGAGAGCCATTATCACACTCATTATATTATACTGGAAGAAAACAAAAGAATTCCTCAAAGGAAACAAAACATTATCTGGCATCAAATTTTTAAACTCTTATTTTTAAGGAATATACTTTCATTTGAAAAGTGTAAAAACATTTGAAAAGAAGAGATGCATACAGAATAAAACAATTATCATCTGTGATATCACCCAGCACTAACTATCACTAATGTTTAATCGTAGGGCCTTCCAATAATTTTCAGGCATGGATATAATTTAAATTATGTTCATACTGTCCAGACTGCTTTTTTTTTTCACTAACTGTAGTACAAGCATTTTTTTCATTATTAGTCTTCTGTTAAACAGACTAACAAAGAATTCTTAAAGATTTCTCAAAGGAACTTTATCATTACTGACATATATTTAATAGTATAATGTGTAGTTATGAAAGGAAACCAATATCCACTATGTGCCAATTATTGTATAAGCCTTTGTTGTTTTAGCATTTAGCCAGAGTTGATGATTAAAATCAAAGAGGTAATTTTATTAACTGACATCTCTGGTACATTTCAGATGTAGCTAATGTCATAAAAATTCAACTCACGTAATTTTCAAGAACATGTATTGTGTAGCTTAGCATTTATAAGGAAGAGCAAGAAATGCTGAAACACCTTTAGTCTTAACTAAAGGGAAAGAATGCCTGAGTTCCCTCATCTACATGTGCCATGTGCCCTGTGAATAAAGCTCAGAAAGGTCTCTCCCTACTTTTTCTTTTTTCTTTTTTCTTTTTTAACATCTTTATTGGAGTATAATTTCTCTCTACTTTCTTGGTAGACTAGAAAGAATTTAAGTGTCCTTCCCTAGCCTCCTAGCCATTGGTTGGCAAACATCAGGGAACAGGTAGAAATCCCATTCTCCATCAGTCCTCATTTTACTTTGTCCCACAGAGACTACCTCCAGCTTACAGATTGTAGAAGGGAAATAGGGGATCGTGGAGGAGTCTCTTGAGACCATGGTCCTCAAACTGAAGTATGCAAAACAACCACTGGGATAGCTGGTAGGAAAGATTCCTGGGCCCCACCTTCAGAGATTCTGGTTCAGTATACCAGGAGTAAGGCCCTTGGATGCAAATATCCTTCTTGTGCCATTCTGATGTTTTGGAGGGAGCTCCTTGTTTAATCTTCCTTGAACGTTGTTTTTCTAACTTCTGAAATCTCCTAAGTCTGTGTTTCTCGAACTTGAGTGTAAGCCCTCTCTAGGGTTTATGAGTGGGCCAGTAGATAGGTGGCGTCATAAAATCAACATGATGTATCTTCCTGGAGTGTCTATTTTATGCAAAGCTTTGAGAAAAATTAATGTTTAAAATGTAACATGGGTCAGAATACAAAATCTACTTGACTTTTTAGAATAAAACAGACACTTGAAAGAAATTCCCCAATTCGGCTTACATCCCATACTTCCAGGGGCCTATGTTTACCTTCCTTTACTGTTATAGGGCATCTTTGGTAGAATATCTTAATTAGGATGGTTTACATTATAACTCCAGATAAATGCTGATATAAACAGCTAATGGTGTAGAAAATGTAAATACAAAGTGCCTTTTTAAAAGATAATGTGAGTGATTGAATAATAATTCTTTAAGCATTCTCTTTTCTTATTTAGAAAAGCATTTCTGTGTTGCAGATGAACTGTCTCGCGTTGAGCCTGAGTCATCTCAGGTGCCACATCTCAGTTCTAGAGACCATCAGCAAGGTAAGCCCCGTCTTCTCAAGTCCCTAAAAGCTAAGACGTCCTCATGCTCTGGTCCACATGCCCCTGAGATAAGGAAGACAACCGATGATTCCATATCTAAAGTCCTAGACTGGTTTAACCGAAGTTCTCATTCAGATGACAAGAAATCATCTCTCGAATATTCCCAAGAAATAAAGCCCAAAGAAAAAACAGACTCAGAGTCACGGATTGCTGTTGCCTTGGTGACAGGTGATACCGGTCAAAAAGAAAATGGCTCAAAGGCTCTGTTATCCACCAAAGTTGAATTGACACCTGTGGGATCTGATTCAACATTCCAGGTAGAGGAAAATATGCCTTTTGGAAATGGCAAAAATGTGAATATCAAACCCAGATCTATTAATTTGTCCCCACAAGGCAAGGAAAGTCCAGGCATACTGCAACCATTTGAAATCTCTAGTCCAAATCAAAATATACTTTCATTTGAAAAGTGTAAAAACATTTGAAAAGAAGAGATGCATACAGAATAAAACAATTATCATCTGTGATATCACCCAGCACTAACTATCACTAATGTTTAATCGTAGGGCCTTCCAATAATTTTCAGGCATGGATATAATTTAAATTATGTTCATACTGTCCAGACTGCTTTTTTTTTTCACTAACTGTAGTACAAGCATTTTTTTCATTATTAGTCTTCTGTTAAACAGACTAACAAAGAATTCTTAAAGATTTCTCAAAGGAACTTTATCATTACTGACATATATTTAATAGTATAATGTGTAGTTATGAAAGGAAACCAATATCCACTATGTGCCAATTATTGTATAAGCCTTTGTTGTTTTAGCATTTAGCCAGAGTTGATGATTAAAATCAAAGAGGTAATTTTATTAACTGACATCTCTGGTACATTTCAGATGTAGCTAATGTCATAAAAATTCAACTCACGTAATTTTCAAGAACATGTATTGTGTAGCTTAGCATTTATAAGGAAGAGCAAGAAATGCTGAAACACCTTTAGTCTTAACTAAAGGGAAAGAATGCCTGAGTTCCCTCATCTACATGTGCCATGTGCCCTGTGAATAAAGCTCAGAAAGGTCTCTCCCTACTTTTTCTTTTTTCTTTTTTCTTTTTTAACATCTTTATTGGAGTATAATTTCTCTCTACTTTCTTGGTAGACTAGAAAGAATTTAAGTGTCCTTCCCTAGCCTCCTAGCCATTGGTTGGCAAACATCAGGGAACAGGTAGAAATCCCATTCTCCATCAGTCCTCATTTTACTTTGTCCCACAGAGACTACCTCCAGCTTACAGATTGTAGAAGGGAAATAGGGGATCGTGGAGGAGTCTCTTGAGACCATGGTCCTCAAACTGAAGTATGCAAAACAACCACTGGGATAGCTGGTAGGAAAGATTCCTGGGCCCCACCTTCAGAGATTCTGGTTCAGTATACCAGGAGTAAGGCCCTTGGATGCAAATATCCTTCTTGTGCCATTCTGATGTTTTGGAGGGAGCTCCTTGTTTAATCTTCCTTGAACGTTGTTTTTCTAACTTCTGAAATCTCCTAAGTCTGTGTTTCTCGAACTTGAGTGTAAGCCCTCTCTAGGGTTTATGAGTGGGCCAGTAGATAGGTGGCGTCATAAAATCAACATGATGTATCTTCCTGGAGTGTCTATTTTATGCAAAGCTTTGAGAAAAATTAATGTTTAAAATGTAACATGGGTCAGAATACAAAATCTACTTGACTTTTTAGAATAAAACAGACACTTGAAAGAAATTCCCCAATTCGGCTTACATCCCATACTTCCAGGGGCCTATGTTTACCTTCCTTTACTGTTATAGGGCATCTTTGGTAGAATATCTTAATTAGGATGGTTTACATTATAACTCCAGATAAATGCTGATATAAACAGCTAATGGTGTAGAAAATGTAAATACAAAGTGCCTTTTTAAAAGATAATGTGAGTGATTGAATAATAATTCTTTAAGCATTCTCTTTTCTTATTTAGAAAAGCATTTCTGTGTTGCAGATGAACTGTCTCGCGTTGAGCCTGAGTCATCTCAGGTGCCACATCTCAGTTCTAGAGACCATCAGCAAGGTAAGCCCCGTCTTCTCAAGTCCCTAAAAGCTAAGACGTCCTCATGCTCTGGTCCACATGCCCCTGAGATAAGGAAGACAACCGATGATTCCATATCTAAAGTCCTAGACTGGTTTAACCGAAGTTCTCATTCAGATGACAAGAAATCATCTCTCGAATATTCCCAAGAAATAAAGCCCAAAGAAAAAACAGACTCAGAGTCACGGATTGCTGTTGCCTTGGTGACAGGTGATACCGGTCAAAAAGAAAATGGCTCAAAGGCTCTGTTATCCACCAAAGTTGAATTGACACCTGTGGGATCTGATTCAACATTCCAGGTAGAGGAAAATATGCCTTTTGGAAATGGCAAAAATGTGAATATCAAACCCAGATCTATTAATTTGTCCCCACAAGGCAAGGAAAGTCCAGGCATACTGCAACCATTTGAAATCTCTAGTCCAAATCAAGAGAGTAAAACTGTGGACTATAGCCAAGGTTCAAAAAACGTAGGAGAAGGAATTGGGGTACTTCCTCCAACCAATAACTACTCCTACAGTGTTTGCAAAGGATCTCATGCAGAAGATCAAGTTCCACGCAACACTAAGGATGTTGACAGTTTAGGTGAAGAAGAGCCCAAGCTTTGTGTTTATGAAAAAAACAGAAGAAAGTCAGAAGTGAATTTTGACTCTTCAACAGTTATCGAACAATGGAGTTTGAAAGACAACGTGAAGGCAGAGAGAGAGAGCAAAGGAAGAGATAGTTACATCCTAAAAGCTTCTTCAGAATCAGAGACTATTGAGTCACCCCCTGAGGCTACCAACAATAAATCTCCTTGGAAGGAGCCTAAGGTCCAACTACAAGAAGCAGGTGAGGTTCCCCAAAACCAAGTGCAAAGAGAGAAATACAAAAGAGTGAGTGACAGAATATCCTTTTGGGAAGGTGAGAAAGCTACTGCTAACTTAACTCATAAAGAACCGACATCTTCATTTTGTCAGGAACGACTTTCTGCTAAAGCATATCAGCCTGTGAGGTCCATGGACAGTTTATCTACAGGCTGTAGTAAATATAATAATCAAGTCACTGCCAAACAAGTGGTCCTAGATAAGGATGGTCAAGCAGCCCATCTCTGCCAATTTTATTCCTCCAATAAAACTAAAGAGACCAGGCCCCAAATATCAGGTCCATCCCAAAATGATCCTTCAGCTGGCCAACCAGGTAAAGTGTCTCTGTTTCAGAGTAAGACAACTGAGCCTATGAGAAGATTACCAGTGACAGACAGTTTGCATTATGAAAAGGACATTACTTTTCCACCACTGCAACTTCCTTCAAATGTTGGGAGTGAAATACATACCTCTTTGGAGAAAGACAGATCTCTAATTGGTGAATGGAATCCCAACTTTAAAGTTATGTCCCTAAAAGAAAGAATGGATGAACCCAATACAGAACAGGTCTATAATCACTCTCAATTTGAGAATTTGAGAAAGTTTTGGGACTTAGGAGCCAATCCAAACAGTCAAGATAATATTGAGAAGAATACTACCACAAGCCAAAAAAATTCTGTGCCTTTTAATAGCCAGAAACGCGAAGAATTCAGTGACATTAAATCATCAGGAAAAAATACCCATGAAAGAGAGACGCTTCTAAGCCAGAAAAAAGTTCCGGGAAGAGAGGAAATAGAGAAATTAAATTCAAAGAGCACACTCCAGGTGTTACCAAATGAAACCACATTTCCATTGAGACCACCCAGAAAGTCCACTCATCAGTTGCCAGGATATGAGTCATCAAAGGAAAACATGGGAAAAAATACAGAAGGGTTTGTTACTCCAGTGTTCAAGGAAGAAAAGGATTACTCTGACCGAGAGATTCAAGAATCCCTTGTGAAAACAAGTGTTTTCTCTAAAGACTACAGAGACGCGTTTAATGACAGCTTACAGAAGCTGCTTTCGGAAGCCTCATCACCAGTCATCCAGCCCTCTGGTGGAAAAGTTCATAAAAAACAAGCGCTTGAACCAGGTATTTCTGAAAATAGGACATGGCCTCGAAAGACAGATTTTGCTGATACCGAGGAAGAAGCCAAAAGACCTGAGGAGATCATTAATGAGCATATAGACAAACCAGTAGCTCCTCCAAAGGTCAATTCGAACACTATGACTGCTAGTCTAGACAAACTCCTGAAGGAAGCAACTGGACCTCCACCCTCTCCCTCGCAAACCAAATGTGAACCGGCAACCAGTAGGATCGACTCTGAGTCTGAAGAGAGTAGAGTTTATGAAAAAGGGATAGAATGGAGTCAGAACACATCAGCCTATCAGAGAGAGATACTAGCTTCTTTTCCAGAGGCAGAAACTTTGGGAAATTCAGCTCTCTCCCAGAAAGCTCAAAGCGGTGAGTGCCAGCTAAACACGGAGAACTTGTTTCAGATGGCTGCGGAAGGTTCTAACCCATTGGATCAACCTTCCTATCACCACAGAAAGGGTTCTTTTGGGGATGTGGCCAACACTCCCCAAGGTATGCCTTCTTCTAAGGATGCTCATCTTGTTCCTCAGAATAAGGCACTACCTTCTCAAAGGGAATTTCTGAGACTGTAGAAAAAGTTCTTCTTCTATCCAAACCTGCACTGAATGATGTAAAGGCTGTATTACAAAAGCTACTTAGAGAAGCTTTGTTGACTTATCCAGTAGGGAGGGAAGTAGTTTCTGGAGAAGTAAAAGCAGAATTTCCTGAAGGCGTGCAGGTAGAAGGTAGCCCCTCAAATTCTCTGGGAGTTATCCCATCACAGACTACAATGGACAGCATAGTTCCAGACAGAAAGGATTTGTATTCCTTCAGTGTAGTTCCTGATAAAACTCATAAAGTTGGATCTTATTTAGCTGCCCAGATGCCTCCATCAGAACAAACCCTTAACTCATCTGCTTCTACTGTTGCTCAGGATGGCAAAGAGTTATCTCAGGAAGTGACAGAAACTGTGAGGGAAACAATTATTCAACCTAAATCAGAGCTCCTTGAATTCAGTGCTGTCTTAGAAAAACTACTGAAGGAAACAATTGAAAGCCCCTGCTCAAAATATGACAGTGATACAGGGACTCTTTATTCATCAAAGTTAATAGGTAGTACTGAGGTGCCCAGGCAGGCTGCTTCTGAACTCCATCCTAAGGAAATGAAAGAAACAGCAGAAAAGTCTGAGGCTCCATCAATTACTGGGAGTGCTTTTGAGATTGGCTTTGAGAAACTCCTTAAAGAATCATCTAACGGTCCTTCTTGTCAGCTCCTGGTGTCAGTGAAGGAAGAAACTCCTGAGAAGGAGCCTTCACAGTCAAAGCAGGCCAGGTTCTTGGGGAAAGAGCCCTCTTTTTACTGGACAGCCTCAAAGGCCTTGGAAACGAAACTTAAGAGTAATGTTTTCAAATCTCAAGTCAGGTAACTTGATAAAGTGTTGGGAAGAGACAAAGCTGACTGATTTACCAATAGATCTCTGTGGTTTTGAAAGTGGGGTTGAGATCCCTGGAACCTCGCAACTTTCTGTGGACCATGAAATAGGGACCACTGAAACTATAAAACCCCCAGAGGACAGGAATTATGAAAGTGAGGTTGCAGTAGTTTGAGAAGGGGCTTTTCAGGAGCTTGGTTTCAAAGAGGCTCCTGAAGCAATGAACGTGCCCAGAAATAGGCAACCCATTCCTCTCCTGACAGACAAAGAAAACTCTACAAAAATAAGTAAAGTTGAATTGATTCTGGCATCACCATATAAGAGACAAGAGAAAAAGGAAGAAAAAGAAGGTTTCTCTGACTCTGATATTTCAGATGGAAACATCAGTTCTAGGGCAGAAAGCGGCAGAAATACCTCCAGTGAGCATTTTGAGGTTTTTAACTGATTGGTTAATGAGTTGATTTATGTAATGCTGACATAAAGGATGGTGTAGTTTTTAGAATTGGGATTAATTTGACAATCCCAAATAGTACTAAATTCTTCCTTGTACTTCAGTTCTCCCTAGATTTTCTTAATAAAAAACTACATTTCCTTTTATCTTCTTTAATCAGATGAGTTACATAGAGATAGCTTTACCCATCAGGCAGTGTTTCAGAATCTGACTTTATTCTCACTGATCAGTGATAGAATTTTTAGGTTTCAAAAATATTTTTTAAAGAACTTTTGGGGTTTAGAGAGTACCTCTAAAACATCCAAGTGTGCTTTTCTCTTGGAGCTAATTAGAATTTCCTAATTGGCAGTCCATACAGGAGTCTCTAGTAAGATTTGTGGCAAGAAACTTCCATACTGGTCACACATTTCCCTTTTAAGAACAGTAGTTTACCACATTAGTGGCTAAGTACCAGGAACAAAGTGCAAGGCTGGAAGTTTCCCTTGAGATACCTTGGGCTGTGGTGTTTCTGTTGCCACTCTCTCCCTCTTGTTTGCAATTATCTGCAGGATCCTCCCCTTCTAGGGTATGCCTCAGTCTGATGACCTCACCTGATTCCACCTATAAGGGCATTGCCTGGCCTGCTGCATTTCTTTGGCTCCAGCCTTAGCTAAGTGGATGGAGATCTTAATCAATTACCATATTCACCTAAGTGGACTTGGGCTTCTGGTTTCAGCCAGGCTATAAAAGATAGGGCTTGTCTCAGTTTGCTATTCTGAGCAACCTGGCTATTTTGGGAGAGAAACCCAGGAACAAATAGGGATTAGAAGTTAGCTGATTAGAATGATGAAATGATAAAGGATGCTCTCTGGCTGGAACATTTTAACCAAAATTGCACAACGACTAATGTTGATCACCTTCCTTAGTAGAAAATTAATAGAATTTGTCATTTTCTGGCTCCCTTCAGTCTCAATGAGAACAAATGAGCTTTACTGAGTGGCTGATTTGTGAGGTTTGGGCTCCTTTGCAAGTAGCTGTGGGGCCTATTATTGAAAACTGACCAAAGAATCCACCTTTAATCCTAAGTAATCAAGCTGAAGCCCCTTTAACATTTATAACTAGTGAGAAAAGGAAAATGAAATACCAGTCTCTCAAACCAGACATATGCAAGAGCGTTAAGGCAACATCTTAAACTTGTTGAAGTAGACTTTTACTAAGCTACCCCATGAGTTACTAGGCCAAATTGACCTATAGGAGGTGAAGGGCTTGTAAATTTGCACTTACTTTACAGACTATTGCTTAATGTATATGGCTGTGTTAAAGTATACCAGCATAACTGATTGAACAGCAAAAAAGCCTATCTAAAAAAGAAATAATCAATATAAATAACCACCCAGACAGACAGAGCCCAGAGAAGATATTTTAAACTTATAAGCCAAGTAGGAGGTATAAAATAGTACATAGTTTTGTATCTTCTAACCTAAATTACTATTTTTTAAATAAATGGGTGGGGGTGGAGTGAGAGTAGGGAAGAACCTGACAACAAGGCACCATAATTTTGATGAGCAGCCTAACATGTTTGACTTGTGGCTGAGCTCTTAACCAACCAATACCTCAGTATGTTCCCTTAAAAAGGGGGAGGGAATGCTGGGAGATCGCGCACGTGATTAGTACACTAAAGCATATTAAAGTCACTAAGAAGGTCTGCAGTAAGAAACCATTTAAGTTTGAACACAGAGTGTCCCAAATCTAATTCATCTTAGGATCCATTTACTGGAGAATGCCTATTAACATTGGGCAGAACTGGGATGCATTTCAGGAAAGTATTGTCTAGAGAAGTAGTTCCCAAATTCATCGACTCATTAATGGAATCATTCGTTGATTTAGCAAACATTTTCGAAGTGCCTGTTGCCAGCCACTGTTCTAGTCACTGAGACTACAACAGTGATGAATGAGAGTACTCAGACCAGGGCTTATCCATGATGGAGTTTCCACTGTCAAAATGGAACAATTAAGGACTATCTAGAGAAAAACTTTTATAAGATTAGATGTATTTAAAGAACTGTTCTTATTCTGCGGTTATGCGCTTTTTCTTCCTTTTTTTTTCCCCTTGTGGTCCTAAAATGCCTTTCCTTTTATAAAATAAAGGCATTAGTAGATAATAGAGACCTCCCCCCCCACACACACACAAATGCCTTAGTAAAATAAAAAGTTGACTACCTCATGTCATTACCCAACATTTTGTTGGAAATTTCACCAGTTCATGAAACCCAAAAAGCCTACATTTGTTGATCTGGAGAATTCACCCATCTGTGTACCCAATTATACACAGATGTTAAAACATCTGAATCCTGCCTTCTATGGTTTTCAGCTAATTATTTTAATGCTCGTAAAACCATTTTGTGGCTGTCTTCAAAAGCTAGAAGTGAAGGGGAAAGATTCAAAGTCTGGCACAGAACAAATGATGTGCCTAAAATAGAGGTGTAAAAGACTAAGAGAGCACATTTCTGTTAATGTGGGAATCTTGTTAATCTTGTTTCTGTATCATTTATGCTTACAAATATTTCTTGACCAGGAAAGTTAGTTAAAGAATATACTAATATTCTTTAGTGGAGAAATTTTATTTTCTTCTGTTGGAGTGCTTCATAGCGTGAATAAAAGTATCGAGGCTTACGGCATAATGCCTCCTTTCAACCTACCATTTCAGTGTCCGTTGATTATTAAGAGTTTGGTTGTTTTCTTTTTTCTTTTGTGCAGTATTCATCGGTTTTGTCTTGCAACAGGTTCAGGAGAAGAACCCAGTCCTGTTTTGAAAACTTTGGAAAGGAGTGCTGCTAGGAAAATGCCTTCCAAAAGTCTAGAAGATGTTGCATCAGATTCATCAAGTGAGAATAAAGTTTGCCCCACTGTTCATGCCCCCGTCTCAGCTTAAAAATGCGTATGTGCTCTTCTGTGGCCTCACTGCATGCTGTTGTGCACTGAAAACCCTAAAGGGGGGTTAACAGATGAGAATAACTTTTCCCAAGTGAGCTGAACAGGCTCAGCCTAAAGTGGCTGGAACTTTGCTTTTAAAATAACGCGTGAGGTTTGGTTACTAGAGTACTAGGTTTCCTTGAAGAATCCCAGTTTGAGTGTTTATTCAAGTACAGTGAGTTTTAAAAGACTGTGGTAGCTAGTGGTTCTAGTGGTAATAGCTAACATTGATTGAACACTGTGTGCCAGGACTTGGCTAAGTGTTTTACATGCACTTTCCCGTTTAACTGGCATAGGCAACCCTGTGAGGGACAAATTGTTACTCCCATTTTACAGATGAGGAAAGTGAAGTTCACAGAGGTAAAGTAGTTTGCTTCCTATCATACAGCAGAGCTGGGACTCAAAATCAACAGGCTGTTAACAAGAGCATTTATGAAGAGACCGTGTTACATATGACAGTGTTGGATGTCTGATGAATTTTTGCATGATATAGAGATGAATTAGTCCCTGGCTTCAAGGACTTCGCTTTCTCTTTTATCCCTTTTCATGCATTTCTTTTGGATAGTGGAATTATAAGCCCAAAGGCTGTCTGACATGCAACACTTCAGGCACACTATTCCCCACTGGCTGCTGCTTTAACTGGTGAAGGATTTCTAGAGTACTAACATACAGCATAATGTATATAGGGCCTTAGAGATTGTGACTTCTTGGGGTTTTGTTCTTAATATTTTTAAGCTAAAATGCACCCCTGGGATTACAGATGGTCATGCGAAAACTTACTGAGTGCAAGTTAACCACTGCCAAACTCATATGATTAAAATTGACCATTGTCATGTTTAGAATATTTTTACGCATCTGCGATTGAGACTGAAAACTCAGATTTTAAAAAAGAAAAAACTACGCCACTAAACAATTCTTAAAATTCAGAGATTTTCAGGGCTCTGGGGGCAGTAGAGTCCCAGTTTGGAATGCAGTCCTCACCCTACCAAAGATCTTGGAATCTCAGGGTTGGAAGGGACCTTGAAGGTCACCCATTCCAAACTCCCCCCCAGTGCAGGAATTCCCTCTAAAGCCCCCTTAACAGGTGGCCAACCCCCCACATCCGCCTGAATGCTTCCAGAGAAGGCGAGTCCGGTCCTTTGTTGGACAGCCCTGATTGTTCTTCCTGATGTTAGTGATGGACCCTGAGGGAAAAAAAAAAAACAAACCCCAAAACTCAGCAACAATTGTCCAATTTGGCAGACCTCTTGCCTGAGAAGCACGTGGCTATTTCCATGGTGCAGCTTTAAAGTACTCAGGAATGCGTAGAGTTAAAATAAAAAACACCATCAGCTGACGGGTATTCCTGCATGCTCCTTTCCAAATACCGATACCCACTCTCACACGAGCCTGCCAAGATTCCACTTAGCAGCTGGTCCCCAGTTACATCTCTTCAGTTGACTTCCCAAGCAAGGCTCCCAGAGGCATACACAAATGATGATGCACGCACAGAAATATTTGTTAATGACCGTGGGTTTGAGAAGGTGTTAGTCATGGCTAGCATCTTACCCTTTCCAGAAGAATAAAGAGGCTGTTGCAGCCCTGTGCTTTCTCCTGCTGCCAGCCGATTGCTTGCTCTGAGCTAACCCTCTAACCCTTGGGAGTCCGTGTGCAGCAGTGTGCTGATGTAAGCTGCATCGGGGCTGAAATGGGAGCTCCCGCTATGGCACTGGCTCAACTAGCTAATCTAAAGGGAAAGTATTTTGGGGAAGACATCTTGGTTGCACCCCTCACCGCATCTTGACTAATTGCTTCCAACTCCGGGGGCTTCCAGGGACAATCTCACTGTTCTTTCTCGGCAAGGGTCAGTCGTGTTAACCATTTGTTAATTTCTCCTGCACAGATCAAGCAAAAGTAGATAATCTGCCAGAAGAATTAGTGCGTAGTGCTGAAGATGGTAAATATCTTTATGTATTTGCATGTCTGTCTGTGTATTAGGTTCTGGGATGGTTTGGGCAGTCACCGGGATGCAGCTGTTAGAGAAATAGAAGAACGTCATTTGCTGCTATGTGATGAATTGTGCCTAAGTTATTATAAAATGGTTCTGACTTGGTGCATTTAATACTGCTTGTATTCTTAAGGTTTCTGCTGGTGATACTGTTGTGAGGATCTCATCAGAGACCCTTGGGAAGCGAGGGTTTTTAAAAATAGGAAATTGTATTTCTATGGGTATGAACAGATTTTTGCTACTCTGACTTGCAAAACTCCTTGTGAAGGCAGGGAGAGTGGAGTGGGTTCCTGGGTTAAGTTATTCCTATATTTGATTCTCAAGTCTCAGCATTTAGATCTCTCTAGGTATAACTGGTAAAGATTTAAGGTCAAAGGAAAGGGTCCCAGAACAAGAGTGGAGATCCTGCCTCTGCTTAACTAAGTATAGACCAAGGGTGAAATTAACTGATTCTGAATTTTTAGGAGCCAGAAGGTCTTGCAGCTTGTCAATGGATCAGGTGTTACTTGGTTCGGTTATAAAATGAATAGGGTAATAGTGGTGGGAGGGATGGAAATGAGTCTGATTTTTATGGTTCAGCATTTATGCAAACATAAATATAATTTATACTTGTATGCTAGAATTTTGTTTTCTAAGTTGCCTGCACTATAATGATAAAAATGTATATTAACTGAGCTTTCTCATGTAAAATGCAGCAACAGAGCTCTTCAAAGGTCATTCCTTACTTTTATGTAATCGTTTTGTCTTTCTCATTATATGTTTACAACCTCCTCACTGAAGGAGGTGGGGCAGTGATTTTTATCTTCATCTTACAGATGAGAAAAGCTCTGAGAAATTAGGTGATCTGTCTGAGCTCTTGTAGCTCGTCAGTCAGTGGGAGGGTGGGGACGGGCATCTCAGCTTCACCACTCCTAGCACAGTGCTCGTTCCATTTTCCATGCTGTGGCTTATTGAGTGAGAGGAAAGACACTGCACGTCTCCTGTGGTGGATGTTGGCTATTTACTTGAACAGGAGACCTCAAAGAGGCTAATGAAGAATTGCACTGGGGAATGGAGGAAAGCAAGCTGAAAAACTGTCAGATGTATTCTGCAGTCTTAGTAGTGAAACTGACATTTGAGCTTTATTTTCGTGTCTCTTTCATCTTTCTGTTAAAATGGTATTTATTCTCAATGTTGCTCTTCTGAGTAGATCAAAAAGCAGATCAGGAACCAGATACAAATGAATGCATTCCAGGAAGTGAGTAGCAGGATCTTTCTCACAAATGACTGAATGTTGCCGCTCTACATGGTGTTAAATGTGCTGAAATAACTAACCCCATTAATGTAGCATTTATTATTATACTAAACTCTTGCAGCTTACAAAACTATTTCATTCTGACAAGGGTTTTATTAAAAATATTTTACTACTATCTGTGTTGAAAGATTAATTCATGATTCCACTGAGGGATAGTTATATATATTTAGAATTTTTACATATTCATATGTGTATGTATTATACATACACACGTTATTGCTCAGTACTGTTATACTTTTGCCAGTCTCTCTGCTTTTTGAATCTTTACTTAAAATGAAGTTGGCACCTTCTAATATCACTTGGCTTTTATGTTGCAGTATGGTCTGGAGTACTGGATCTCTTATGGCCTTTACGCAAGGCTATAGACATGAAGCAATTTATAATGTACCTGGACCTAAGAAAGAACTGTACTTTGACGACTAGTATGTAGTATGGTCATATATGCCTCTCTACGTTATCTATAGGAGCAAATTTTATAATGCACAGGGTTTAAGCTCTGAGGTTCATAACTAAACTCTAGTATAGTTCAATATAAAGCAAGTGAACATCTGAATCTCAAGTCGTAAATGTATGTGACAACATAGTTGGATCTAGGGGGTATTATGCTAAGTGAAATAAGTCAGAGAAAGACAAATACCATACGATCTCACTTATATGTGGAATCTAAAAATACAAAACAAAACGCAAACTCAAAGATATAGAGAACAAACGGATGGTTGCTGGGGGGCATGGTGGGTGGGAAAAGGTTAAGTTTATTTTATAACTTAACCTTAAAAGGTTAAGTTATAAAATAAAAAAGCTGTGGGGATGTAATATACAGCATAAGGAATATGGCCGATAATATTGTGATAACTTTGTATAGGGACAGATGGTTGCTAGACTTATGGTGATCATTTTATACGCAAATGTAAAGTTATTAGTACACAACATAATATTGTATGTCAACTATATTTCAATTTTAAAAAAAGAAAGAAATGTATGTACACTTGTGGTAGCTATTCTGCATCAAGTAATTAATATCCACCATGAAGAAAAGATAATGATTATTTACCATTTTCTGTTCAATCTTAAGACTGCTGTTCTTAACTGTGACTATTGTCTTGAGTACAAATGGTGCATTAAAAAGGTGTTTGTGGAGGCTAGCAAAGCATGCAGATATGCATGTGTGTCTTCTTGACGTCCCTGTTTGAGGTGGTTTCACAATCCTAGGCGCTGGAGGGTTGAAGATAATGATACACACACCTGCCCTCAGGAGTCCACATAATTTTTAATAACAGTTTCCCAACAGTCTTTGGATGTGCTGATGGTTCTTAAAGAGAAGAGCAGCCAAAGGAAGGAGCCATTAGGTAGAGAAGTGCTGGTGCTTGAAAGCTGTGACATCTCATCTGAAATCTGAAACTTTGCTCATGAGGTTCTCCTGCCAGAGATGAAGGAGCTGAGCTTTGGCACATGACCTGACAAATTCTTAAGAACCACCTAGGAAAGAAGGCAATCCAGGCTTCAGCCCTTGGTGTGTGTTCTCTGTCCGGCTGCTGCAGAGGAAACAAGACTTCTGTCCCTCAGGGGTGTTGGGTAAAGAGGCTTTTCCAGTTGCTTTTGAACTGGCAACTGAATACTTAAGTTTGGGCATGCTAGTTTATCTTTCTGTGTTTTGTTCAACATTTAACTTGAGGAGTGAAAACAAAACATAGGCATAGACAGTGTATGCCTATATGTCTGTGTCTTCATATGTGACCTCCTAATTAGCTTAGTTATTGGTCAAGGGAAATAGGCTAATCGTGTGCTAAATTCTGGGTAAATTAATTTCTCTTTTTTGTGATCTTTTCCAAGATGACTCTTAATGTCTGGGCTGGGGTTATTCCTTTTCTCTAGTAAAGAGTGTATTCTTACCACAAGACAAAATGAAAAGCATGATCAAAACACAAATAACTAAAGCCCAATAAGTGTAAAACTGACTACATTTGAGTAACAGATACATACTTTTGAAAATAATAGGGAGTAGTGTTATGATAAAAAAAGTTTTACATACTCATTGGGCTACATTGTGCCCTTGCGGGATCTACTTTTATACTGCTTCAGTATAAGTCACCTGAATACACACACACATGTGTTATTGTTTAATGGGAAGTAATTAAAGTAGGTCTCATCTTGTGAGACACCATAAATGTATTTTGATGCATTTGTGAGCCTAAAGCTAGGTGAGAACTATTATGTGAATGAGCAAATATTTAATATGTGTAGTTCAAGTTTCTGTCTTCCTTCATTAGATTTCTTTTAACTAAAGATGAATTTAGCTAATGCTCAGGACTAAATTTGGGCCTTTTGAGTTATATGTAGAAATACAATTTGATTTTTATTTATCTGTTTTCCTGGTATCTCTTTCAATGAGAAAGTCAAGTCAGTATATTTATATCACACTGAAAAGATAATTTAAAGATTTCCTATCAGATAATGTTTATTTGTTTAGCAGATATTTATATAAGGCCTAATATGTGCCAGACACTGTTCTAAGTGCCTTGAAAAATATTAAGCCATTCAGTATAGAAGCTCTGATTCACCATAAGAAAAGCTTAGACATTGTCATTCTTAGGCAAAGAAGAAGAAAGTTTTCTAACTAGAGTTACACAAACGAGGAAGCGAATTCATCATCTTATTGTGACTTCCACACACATACTTACTGTATCAGAAAGAAACCATATGCTACATTTTCATAGTAAATTCTTAGAGTATCTTAAATTGAACCATTCAGACTTGCCTTGGGATATGTCTATTGAAAACTCTCTGAATTGAAAGGTATCTAAATAATTTCCATTTTCAAAAAATAATTCGTTTTGAAATTGTAGTCTTTCACGACTTTCTGAAGGCGAAACACTCTTACAGGTAATCCCAGCAATCACTAAAGAAACCAACCTCCTTTTAGACACTCAATAGCCAGAAAACTTCTATGATTGAGTTGTGTACAAAGATCCTTGCTATCTGATGAAATAGTTTTTCAGCCTGCAGCATGTTAAAAATGAAATATATCTCAAGGAGATGAACCAATAAAGTACAGATCTTGTGGTTCAAAGCTCTAATGTGAAAAAATATCAGTTAAAACCAATTCACATTGGTTGTAGGTTTCAGTGTAATTCAAATCCGGTCCTGCAGTCCAGTAAACCTAGTGGTTTTTAAATTTTTGTTTTCTATTTGGTTCAACTCCTTGCTAGTTCTCTCTCTATAACTGCATGTTGCTTACCTTATGGTCCTGTGCATGTGAACTACTATTCATTTAACCAATTTACAAAAACATCTCTGTTCATAGACGAAAGAAAAGTGTGTTTTCAACTTATGCCTTATGTTTGTCTGACAACTGTGAGGATAATTTTGAATGGAAATGCTACTGTTTAGTTTCCACAGTGCCTTCACAACCTGATAATCAGTTTTCCCACCCTGACAAACTCAAAAGGATGAGCAAGTCTGTTCCAGCATTTCTCCAAGATGAGGCAAGTTTGGCTTTTGTACCTTCCGAAAAATGGAACCAAATAGGTGGATTTGCTATGCCAAGGTTGGTGTGTCTGTATTCAGCCATAGCAGAGACCGAAGAGGTCAGCAGGACTGACCTTTGCCTCTCATGTCAATAGAGGTAGTGTTGTTAGTCCTGGAACAAGGCAAGGCACATCTCATTTGACTCATACAGTAACTCTTATTGGTGGTGAAGTCAAAGTGCATAGATTTGGGAATGTGACTTTTGTTTCAAAGTGGGTACAAAATAAGAAATCCAGCAGAAAAATGTTGGCATGAGCTCCTCTGTAGTTTAGAGTACAGTTGATTTGTGAAAGCTAAGTCTAGGTAGCATGACTAGCTTGAAAGCATATGTTAAAATAGTAAAGTAACAGTGACATAGCAAACTTTAAGGATATCAACTGGGGGTAAGCACTTTACGTACATTATCTCATTTAATCCTCCATTAACCCTGGGAGGTGGGCACCATCATTATCCCCAGATATTACAGATGAGAAAACTGAGAGTAAGAGAGGTAAGGTAACCTCACTCAGCTAGAAAGGGGTTAAACCAGCACTGGAGCCCAGATCCGACCCCCGTGCTATTAACTACTATACCTACTGTCTCAAGTAAGAACATGACTATTACCTATTATTCATTTGGTACCTAGTAAGTACCAGGCACTTGATATTCGCTCTGATGTCTAACTCTCACAAACAGAGTGTGGTAGGTACAAATTTCTCCGTTTTATAAAAGAAGAAAGAGCCTCACAGAGGTTAAATAACTTTCCCCAAATCCAACAGCTACTAAAAAGTAGATCTAGGATTTGAACTCAGGTCCTGTGACTTAACTAAGATTCCATGTTCTTGCCACCAGCTAGTTAGGAGCCTGAGCTTTGAGGTTAGGCACTCCCAGTTCTGGCCATGCTACTTATTTGTTACGTGATTATGGACAATTTCCTTAGCTTCCCTGAGTGCTTTCCTAGTACCTACCTCATTAGATTGTGAGGGGTCAGTGAGATAGTGCAGGGAAAACACATAGCACAGTGCTGTCACAGAGTACCTTAATGTTAGCTGTTCCCGTTTGCAGTTTTGGTCTGATTTTTAATGGCGAAATAAAAGCTTCATCCTTAAGTGTTCTCTTAGTAGATGGAGTGTAAGGAAAGCTCTGGACAATATATAAATTACATCCCTCCTCCCCCACCGCCTGGGCACCGTTCTATCTACTCTTGAGCCTTAGATGAACTATATCTGCAAGTATTCAGCCCTTGCATTTGCTTAAGAGCCCACATTACAGTTCCTTTGGAAAGAATCACTCATTCTTTGAAACTAACTCATTAGCTGGAAGCCGGCATAGGCACCTCATGGAGTTCCTATGGTTTTATACCTTTGTAGATATGCTTTGGTATTTGTTGGTCATATGAATGAACCATCTAATAATTTGAGAGGCCAATGATACCTGATTGGCCTGATTTTTTATTTTTCTCCTCCCTTCAGTTTTAACCTGCTGCCTCACTTGCTCCACACAAAAGACAGTCCAAATTGTTTGAGTTTGTACATCAGAGATACCAAATTAAGCTGCATCATTTTACCTTTCAAAGTACCTGGGGTTGGACTGAATGTTAAAGGAAGTGGGATGAAATCAGACATTGCTTCTTTGTCTACTGTCCCTTTGAGGCTTAGTGTCAGTCACATTTGTTGAGTACCAGCTTTATGAAAATCAGTGTTCCAGGTCATCAAGACAAGGTCCTATCCTTCCAGTAATCACTAATGCTCTGATGTACCAGGTAGAATGTATTACGGCTATGATAGGGAGAAATGGTCTGTAAGCATGTGGGAAGGGAGTATGATAATAGAGACATGAAAAATGTATGGATT
This sequence comes from Neophocaena asiaeorientalis asiaeorientalis, assembly GCF_003031525.2. Taxonomy (NCBI): domain Eukaryota; kingdom Metazoa; phylum Chordata; class Mammalia; order Artiodactyla; family Phocoenidae; genus Neophocaena; species Neophocaena asiaeorientalis. The sequence continues at coordinate 2,180,342 of NW_020175049.1, forward strand.
TTTTTTCACCCTTGAGGAAGGATTCTTTTCTCATCCATATAAATCATAATTTTTTAACCCTTTTCTTAATCTGCGTTAGGATTGGCATCTGTTACATTGACATGTAATTGCATGGGCCCTGGAATATGTTGGCATGAACTAATCACTCCTCCATAAAGGTGTTTCCCTAACCCCAGGAGCCACTGAACTGCTCCATAAACTCTCTAACCCCAAAAGGAACTCATTCTGAAGCATAAATTCCTAAAGCTACCATCTAATAAACTATAGATCTAAATATAATAAAATTTATTATTGTCACTTTTCTTTCTTGACCCAGGTAAATATTTCCTGGGACATATTTAAAATAAGTATGTTGTTGCTATTTTTTTTTTAATTTGTTAAAATCTAATGTGGGCAGAATGTACAAATCAGTATACTTCCCTATAGCAACACAAAAGATAAGCACAATAGCACTATAGAAATACCTAAGAGGTGGTTTAAAATTATATATACACACATATATACATATGTATAAAAAACTTGAAACACAGATCAGATTAGCATTTGTTTCCCCTAGTTTAATAGTGTCTCAAGTAAAACGAGACACTATTGATTTTTAGGGAAGTTAAGCCTATGTTAACGAGAGGAATGAGGCATGACCTTTTATGATTTGATAGTAAATGTTAGACCATTTATTGTCTAGGTAAAGTTAATTTCTCATATGTATCAACAAAGTTTTCCAAGCAATACGAATGTATAATATTAAGAGAATGCACCTTGGGGCCACCTTGTAGGTGAAACAAATCGCTTTGTTATTTCAGTACCTAACCACTGCTCGCCTCCTACGATGAGGTCCAAGGCAGACCACCCACCCCGTCTTGAATACCATTCCTTGGCAGTTAGCACTTTGACCTTGGAAAATGTCATAGATCAGTGGGATACCAAGATATTATCTTTATCTAAACAGATTTTGATCTTGACTCATTCTGAATTTAAATTTTGTATATATTGTATGATGTTTTGTAGAGTGATGACAGAGAAACAGATACAACATCAGAAGGCAGTTACCAGCTCAGCAGACACAAGAAGAGCCCGAGCTCTTTAACCAATCTTAGCAGCTCCTCTGGCATGACGTCCTTGTCTTCTGTATGTAAACAAAGGCTTCATGTTAATATCCCTCTGCTTCTGCGAACCTTGCTCCACCATGCTCCTGCTACTGTAAAAGGACCTTTTGTTGTATTTCTCAGGTTCCAGGGGCATGAGAGCTTTTTCTCTAACCCACAGTTGGCTTCTGGCTAGCCAAATCTTCCTTTTTCTCTGTTTTAATCACAAGAGAATTCATATCCAAAATAAATAAATATGGTTTTTTGGATGTAAGTACTTAAAAAATAAACCTAAATTACCAACAAAATGAACCACTAAATTTTTCTGTGCAACAAATGGGGTAACTACCACAAAGTATGCTTATATCTGATATGCTTTTATATACTGTGTGCAGGTATAGAATTGTACCTGTCTTTTAGCAAGACTTTTATTCTGATGAATGAAAGTACTGATTCACATAAAAGAATAGGAGAGGCGATTCTTTGCCCCATAGAGGGATTCAGAATGGAGTTTTCAAAGGAAAGCTCCCTAAGTGTAGTTGCTCAGATTTGATTTAGAGAATTTGACTTTACCTAGAACTTTCATAAAGTGAGGAAGTTTTGTGTGTGCATGTAAGATGTGTGTAGAAATATATACGTAAATATGTCCGCAGACACTTATCCAAATATCTCTGATATATATATACACGTGCACATATCTCACCAGGTATGCTAAACAAATGATAGATCTGTGCTTAAATTCTTACTAGCCTTGCATTTTTCAAACTCTTTGTAAAAAAATCTATTTAAATTGAATTTCTGCTGATGACAATCAAATATATGGCCTTGGGAAGGCTTTAAACTTCCTTCATCAATCATCCATTTTCTGCCCTTCCTGACCTCTAAAAGTGTATGGCTCAGTAAGCATTTTCTTAGGTTCAGCGGATGGGTAACATAGTAAAATTCCTTTTTAGTGCCTTGGAAATTTGATAGAGCAATGTGTCACTGTGATTTGTGTGCCTGAGGTTTCTCACATCCTCTTTCTTTAACACTTTAAACTCTAAGCATGCCTAAAAATGGAACTCTGAATGCCCCCTACCATAAAATCACCCTGCTTTGAAATGAGTCAGCATCTAAAAAACTTTGCATTTCACTTTTCATCTATGTCTCTTAGAGGCAATTTTTGTTAAACACTAGTCATCATGTCATGTATATCATGTCAGGTTGCCTGTGTTGGTATGCTTTTTTGATGCCATATTAAATTAACTGCTTTTATGTGCAAACTAGAGAAATAATGGCAAGCAAAGATTACATCCATGATCCTTGTGTTGGGTTCAAGAATGAGATAGAGACAAACACTGCGTGTTTCCGACGCTTTCAGGTGAGCGGCAGTGTGATGAGTGTTTATAGTGGAGACTTTGGCAATCTGGAAGTGAAGGGAAATATTCAGTTTGCAATCGACTATGTGGACTCACTGGAGGAGTTGCATGTGTTTGTGGCCCAGTGTAAAGACTTAGCAGCAGCAGATATTAAAAAACAGCGTTCGGACCCGTAAGTACATTTTGGAGTCACTATTTTCTCTTAGTTGCCCTTAATCTTATAGAAATTGGGAAGGAAAGAAAGTAATTGAAGGGAGGGTATGTGTGTGACTGTATTAAAAGGAACGTTTGGGAAAAAAAGTTGGGGGGAAATGCTGTTTACTTTATAGATTCATATGCCAAACCTACTAAATTATAAAAATATCAGAGAAGCACAAAACGTTTCAAGTTGGAAGGGACCTTTGAGGTCTTTTTGTCCTGATTCCTTCTTTTTACAGATAAGGAAACAAGGGACAGAGAAGATAAGAGACTGTTTACATAAATTCAGCAGCAAAATGAGGAATGATGGATTGAGCCCCAGTCTCTCTCCACACACTTTCAGACTTTCTCTAGGATTAGGGACACGTGGGACATACTTTATAATGCTCTGCAGTGCAGAAATAGTTAAGATTCTAGAATAAGGTAGTTTCCGTATTTAAATTATATTCTATAGAACTTTAGGGGGAATTACCAACTCATCTTTGAAATCACAGGTTTAATTGCATTTCAGTTTAGTTACAAAGTTGAATGGTATTCCCTACTTATCCCTATGCAGAAGTCTGATTCTTAATTATTTTGCTAGCATAAGCCCAATCCTAAAAGGCACTGGGCTTAATAGCCTTTTTGTTGTTTTTTCTTTTTCTTCTTTTTTTTTTTTTAACATTCATATGGCTTGATTAGGTATGTACCAGATTATTTTTTTCAAAAGACAGTCACAAAAACTTTTTTAATTCTGCAAGCATCAAAGCCTTTTCTTAATAGGAAACTAGCCAGTAGAATTAAGCATCTCGTTAGAGGTCTGTCGTCTTCCCCCTGCCCCACATTAGTTAAGGTCAAAGGAAGAAAGGAATTCAGGAAATATCCCTTAAAAATCTTCAAAACAATATAAAATTATCAATTCCACTGAAATCACTTTAAAAGCTTAAGCGTAAAGGTGTTGGTGAGAGCATTTACTACATACTGCTTTTCCTAGTGTCATGAAATAATTATTTCTATCAATTTCCAGTGCATTTTTTAAAATGGAGTTTAGACACATCACTTTTATTTTCGCTGACCTTCTTGTCTGTTCAATTCTCTTTTTAGATATGTAAAGACTTATCTGTTACCAGACAAGGGCAAAATGGGCAAGAAGAAAACGCTTGTAGTGAAGAAAACGTTGAATCCTGTGTATAATGAGATACTGCGGGTATCTATGACCTCTCTATCTAGGAAAATCCTAAATGGTGACCTATGCATTTAAAAGGCCATGTCATCTTGGGTAGTGTCTCTACAGAGGAAGTCAGTCACCAAGAGAGAAGGAAATGAATAACCATTTTCTGAGAATCTGCTTTGTATGAGATGATACACCATGACTGTTGTATGCATTATCTCATGCATGTCCTCCATACCCTGCCAGGGGGATAGTATTATCTGCGTCTCACAGATGAGGCAAATGAAGCTTAGAGAAATAAAGGAACTTGCTCAAGGATACACAGCTGATAAAGTTGAGCATTGCTGCCAAAACAATCTTATAAAAGCCTAATTCTGATCATGTTATTTCTTTGCTTAAAATATTTGAGGATTCCCATTATTCTTAGGGTCAAGTACACCCATCTTAACACGCATACCACTCCCTTGATAACCTGAGCTCCAGCTTCATCATTCCACTTTCATAGTCTTTCTTCAGGTCAGCCTGATTCCTTTCTGTTCTTTGGAGGAACTACATTTTCTCACACTGCTGGGACTTTCTGTTCCTTCAGACTGGGATATTCTTCCCCACATTCTGTCCATAACTACTTCCCACAGCCTGAAATGCCTCTTCCTATGAGAAGCTGTCCTTAACCCCTAAGTTTCCCTGCTGTCTGCTGCCTCAGTCTCCTTGTTTTACAATAGGCTGTGTTAACATTCAGCACTTTAACTACTGGTTTAATTGTAAGTTCCATGAGGGCAGGGACCAACTCTGTGTTGCTTGTAAACTGCATACCCTTACACAAATGATTTAACCCATCTACACTTCAGATCTGCAAAAGCGAGATAAGAATAGTACCTACCTACCAATATGTATGAAGTAATTAGTATGCATTAAACACTTAGTGAATGCTGGCTCTTAGCACAGTGTCTGGTATAGGTACTTAAAAAATGTTTGTAGATGGAAGGATAGATGGATGGATAGACTAATGAAGAATATGCCTGGCTCAAATGCCCATATTCCTTTTTCCTTCAAACTTTATTATGCTGCCTTAGTCATGAGTAACAGATTATTTAAAACTACAAATATGAGAAGGATTATTCATTCCCTCTTTCTGAAAATTCTGTCCAAGTATTTGGTTATCCTCTGAGAAAAGGAGCAACATTAAATTAACCCTCAGTCATCCATGGGTGAATTGTCTGTAGCAAGTTTTTAATTATGACTTGACTATGGTATACTTCAGAACCCTAGCTATTTCTAGGTCAGCTACTTCAACCCTATACTCAGGAAAAGCCAGCTAGTTTAAATGGTAAACTCAGAGAAAGGCAAGTCTGCTACAACCAAAATGGACAGTCAAGTAGTATATCATAAAGCCAAATAGAGATTATTTTTAGATTAGAAAGACTATTATCCCTTCCATGATTATATATAATCAAGGATTGACTACATTTTAGATTAAAACTATTAGCATGCCAAAAAAAACAGGTTGAAAAATATCTTGTCCTTGCAGGATAATGGTGGGAGAGGTTGTATGTATATGGGACAGGTGATATATGGGAAATCTTCTGTACTTTCAATTTTGTGTGAATCTAGAACTGCTCTAAAAAATAAAGTCTATTAAAAAAAATACTTTGTCCTTAGGTAGAAAACAGACCATTGGATTAAACTTCATTTGTATTTTTAGACTGAATTTGATTTACGTTATATCTAGTTAGAACTAAAAACATCCAGTAAAAATTGAATAATTGGCTTTTGTTTTTAGAGAGCTATTACCGGCTATGATATTTGAGCCATCATTTGCTTTTCCAGAGGGGGAAAGAAAAATGAGCTTTTGTGAAAGATGAATTTGAGCTCTTTGAAACAAGACACTTAGAATAAGATGACTTTGCAATATTCTTGAGACTTGAAACCTAACAGATGAGAAAATCTGATCTACACAGATGAATTTTTTCTTCATCTCTATGTCATAACTTTGGCATAAAATAACATTATTTACCGCTTTAATTTCCTTCTTTGAACTGCAGTATAAAATCGACAGGCAAATCTTAAAGACACAGAAACTGAACCTGTCTGTTTGGCATCGAGATACATTTAAGCGCAATAGTTTTCTAGGGGAAGTGGAACTTGATTTGGAAACTTGGGACTGGGATAACAAACAGAATAAACAATTGAAGTGGTACCCTCTAAAGCGGAAGGTAAGTGCAGAGTTTTTTGTTTGGTTTGTTGGTTGGTTGGTTTGGGGCCTAGGATACAGGAGAGAGCTGCTGTATAATTGCGTTTTCATTCAGAATGCTTACCCATAGTTTGGGATCATTATGTCTTTTCACTCTGTCCCATATGTTTCTTATGCTCTTTTCTATATTTTCTATTCTTTTTTTTTCTCCTCTCTATTCTTTGGGCTGGCTATTTTTGGCTAACCTATCTTTTAGTTCAATAATTTTCTTATCTGCTGTGTCTAATCTGCTGTTACACCCAGCTACAGGTCCTCAATTATACTTTTCAGATTTACATTTTCACTTCATTCTTTTTTATAGATTCCATTTCTCTGCTAAAATTCTCCATCTTCACATTATCTTTATGAATTTATTAATCAAAGTTATTTAAAGTGTGTATCTGAAAACTCCAATATCTTAAACGTTTGTGAGTCCCTCTTACCTAATTTTTTATCTTAGTTTGGTCATTTGGTCCTTTGTTCTGATATGCCTGTTCATTTTTTATTGTGTGCTGGACATTGCATATAAAAAATTCTAGGGATAATTTGAGAGGGTTTACTTTTGCATCTGACACACAGAATAGGGACACACCGCCTTAATCTAGTCTGGTAATGAACTGACTAGAAGCTGGGGTTCAGCTTCCACATGGTCTGATCTAGTTTTTCTTTGCCCATATTCCTAGACTGTGGCCTTTCATGGGTTGCAACTGAAAGCCTAGGTAGTACTCAAATTTTAGCATGTATCCAATTCACCTGAAGGACTTATTAAAACATAGATTTCTGGCCCTGTTCCGAGGATTTCTGTTTTGGTAAGATCTGGCCCAAGAATAGGCATTTCTAACAAATTCCCAGGCATTGCTGATGCTGCCGGCCTGGAGACCATACTTTGAGAACTACTGGTCTAGAGTATTTTCTGAGACCATCTCTCCTTAGCTGGCCAGTTTTTGCCTCCCCAGCACTGTGAGAAGCCCTGCTCAGCTTCTGAGTCTCTTTCTGCTAGGCTCGTTGTGCTCTCAACTGGCACTACTCGAAAATCAGCTAATGCCTCAAAGTGGAAAGCAGAGAATGTCAGGCTCCAACATCTTGTCCATTTGAGTCCTGTCTAACGAAATAATTCTTCATCACCTTCAGATAGATTCTTTTAATCCAGTTTTTCTTTTTTTTTTTATCCTCATCGGGAGGATTGGTGTGATCCCAGCTAGTCCATCATAGCTGCAAGTGATGCATACAATTAATACAAACTATTATTGAGTATCTACACAATAAAACAGTTCCACTTAAGAAACGGTTCCAAAATATCACATCAGAATCACCTGAAGCACTTATTTCTAGGTCTACCCATGACTTGCTGGATGAGAATTCCTCAGAAGTTGTCAAAAGCATCTCATTTTTAACTAACTTCCCTTATGTTTCTGACATGTAGCCATGTTTTGGAAATAAGGCTCTGAAAGACCATAATTTGAAAGTAGAACTCTCTCTCTCTTATAATAGATATGTTTTAAAATTATTGTTCAGTCTTTGTTATTATTACAGGCATCTCCTCATTTGGTCTAAAATAATTAGGTTAATGCAGCTTTGAAAATGTAATATTTGTTCCCCACCCCCCCCCACGACTCTTCTTACTCCTTCAAAGAAAGAGAATACAAATAAGTTGTTTTATGTGCTGGCTGAATGACTGAAAAAATGTATGTGTTTCTATAAAAACCAAAGAATCCCAGAACACCTCTCCTGCCTCCAAGAAAGCCATTCTGATTTCTCTGAACTAAAGGCCTTGAAATGTTTTCTGGGTACCCCACAAAGATACACAATATAAAAGCAACAGTCTAGCTCTGATGAGGAGGGAAATTTTAATCCAGGGCACTCATGAGTGATACCTAATCCGAGAAATGAGGCAGATATGGTCCCATAACAGAGCACCAACAAACAGGGTAAATGGTTTGTGTTTCATACCTGCTGACATTCCTTCATTTTCCAGACAGCACCAGTTGCCTTTGAAGCAGAAAACAGAGGTGAAATGAAGTTAGCTCTCCAGTATGTCCCAGAGCCAATGCCTGGTATGTAGTGATTTTCTGTCCAGATTTATGTCCTTAACCTTATGTCTCCCCTCTTCAAGGATTTCTTTGAGTTCTATGATTTTTTCAAAGGTGAAGCCCTAAATAAACTTACTAATTTAGTAATCGTATAGACCGAATGAGTCAATCCACAGTTGTAAACTACAAAATTTTCTTTTTTTTTATTGTGGTAAAAACACATAATATAAAATTTTTCTTAACCGTTTTTAAGTGTACCATTAGTAGTGTTGAGTATATTTACAATGTTGAGAAGCAGATCTCTGGACTTTTTCATCTTGTATATCTGAAACTCTATACCCATTAAACCACAATTCCCTTCTTCCCCTTCCCTCCAGGTTCCCCTTCCTGGTAACCACCATTGTATTTTCTGTTTCTATGAGAAAAATTCTCATTTCTTTTTTCAGTCCAGCTTACAGCCCTTGTTTCAACTTTTACCTCACTCTCCCAAAAGTTTGTATCTCCACAGCGTGAATGGCCTTTCCCGTATAGTGCTGTGATACAAATGGAACTGGTGTGTTTTTTTCCCCCATAGGTGGGAATTGGGAGAATTCATATGAAGCCCCTAAGAAATTAGAGCTCATTTGTCCTCTACTCTCAAGGTCTCATTAGGGGAGAAAGCTTTTTCTTCAAAATTTTTAATTGCATCCTTGATGTTAAGGCCTCAGTTCTCCAGCACAGTTAAGGAGCAAGAGACTGTCAGGAAATGTGTGCTAACCCCCCTCTCATTTCCCACACATTTCCCCAAGTTGTCCTCCTTAAGCATCTATATGAATGTTAGGACTGAAATCAGGGGTTGCAAACTCAGGTGCTTTCAGTAGCCTATCCAAGTCTTAGATGAAGTCCCATCTCCTCCCTAAAGCTTTTCCTGAATGTTTTTACTCTCACTGATCACATCATCTTCTAGAACATTACAGTAATAACTTTGCATTTCATTCTTATATTACATTTTTATAGTTTTTATTGATTTTCTCTCTCTAGCTTAACTGTAAACATCTCCCAAGGACATAGATTTCCTGTATTCCTTGTATGTCCAGTGACATTCCTAGCATAGGGCTGAGCACATAATAGATGCTCATTAAATACTGGTTGGTTGACTGATTGGGCCCACCCATCCAGAAATATACGGTAGTATTCCTCCACCCATGTGCACCCAACCTAGACAACAACTTCAGACTAAGCCAACTTCTCAGTAATTCCCTGTCCATGATACTGGCTGTTATGTGTGTCTATACAATAGTCCTATAAAATTTGTAACTACTTTTAACAAGAAGAGTGACTATACCTTAACCAGTACCTGTTTCGTTTACTCTATACTCAAATATGTTTAAAATGCCTCCTATCAGCACCGATTGATATTGGTATTAATATTTGAAAGGTATACGCATTTCACTGAGTAGTTTTGAATATAACTGTGGATGATTCACATACCTAATATCTATAATTGATCTCATTGAGCTAAGCAAAACCCAAAAAGAATGATGTAATACTCTGTACTTAGAATCAATTATTTTCATAGAGCTATCTGAGCTCAGTACAGCCAGACTATGAAAGATATAGTTAAGAACAGATATAATCAATTAGGATCATATGATCAAACACTAGCATCGCTATGTCAGACCATTTTTAGGTTGGCATCTTTGGATGCAGTACTGCCAAGAGAGGAATGGCAGTGGAATTTCATTTTCTCTCTCTTTTTTCTGTTACAGGTAAAAAGCTTCCTACAACTGGAGAAGTGCACATCTGGGTGAAGGAATGCCTTGATCTACCACTGCTAAGGGGCAGCCATCTAAATTCTTTTGTTAAATGGTAACAGCATTGATAACTCCACCCTCAGTTCTACAATAGCCTGGCCTTCGCTGCTTGGTTTTACTTTTCTGTATCTGTGATGCTGAAAGTCATCATTCGTAGTATAAATAAAATAACTTGAGACAGTGGCGACTTGAGCTAGAGGGATCTTTGACATGAACCCTCTCCAAGGCTTCATTTAGTTTTTTGCTTTTTGGGTTTTTAAAATAAATTTATTTATTTTTGGCTGCATTGGGTCTTCGCTGCTACGTGCGGGCTTTCTCTAGTTGCCGTGAGTGGGGACTACTCTTCTTTGTGGTGCGCGGGCTTCTCATTGCCGTGGCTTCTCTTGTTGCGGAGCACGGACTCCAGGCGCGTGGGCCTCAGTAGTTGCGGCACACAGGCTCAGTAGTTGTGGCTTGCGGGCTCTAGAGCACAGGCTCAGTAGTTGTGGTGCACGGGCTTAGTTGTTCCGCAGCATGTGGGATCTTTCCGGACCAGGCATTGAACCTGTGTCCTGTGTCCCCTGCATTGGCAGGCGATTCTTAACCACTGCACCACCAGGGAAGTACTTCATTTAGTTTTAAAATCATAAAGATAAGAGGGAATATATACAATCGAAACCAGAGATCACATACTCAGATACGTAATGTCTTCTAGGAGATACATCTGATGAGGACAATATTCAATACTAAAGAGTTTATGAAATGGCTAATGGTGATGCCACAACTCTTGGATCCTTTATGGAGCATCTGTTTTGTGGCCCATTTGCAAAAGGCCTTTTGCATCAGTCTGTAGATATCTGGGAAGTTATTTGCTAAATAGACCCATACTAATAATTAGCTCATAAGAGTTTAAGACAATTTGGGTTTTTAAGTTGCAACCTTTTTCTCTTTTGTAATATAAATGCTTGGCGTCTTAACTAAACAGATATTATTGTGCTGTCCTTACTCTCTCTGACTAATTTTATCTATATAGATTCTACCAGAAGACCAATTGTAGCTATTTAAGTTTATATGACCTTATTTATGATTTTCCCTATACATGTTCTTCATAGATGTCAACTGATAAGTTTTTCAGCTCAGGTCAGTCTCCCATTCCAAGACTAGTCCCGGCCCTTCTTGTCTGCACAAGAGACATGGTAGCTTAAATTAATTTCACTTATTACCATAAAGTAAATATAAATAATTGCAAATATGTAATATAATTCATTCCCAAAGTCAAATCTAGCAAATTGGAGAGGTTTCTCTTCTTTTGCAGTTCTGTACAAGACTGATTTCTTAGGCTATCACAGATAATCAGGAATAGATTTTAGAGGAATCCTCAAACAATTGCTACATAGTAAGCACTAAGTGCAGGTACTGAACTAAGTTGTTTGCTTAATATGTAATTCTAATATTAACCTTTTGAGGTAGGCATCACCATTCCCATTTTATAGATGAGGAAGCAAGTGTCTAAGAGGTTAAGTCAGTTTCCTATACTACACAGCCACTAAGTGGCAGAGTCAGGATTCCAAGCAAGTGTGGTCCACTCTGGTGCAGAGAGTCTTTCTGCAGGATGTCCCACCATCGCCATCACCATCACCATCTCTCTACACTCTTTTTTTCTTCCATTTCCTCTCGCCAATCCCCAGTAGCTGAAGCACACTGAAAGCATGAGTTTACTGTCTTATTAAAATGCTCTCACAATATTTCCTTTCGTAGTACCATCCTTCCAGATACAAGTAGGAAAAGTCGCCAGAAGACAAGAGCTGTGGGGAAAACCACCAACCCTGTCTTCAACCACACCATGGTGTATGATGGGTTCAGGCCTGAGGACCTGACGGAAGCCTGTGTCGAGCTTACTGTCTGGGACCATTACAAATTAAGCAACCAGTTTTTGGGAGGTCTTCGGATTGGCTTTGGAACAGGTAACATTTGTTACATTTTTAATTCTCCATGAGTCAAATGCTTCTGGAGACACTAGAGATTGGTTGGTTTGTTGTTTTGCTTCTTCCTAATGAAAACAGATATTGTTTCTGTTAAGTATAATGAAATGAATGAGTGAAGGAATGTCAGGCTGTGTGCCAAGTACTCTGGATACAAAGATTAACGGGATGCAATGTCTGTCCACACAGAGCTTAAGTTATTGTGGGGGAAACCAGAAAAGCCTTCATCACTACTCTTTCCTGAAAAAACATTTATGGCCCTTCATGGCTAAAAGTGTGCTTTGCATAATAATAGTAACTAATATTTATGGAGCACTGATCACTGTACTAAGTGCTTTATTTGCATTATTTCATTTAATCCTCACAGCAGTTCTATGAGTTGTTTCTAATGTTAGCCCCAGAGAAACTGATGTTCCAAGAAATTAAGAAACAGAGCTAATAAGTGGCAGAGCCAGGATTCAAAATCGAGTCTGTTAGACACTAAAGCTGTAACCACACTTCCCTAGAGATCACCTACTGTCACTTCCAACCCAGTGCTGGAATCCTCCCTACTATCCCCTTATGCACCTGACAGATTCTCATCTAACTTTTATATGGATGTGAAGAGAAATCATTACTCTGAGAGTAATGAGAATAATCCCAGTTGTGGTGGGTCCCATTATTGGATATCTCAGATGGTTAAACAGTTCTTTCTCTGCCCTCCTGGTGATGTTAAAACTCTTCCTAGCTGTTTCCATTGGTGATTATAATTAGGGAATGACTCAGTTTTTTCCCAATGAGCTATTCCTTTCTAAATGCAAAGCTTCCCTTTTTTTCCAGGGAAAAGCTATGGTACTGAAGTGGATTGGATGGACTCTACTTCAGAGGAAGTTGCTCTCTGGGAAAAGATGGTAAATTCCCCCAACACTTGGATTGAAGCAACCCTGCCTCTTAGAATGCTGTTGATTGCCAAGATTTCCAAGTGAACCCAAAGTCCACTGGCTCCTCCACTGAAAACGACTAAATACGTGGAATCTGATCTTAAAAATGTTACTATGTAGACAGAGATCCTCACCTTCTATCTATTGCCATAACAAATGCTACACAGCATGTTAAAGTCAACCTGCATGTACTTCTTTGGTTACAAGGCCCAAGAGACTTAAATGATAACAAAACATGTAATGTGTTTGTGACTCCAACATTAAAGAAGATGTTTGAGAAAGTTAAGAAAATCAAACCATTGCTGCTGCTTCAAAGAAAAAGCTGCCAAAAATAATTAAATGTGGGGTGTTGTTAATGAAAAGAGTTTTCCAATTTGCCATCATGTGTTTCTTTCTTTTTTTTTTTTTTTCATTTTTTGGCTGTGCCACAAGGCTTGTCGGATCTTAATTCCCCGACCAGGGATCGAACCCACGCCCCCTGTACTGGAAGCGTGGAGTCTTACCCGCTGGACCACCAGGGAAGTCCCACCACCACGTGTTTCAAACCACAGTTTTGTGCTACAGTTAGAAGGGCCTGCTACTTGGTCATTGAAAACCCTTGCATGAACTGAAGAAATGTTGGTTTGTAGAAGAGTGACTGAAAGATACTCCTGCGAGGGGGAAAAAAAGGCAGAATATCAGTGATGATGAAGAATTTGTTCATAAGAAAACTATTTACTCTGTAATCTCTATTGAAAATGGAATTCCATGTTAGGGCAATGAGACTATATTTACTGCGTATATTTTTTGCCTTGAGAGACTTTCCCTTTTCCCAGTGTTAAAGTCCCAAATGTGCTTTGGTGCCACCCACTGGCCATAGGTGGAATTTAGTTTTGGGCTTAATTTTCTCCTAAGGTAAGTCTCAAGCCTGTATTTTGTAATAGAGTGCCGTATATAAAACAAAAACCTTGCATATATGAGATTCTGTTTTTCTTATAACTCTACTATATGAAAAGAGCATGAGAGTGGTCTCAGACATGCCTTGCAACAAAGTTTTAATTAGAATGTAAATTGTTAAATTATACTGTACTTCCTGTGTCTGTATAATTTTCATAAAGTATTTTGTAAAAACCCTTAGAATAAATTATTATATGATTTAATTGTCAAATTAATCTTACTTCTTGTTTTAAATGAAATACTTTATGTTGAGAACCCTAAAATCTAAATTCCCTAGCAAGGCTAAAGAACTTTTGGGCTAATATTTCTCCAGAGTCTTTACTGCAACTCTGGGCATCATTTTCCTCTAAATGGGAAGCTTCAGCTGTGTTATTAAGAGTAGAACTTTTATTTTTAAAAAGTAGTTGAGGGACTTCCCTGGTGGCGCAGTGGTTAAGAATCCACCTGCCAATGCAGGAGACTCGGGTTCGAGCCCTGGTCCGGGAAGATCCCACATGCCGTGGAGCAACTAAGCCCATGCACCACAACTGCTGAGCCTGTGCTCTACAGCCCGTGAGCCACAACTACTGAGCCCGCGAGCTACAACTACTGAGCCCATGTGCCACAACTACTGAAGCCCGCTTGCCTAGAGCCTGTGCTCCACAACAAGAGAAGCCACCGCAATGAGAAGCTCACGCACCGCAATGAAGAGTAGCCCCTGCTCACCGCAACTAGAGAAAAGCCTGCACACAGCAATGAAGACCCAACGCAGCCAAAAATTTAAAAAAAAAAAAAAGTAGTTGAAAAGCTTTGAAGATACATTAACATTTATTCTTAAAGTTTTCCACAAAGACATTTTTGGGTCATTTGATACATAAAGCATTACTCCCCCTTAGAACCCCACTAGCTCACCATCTCAAAACAAGCCCTGATTTAATATAGGTTGGGGGAAGCCTGGGTGGTGAGGGGAGGGTGAGATCTTACAACAGGTATCTAACGAATGTCATCGAAGACATCTGGAGTGCTTGCCTCCTTTCCCCGAAACAGATGCTAGAACCTTCGACCCACTGGCCAGTAAGAGCAACTAACCTAAAACAACGCCCTTCCCTCATTGTCTCTCAAGGTCTTTTAGGAGGGTGGTTAATCTAGCTGTATTTCCTCTTCCTGTTCTGGCTGCAGGGAGGGACAAGATGAGGTGAAAGGAGGCACATCTCCAAGATCGGCTGGAGCCATAGCAGAAGTGCAAATCCTGTTCCAGCTCCTGCCACTTCATAGTACAAGCTACTTTCTCAGCCCTTTTTTCAGTTACCTGCTCAGCCATCTGCCAGCATCCAGCCAGCTATGAAGCATGAATGAGATGAGTTCTGGTATCTCCCCATCTAGGACTAGGAATGCCCGCCTCCTCCATCCCCAGATCCCCAAAACACCAGAGGGGACAATAGAACCATCCTTGCATCTGCCCACAGAACTTCCAACTGCCTCGGGTCATCCAAGGGGATGTCGTGTCACATTGTTTTTCCGAAAAAATCTATAAAAGCTTTAATCTCACCTGGCTACAAGAGGAAGGCTAAATGGGATTTTCATGCATTATAAAGTGTAGGCAACCTGAATTCTTTGGTGAACTCAAGTTGACAGACTTTTCATCCAGTGGGATTTTTAGGCGAAGTCCCTGCTGAAATTTTTTATTTTCTTAAACTGGAGGCATTTCCTTGAACTGCATGTTTTAGGGCTCTTTTTCTTTTTCCAGAAACCAAACCAGAAATAAGCCCAAAAGGGGGATTTATTGGAAATAAACTGTTAGCCCAGAGAATTAAGGAAGTACTACAGGAACTAGATTACTTTGGGGACTCGTGGGCTGGAACCAGGAACTCAGATACTGTCTCTCCTCTTCCTCAGGGACAGGCAGCTCCAGCATCACAAGCTCTCAGCTAAAGCACTTCTCTTTCCTGGATTCAGCTTGAGAGAGCTCTGGGAGAAACTGGCCAGGCTTGGGTCATGTCCCCACCTATTGGACCACTCACGGTAGCCAGGAATGGATAGGGTAAGATCTTATGCTTGGCCCTGCGTGGATTATGTGTCCGTCCTGTGGCCAGGGAGAGGTGATCCATTTTCAGAAGAATAGGGTATCATACACATGGGCACTGGAGAAATGAAGAGCTCGGTAGCCATGTAATTTGTTTCCCCCTTTGGTGAAAATGCTTCAAAATCCCATTATTTAAAAAATGAAATAATATTCCAAAGAGTCACTGCTGACTGTTTCCAGGGAGGCTGAAATTTCCCCAACCATCATGACTGCTGCAGCTTTTAAGTAGATGGTGAGGATCCTGGGAACTGCATAACCTGTTCACATGGCCTAGGAGCCCACCAAAGCATGATTACTGTTAGCCTAGGCTTACGTCCAGGGAACTTGCTTGGACTTCTTTGTACATCTCTCATCCATACTCACCATTTAAGTCCCCGAACATCTGCCTTCTCTTGTACTCTTAGGCATTTGTACGTCTTCTCTCATTTAATTCTGACAATATTCTTGAAACATAAGCATTATTATCCACATTTTATAGTTGACAGGGAACAAAGAAACTAAAGCACAGAGAGGTTAAGTTGTCCCAAGAAGAATTCTTGTCCCAAGAAGAATCCCCATTCTCCTTTGGGATTGCTCTCCTATTTCCTCTCCTGTCTCCACTCCCCCGCAGGCTCATTCACTAATTTCACTAGTTTGTTTTACAAAACAAATGCTCCCACACATTTGATCCAATCACAAAACATTCCTTCCACTTCTTTGGCTGACTTGTTCCTAAAGAACTGGTTCTTCTTCAGCCTTACAAAAAGAAGACTCTCACTCTTCACACTCAACACCTCAGTCAGGATGTGGGATCAGATTTCACATCGTTGTGCCCCTATTTTTATTCTTTGAGAAGAGTGATGTGTCCAATTGATCCATGATTATGTTAGCAGTTATCATACTGAATTGCTGTTTTTCTATTATTTGTCTCCATCATTAGGTGGTAATTATCTTAAGAACTGGGACTGCAAACCTTGGACATAACAGTTTCTCAATATGTGAATTGAACGAATGAATGATTAAGCAAATGAATGAATGATGAACTAAAGACCATGGGGTTCGGTATCAAAAAATCTGGGTTTGAATTCTGTCTCTATCACTTACTCTCTGAGTGACTTGGGACAACTTAACCTCTCTGTGCATTAGTTTCTTTGTTCCCTGCCAACTATAAAATGTGGATAATAATGCCTATGTTTCAAGAATATTGTCAGAATTAAATGAGAGAAGATGTACAAATGCCTAGTACTATGTAGGGCATATAGAAGAACTCTGTAAATAGCAGCTTTAAAAAGGAGATGTTAAAAGACTTAACAAAGACAAGTGGAGGGAACTCGTTGGTCACCACTAGGGAGAACATTGGCCAAGGCTCATGACTTGGACCTCTGGAATATACTGGATACCTTCAGGCTCAAAGGTAGGTGGGAAAATGGCATAACAAAGAAAACCATGCCAGAAAGGAGCCAAAAGTCATTATTACTAAACTGAAAGTTCTCTGAGAAGAGTGATATACCTAATTTATTAATGTATACTTAGCATCTAGCACCACACCATACGTTACAAATGTTTGTTGAATAAATCAGTGAATGAATACTGATTAGGATCTTTTGAGATTCTTAACCTTGACAAGTGATCTATGAATTTAATATTTAAAATAATTTTAATGTAGAAGAGATATATAAAATATTCCTAATGTAGAAAATGTATTTAATCAACAGATTTCATTGAGCATCCATTATGTGCAAGGGACTTAGGTACAAAGAGAGGGGAAAGCATCCATAAGCTCATCCTCAAGAAACAACTGCTATTAACATCTTGAGTATTTTTCCTCTTTTCTTTTCTTAGGGAACATATTCTGTGAATTCACTTTACTACATCAGACAACCATATATGATAATCAGCAAAAAAATTTTCAATGTATGTCTGACCCTTTTATTTAAATGAGGACTATTCTAATTTTCTAGTCACTTGCCTCAATTTTTCAAGTTCCATTTCAGTATATGAAGCTTGAAATTTAAGGAAAAGTGAAGAAGAGATGTGAGGGGGAAATTAAAAGTAAGTTTCACTCACATTTTTTAATTCACTTTCATAAACCCTAAATAACCTATAATTTAAGTTATTAAAATTTTAGTTCAGGAAATTTTCCCAGCCTTTTGCTGGTGAAAGCTTTCCCTGATAGACAGATTCAGGATTTGGGAGAGGAGATCCTGATCTTTGAGACCAAAGCAAAAATCTCAAACTCTTCTTTCAGATCTGTTTTGCTCCAAGTGAAACCTGAAGCATTTAAAAATCCATCCATGTATAATAACACCCCAGGCTTTTTCCTTATCATCATGACTTGAGAAATTAAGTCTGACCACAGACTTAACAGTGATTGCAGGAATAGCTAACTCTTTGCTCTGTGTTTAAGTTTTCACATCATTAAGATCATTCTAAATTTTAACTTTTTTATCTCGCTTTTTTCAATTATCTTTCAAACACAAGTATTTCCATGCCATTAAATTACCTATAAACATGATAATGTTTAATGTCTACATAATATTCTATTATATGAAAATATCATAATTTTCTTTAAATTTTCTCTTTTTTGACATTTTGGTTTCCAACTTTTAGCCGTTATAAACCACACTTGGAGCAAAACTTTTTCTTTCAGAGAAAGGCCTTTCTTTCAGCAAAGATCTCTCCCAGATGGACAATCATTAGTTCAAAAGGCATAAAGGTGTTTTAAGTTCTCAATACATCAATTGACTTTTACCATGGTATAAGAGAGCACCTATTTCACTATATATACCCTTACCAGGTATCTTAAATAATAATACCAGGTATCTTAAATACCAGGTATCTGGGTCATCTTAAAAGAAGGGGAAAATTTTTGACTAATTTGATAGATGAAATGATATCTAATGTTAACTTATATTTATTGGATCCCTGATAGGGTTCAATTCTTGGCCATTTCTGTCCCCTCATCTGTGAATTCAATTGTTTATTTCTCTTTTAAGATGTTAATGCTTTATTGATTTGTACAGGCTCTTTGTAAAAATATAAATCTGTTGTCTGTCATATTTATGGTGGATAGTTTTCTCTATTCGATTTTTGCCTTCAACATCCATTCAACACATATTTATCTGAGTCTCCCCAAGGCATTGGTCTAGTCATCAAGGATGAAACAGACACAGTTCCTGCCCCTAAGGATCTCAGAGTTTAACAGGGGAAGGCAGGGGAGTAAATGATGAGTGCAGTAAGGCTTTCAAATGCTCTGTTGGAAGTACAAATAGACTAGAGTGGCCGCACTAAAAGAGGTGAGTGGTCACGTCTACACTTACGGGCTAGGAGAGGCTTCACAGAGGAGGTGATTCTTATCTAAGTATAAAATGCTGAGTAAATTACTAGAGTGACAAGGGACAAAGTGGGAAAAAGCATTCCAGGCAGAGGGAACACCTACAGACAGGGCTAGGGAAGCGTCAATAGCTGGTGTTAGGCTAGGGAATAAAACTAAAACATCAGGCAGGTCCTGAGGAAGAAGGGGCTCCAGACCTCAGAGTCACATAGTTTTTTAAATTATATATAACTTTAGATGTTTAAGTCAAATTGAGTGTTACCTTATTCATCTCTTACATAATATTTAAGCTAAGAAAGTCCTTCCTGACCCAGAACTTTAATGCTTACCTTTGTTTTCCTCTAGTTTCTATTTTTAATACTTTGTTTTCATTTTAGTCTTTACATTTAACTGTTTAATCCATCTGGAATTGACTTTGGTGTGTATAAGGTAAGCCTCATTTGAATCTTTTTTCTGTTTTAATGTTTATCACATCTATATCGTCCATTAAGCTTTTCTGTGTAACCCTGTTGTGCCAGTGGGTAAAACAGGGAGTGCTGAATAGCTAATAAAATGTATTCCCGGTTGGGGACAATGCTTCGGGAAACAAAAGAAATTTCTCTGGGGTTTGCTCTTTCTCTGAGGTGTGTTAAACACTGCAGGTACAAACTCACAGCCATTTAGGATCACCGCTCTCAGAGTACTACTGCTACTTTGTATTTATAGATTGCAAATTTTTTAAGGAGCCAACACTTTCCACAGAGAGGACTTTATTCTCATGACCACTGAAGCCGGGAGAGGGAAGAGGAATATGTCACCACTGCTTGATTTGTTTACTCCCCCAAGAAATTATGTGGAGTCAGGCTTCTTCCCCTGATGCTGGCTGGAAGTCAGGTGGGCTTGGCATCTCTGTACAGTACAGGCCAGACACAGGGCTGAGAGCTGTGACTGGTGAGATAGGCAAGTATAACCTGACCAGATTGGTTCTGGACTCACCAGAGTCCCCCTGTGGTTACTTCACAGCATTCTGAAGACCTGTCCACCAATCACAGGGCTCCTTACTGGGTGAAAAAACGACTGCTAGACATTGCCAGGAGTCCCTAGCAACACCGCGGCTTTTGAAATCTGGAGGGGGAGGCCGTGCAGTCAGCTGATAGTAGAGGAGAGTGCTGGCGCCTCAGGAAGAGACGGCTCTCAGGATGGACACCCCACCCTCTGAAGAACCCTTAGATAAGCAAAACAAAAATCTGGAAAACCAGGAAGAGGAGACGGAGTGTAAGGAACTGGATGGTCTGAGGGAAGCCTTGGCAAACCTCCGGGGACTGTCCGAAGAGGAGAAGAGTGAGAAGGCGAAGCTGTACTCCCGCATCCAGGAGCAGTCCCAGCTCATCTGCATCCTGAAGCGGAGGTCAGACGAGGCCCTGGAGCGCTGCCAGATCCTGGAGCTGCTCAACACAGAGCTGGAGGAGAAGAGGATGCAGGATGCTGAGAAGCTGAAGGCCAAGAGCGAGCAGGCCCAGAGGCTGGAGGAACGCTTTATGACCCTGGCAGCCAACCATGAGTTGATGATCCGCTTCAAGGACGAACACAAAAGTCAGAACATCAAGCTGAGAGAGGAGAATGAGAAGCTGAGGATGGAGAATGACCACCTCTTCAGCCAGGCGCTGAAGGACCAGGAAGCCAAAGTATTGCAGCTCACTGCCCGGAGTGAGGCCCTCACCAAGGAGCTGGAGTCTCTGAAACAGAGGAGCGCTCAGGAGGCCTGCCAGGCCCAGGCCCGAGAGAAGGAACTGCTGGAGCTGTTCCAGAGCCAGCAGGCCTGCGCCCACACCAAGGACACAGAGCAGCTGTGCAGCCAGCTGCAGAGCCTCAAGCAGCAGCACCAACAGGCCATGGAGCAGATGGCCAAGGCCGAGCAGGCACACAGCCAGCTGAACCGGGAGCTGCAGGCGAGGCTGCAGACCGTCACTTGTGAGAAAGACGAGCTGTTGCAGCTGTCCATGGAGAGGGGCAAGGTGCTTCAGAACAAGCAAGCACAGATCCGCCAGCTTGAGGAGAAGTTGGAGATGGCCGATGTGGCCAGGAGGCGTGCGCTAGAGCGGTTCGAACAAGAGGCAGTGGCCGTGGACAGTAACTTGAGAGTCCGGGAACTCCAGCGCAGGGTAGATGGGATCCAGAAGGCCTACGATGAACTCAGGCTGCAGTCAGAAGCCTTCAAAAAGCACAGCCTGGATCTTTTAAGCAAGGAGAGAGAACTCAACGCCAAACTCCGCCATCTCTTTCCATAAGGAAGCTTCTGGTTCCTCCGGCCTCCAATTTAGAAATCAAGTATTTGTGCCTTGTGGCGAGAGTAAAGATGGGATTCCATTTATTCTACCTTTAAGTACAAGAGACCACTCAAAGAAAAACTACTTTACTATGACGTTGTTGCCATTGTCAGGATAACACTAATTTTCAGTCCTACCACCTAGAATACACGAGATTAACCAAATTTCTTTCTGTGCCTTTGAAATCTCCCTAAGTTTGCTATCAGTATCTCCACCTCCCCCATAACTCATTCATTCTCAACCTCAGGTATCTTCATGTGTCCTAAGTTTTAAAATTAGCAGCCATTATGGACTTGAGTGAATCTTTTTTTTTTTTAATTTATTTATTTTTGGCTGTGTTGGGTCTTCATTGCTGCATACGGGCTTTCTCTAGCTGTGGTGAGCGGGGGCTACTCTTTGTTGCGGTGTGTGGGCTTCTCATTGCGATGGCTTCTCTTGTTGAAGAGCACGGGCTCTAGGCACGCAGGCTCGGTAGTTGTGGCACACGGGCTTAGTTGCTCCGCGGCATGTGGGATCTTCCCGGACCAGGGATCGAACCCATGTCTCCTGCATTGGCAGGCGGATTCTTAATCACTGCGCCGCCAGAGAAGTCCCTTTGAGTGAATCTTAAAAGTGCCATGGGGTGTGTTACTGTGAAAAGAAAAAACTAGCATAATTAGCCCTTGTAGATAGGTAGGCTTGTAATCTCCCGTAGTTGAGACTGTAAGCTATAACAGTTAATAGCATATTAATAGCATGGATAACTTGCAAAAAAGTATCTGATTTTGCAACGGACCAAACAGTTGCTTGCTTCACCTGCTTTATGGCAGTATCCTTTCTATTTTATTTTAGTCGCACTAGCTCGGAGAACAAAAATTGAGCTCATTAAATTCTTTTCCAAAGTAGGCAAACTTTATTATAGTCAGTTAAATTCTTTTCCAAAGTAGGCAAACTTTATTATAGTCAGTCTATATGAGCAATAAGATTCAAGTAAGTAAAATCAACCCATTTTAATTTTTCCTGCAAGCTTAGATCACATTCCATTTTCTTGGTTTTTCTCCTTAATAAAAACAGGATTTAGAGGTACAAAAAAGCAAATATCAATAGTTTCATTTAATATTACACAATATGCTAATAGACAAAAGTCCCCAGTTTGGGGTAATAGATCATAGCACACTGGATATGATACCTATAGCAACACATAGTGATTGTTGTGTTTCTATTAACATACTTTCTTGCAACTCTTTTATAAAAAAAAACCCATCTAAATGGAATGTATATATGTATACTTACATCATTTTTGTAGGAATACTTAAATGTGTAATGATAAAAACAGATAATAGTTATTATATTTATGCAAAGTTCTTAAAGAGGTAGATGTAAAACTACACTTTATGCTTCCTTATTTCCCTGTATTTAGTTGACATAGAAGCATTATTATGAATACTTCTCAAAACAGATTGCAGTGTAGTATTTTTCTCACCCATTTAGTGCCAAGAGTGCCAAGAGTTACCTAATGATTTGAATTTATTAAAAAATATTACTTGGTACCTTTTTAATAAACAATTTTAAGCATCACTTGCCTTACCTAAAGCAATTTTTAAAACCTATTTTCTCACAGTTCTATTAAGATTGTGGTATTAAATACAAATTCCAAGGATCCACCTTGCTGGCATGAAAGGACTATTTACTTCCTCTTACACATTACCAAGAATCAGAATATATAGGAGCTGATTAAGGTTACCCTTTACTGAGTCCATACTATTTATCATTGTGCTGAAGCACTTTCAATGTATTGTCTTATTTAATCCTTAGCACCACTGAAGAAGCTAATAGTGTTCATTTCTGTTTCAAAGAAGAGGACACTGAGATTCAGTAATTTGCTCAAGGCCAGTTGGTCCCTGGGGAACTGGGATTTTGATGACAACATCACACTGAAAGATTTATTGACTGTCTACTGAGTACCAAGCTCTGGGGGTGGGCACTGAGAATAAGCATGAAGAAGCATGTTTTCTGCCCTGGAAGAGCTCCCACACAGTCTAGCCCAGGGGCAAAAGAGCAGTAGAGAGGATTGCCCGGGATGACTAACACAGAAGTTGATATATAAGCTGGTTCTTAAATAACTAGTAGAATTTTATCAGGTGTTCAAAAGGGAGAAAGATTTCAGACAGCATCGTGTAGAAAGTCACAGAGGTTTTAAAGAATGTCCAGAATACTTGGAAATCATAAGTAGTTGGGAGGAGGTGCAGAGAAGCATCTCTGCAGATAGAAAGAAGCGAAGAGAGGCGGGAGGAGACTGGCACGTGTACAAACAGGAGCCACAAACGAGCCCTCTTCCTCCTCCCATGCAGGTTCTGGCGGATTAGCGAAGAGACTGGTGCTCATGCGTGCCAGCATCTCTTCCCGCCCCCTCCTCCACCCACGCTGGCCCGTGCAAGCTCCGCCCAAACAGCTGTCGGGTGCGGTGGTGATCTCTCCCATTCAACTTTTGTGCCCAGCCTGCGAGGAGGAGGAAGGGGCTCCTGGGCAAAGACCAAGCGGGTCCTGAGGGCCATTTGAGCGGGGAATTCTAGGATCCTTGTACAGGAGTGTGGGCTAGTAGAGGACTTGCCACCTGGGCTCTTCATTAGGAGGGAAGGGTGCGTCTGGAAGAGCATGGGGGATGGGTAAGGTGCATGCTCCCTAAAACGTGGGCACAAAGAAAGGGTCTCAGTTGCCCGGGTCTAAGGACAATACTGTTCAGTCATGCTAAGGAGTTTGTGTTAGGTTGAACCATATAAAATTGCCACTTTGTAGGTTACAAATGATTAGATGTGGGCCATTTCATAATGCTCACTCTAATACCCTTTTGAAAGATATTGAAAAGAAAGTGGGTAATGAAAATAGAAGGTTAAAGATGGATGCCTAGAGAACAGCTGAGGAAAGGAGCCCACAACACAAAGGAAGAAAGTAAGAGTAATGTGAACCTATCATGTGTCAAGTGCTTTTCATGTCACCCTCATACCAACTCTTCAAGGGAGGTTCAGTTATCACTATTTTATAGATAAAAAATGAGACTCAGAGAGAGAGAGGGTGACTCGCCCAAAGCCAGCAAGTTTTGGGGTGGCAGGGGTGAGATTTGAACCCAAGCCCCTCTGGGAGGACCAGCTTCATGGACGTGCCACCTGCACGGGGACCCTGCACTTGGTTCTACTGCTGCTGCCTTGAGGTTCTTAATAATTGTGTGGCAAGGGGCTCCACATTTTCATTTTATGCTGGGCACAGCAAATTATGTAGCTGGACCTGCTTTCTGGCTCTAAAACCCATGCTTTTTCCCAGTATACAAACCACCTTCTAACCAGCCACAAAAGGGCAACGTTTTTTGTTTGTTTGTTTGTTTGGTTGGGTTTTTTTCCCCCTCTGTGCTCCACAGCACTTTGTAATTCCACTCTCAGTGCTTATCTTGTATTTAATCTGTGACCCAGACCAGATTAGGGCATGGGCAACTAGATTAGTTATTGTGGTATGCTCATCTGTAAAGCCATGCTTATCATTGGAACAAACTGCCAAAATGTAAATCAGCCACATCCAAATTACTGCCCTTGAGGAGAAATTTAAAAACAAAACAACAAAACTTTCTAAAGCAGACCTAGATCCCCAGTGAATTTGTCTGTGGCATCCACAAGCAGTAACCCTAAAATGAAAATCCATAGAACAGATATTCTAAAACCAAATAACATGTGACTAGTGCTGTGTAGCTAAGTGTGATCTTTTGTGTTACCTACACTGTAAGCCCTTCAGTGTGCCTCTAAGGAACTTGTCTGGTTCAAAAAAAAATCAAAGAGAGCTAGAAAAGGAAGGAGAACTACAGGAAAAGTGAACTGACTGGCTGATGTTTTCACAACACTGTCTCCGTTTCACTTAGTGAAAATTAACTGAAGTTAATTTGTTTCTAATGAACAAAGTATTGATAGAAAATCTATTTCTCCCCAACTCCACTACATTGAAGTTAAACCTTTAAAGAACATTGTTTGAAGGAATACCTGCATGGGTGCTTGCTGTTCTATCCAGCCCTCATTGACTCAGATACCTGTGGAGTAGCGGTGGCTGGGTCGGGGCAGGAATGATTCTCTGTTCCCCACTATGACAAGATGAAGAGAACTGGGCAGACATTTGAGATACTACCTCTTGGCACATGAATAAAGGAAAAAGGGCCACGACCCTAACTACTCTCCCCAAAGCTGACCAGATGACTTGTCTTCATTATCATTGGCCAAAATTGGGCCATATGCAAATACCCCAACCAAACATCTTCATGGGCAATGTTGCCACCATGACTGACTTGCACCAATCAGGATCTGCCTGGATCCTGGATAGGATAGGAATGAAGCCAATCTCTGTGGCATATAGTACATGGGACTACCTGACAAAAGCAGGGCTTTGCCAGCGAGGATGAAGGGAGATGGATGTTGGGTGGGCCACCAACAGTGTCTGCTGTACCACATCTACTTAGATTGACAGGGCTTTATCAGGCAGGGAGTCTTTTTATCTTTCAATCTCAGCCTCTTAAAAAAGTTGTTGGAATTTTGGGAGGTGGCCAAGAATGGACTTTTCTAATCATTTGTCCATCTCCTTAAGGACAAACTGGATATTATTTTCCAAACATTAAGAACATCTTATTGAATGTAAGGGCCTAGGGCTACTTGAAGTTGTTCTTTTCAAACCTCCTGTTTATCCCATTTGGCAAAAACTAATCCAAGAAAAAAATCTCCCCTTGGACAGAACTCCCTGGTCATTCATTACACATTCAACTAACTACAATGCCCCTTCTCCAACCCCCTCACTCCTCAGTTCAACAAAGGGACTTATCCTAGCTATTTGTCAGACTCTCCCTATTTAATGCTTCTAATCCACTCTTATTTGCACTAGTGTAAAATAATCTTCCCTTTCATGTTTAAGATGATTCATTATGGAATTGTTTGGAATAGCAAAAGATTGGAAATACCCTACATACCATCAATATGGAAACAATTAAATAAACTGTGGGCCCTCCATACCTTGGAATACATTGCAAATGCAAAAAAAAAAAAAAAAAAAAAAAAAAAAAAAAAAGAAAAGCAAGAAAAAGGAAGCTCTCTGTACACTGATAATAGAAATATCTCCAGGATATATGTAGGGGAAAAAAACAGGGTGCAGGGACTTCCCTGGTGGTGCAGTGGTTAAGAATCCGCCTGCCAATGCAGGGGACACAGGTTCGAGCCCTGGTCCGGGAAGATCCCACATGCTGCAGAGCAACTAAGCCTGTGTGCCACAACTACTGAGCCTGCGCTCTAGAGCCCAAGAGCCTAGAGCCCGTGCTCCACAACAAGAGAAGCCACCGCAATGAGTAGCCCCTGCTTGCCACAACTAGAGAAAGCCTGCTCACAGCTCAAAGACCCAACGCAGTCAAAAATAAATAAATTTATTAAAAAAAACAAACAGGGTGCAGAATATCTATCATATATTACTTTGTGTAAGGGGGAGAGAATGGTGGGGATAAGAATGTAAACATGTGTACTCCCATCTGTATAAATAAATATTGGAAAAAAGAAATGCTAAAAGGAAAGTGTTTATTAGTGGTGTGGATGAGTGTGGGGACAGGGCTGGTAAAGGATGGGAGTGTGAAGGAAACTTCTCAACTTATCCCATTTTGTATCATTTGACTCTTGAACCATGTGAATATATCACCCCTTTAAAAATATAGTAAAATTGGGAATTCCCTGGCAGTCCAGTGGTTACAACCCTGTGCTTTCATTGCCGAGGGCCTGGGTTCAATCCCTGGTCGGGGAACTAAGATCCCACAAGGTGCACGGCACAGCCGCCCGCCCCCCAAATATATATATATATATATATATATATATATGCACATGTATATTAAAATTAAAAACAAAAAATATCTTCTGCATAATTGCTTCCCAATAAGCTGTATTTCTGTGCAGATGACTCAAAAAGCCTACAGATTTTTCTTTCCCCAAGAACTGAGTAGACAAGACATATTTTCTATAGAGCCAAATATGGCCTGACAGATCTGGGTCAGGCCATTCAGCAGGAAGCTGCTGATTTCATTAATGTTCAACCACATACGGCTAATGACAGTATCTTTTTCTACCCTAAGGAGTGCCTCCTATGATTCCTATTTCTCTCCTAAGTATAAAGATTTAAATGTATTAACTTTTCTCATGGATTTTCACATGTCTGTGTGAGACCTAAATTTTAGATTTTGGAAAGCCTATTTTCTCATCTATTCAAGGTTTTAGGCTTTGGGTGTTGGTTTTTGGTTTTGCCCTAACAGACAAAAAAAGATGTAGAGGTAGGGCAGGCCAAGCCATTCTGATATTCAATTTTAATTAATAACTAATCTATTTACTATATCTCATTAATGTAACAAATATTTATTGAGAGCCTATTATTGTCTAGGCACTATGTTAAATGCCGGGCACAACGTGAGCAACGCAGAGCCCTTATCCTCGCTGAATCTGCATCCTAGTGGGTAAGAAGAAAATGCTAAAGGATAGGATGACATGGGAGTGCATAGCAGGGTTTCTTAACATAAGGTAGAAGAGGTTAGGGAAAGCTTTTCCTAGAAGTGGCATTTAAGTTAAAGCCTATATAATGTATAAGAATTGTCCAAGAGCAGAGAGGAGGAAAACATTAAAAAGAAGCTCAGAAGGCTTCATAGCACTTCCTGTTCTTGGTAAGAAAACTGCTTTCACAATAGCCACACCATCTAGGGCTGCGGAATAAGCACTCACGGTAGACTCTAACAAGAGACTCTGGCTAGATTAATCCAATTATGCTCACATCCATATTTATCTCCATCCCTGTCAGAAATCTTAGCTCAATCCTCCCCATGCCCTATCCCCACTCAAATCCTTTCACTACGCCCTTTAGAAACCCAAATCTGTGATCAACAAACTAGTCAAGGTATTAGTGCAGTGAGTGAAGGGGAGCATTGGCATCAGACTGCCTTGTTTCAAATCATGTCACTTACTGGGTATCCTTAAATAAGATCTTACTGGGTGAAGAGGAAATCAGAGAGCTAAAGCTTTCAGTGAGTGAGCACTTATCCTACTTTTCCTATCCCCTGTATTTCACAGGGGAAATGGCCCATACGTGGTGAGATAAAGTTGCTTTTCACTGAAAAATCCCAGATAATAAAAGAATCCCAGGTAATAAAAGTAGTGAAATAATTTATTCAGGCACTGGTCATCATTAGATGAAACCATTAGGAGAAAGGTTAATGGAGAATTTTACTGTCACCATTTGAAAACATTGATCAATCTTAGCATTACTAAAAACAGGAAAGCTAGATGTTATATGCCTCCTGAGGTGACTCGCCATGAAGAGCAGCGCCTCCTTGGAAGTATTCCGGCAAAAAAGGTTGAACCTTAAGCTAACTAAGCCCTGAGAACTAACTTCCTGCTTACAGGAAATATGGGGATGAGGGGAAAGTAAAACAGTACAAGAAAGCAAACAGACAAATATAGAATAATGGGACATTGAACAGGACAACTGACCTGGCTTCTTCAGAAAATCAAATGGCATTGGTGAAAAGGGGTGGAGGAATGCTGTCTTAGATTAAAGAGGTTTGAGAGATATAAGGAATGTATTAGAATTCTTTGGGTCCTTATTCAATCAAGCCATCTGTAGCTGGAAATTTTTGACACAATTGAATATTGACTGGGGTTAGATGATACCAAGAAATTCATAATAATTTGACTAGTTGCAATCATGACATTGTGGTTACAGAAATAATGACCTTATTGTGAAAAATGTATAGTGATGTGTGTAGGGATAAAATGGCATATGTCAAGGATTTTTATCTTACAATATTTCAGGGGGAAAAAAAGGCAGGGGGATGAAGCAAGTGTGGCAAAATTTTAATAATTCTTAAATTTGGAGGAGCATACGAGGGACTCAGCATACTTTTTTCTCTAACTCTGTATGATTGCAGATTTTCAATATCTAAAAAATTAAAGTTAATAAAGAGCTCAGGTTTGTGAAGGAGAGAGGAAGAGAAATTATTTGAAACTGGCAATGGGAAGCAAGAGCAGCTCAGCCAAGGTCTGGCTCTGGGGTGCCTGGGGTGAGAGATAAGACAATTTCCCACCTGAGAAGTGGAGTCCTTCCCAACAGAACACGAAAAGCTCTGCTCCTACCCTTCCAAATCTCTAATGCCCAAACTTCCTCTACACCTGCTCTCCCTTTCCCCACCAGAGCAGCAAATCTCAACTTCAGGGGCTGCAACTGTGGGGCTTGATTAGTTGGGAGGCATACCAGTAATTTGTTACTATTTTAGTTGGTTACAAATGTTGGTCATTTTAAAATAAAATAAATCCGATTCCAGATTAGTCCACAATACTATAATTCTCATTCATTTACATTCAGAAATGGTTTTTTGAGAGGAAAGGAATGGAAATACAGCTAGCACACTGAGAATTGAACATAATCCATGCAAATATGTAGCACTTGTAAACATAATCCTATAGTACCCTAGACAATGTCAATCTTTTGAGTCTTTAATGTTCATCCAATCATAAAAATCCTCTCATGGTCTTAGTTCCTACCTTTTACAGATTATACTTCATGAGTGCATAGGCAAACTATATTAAAATGAGCACTCCGGCCTCTGTAGCACTCTTATCCTTCTGCTGTATCTATTCAGCAAAATCCCAACCCTGATTTAGCTGCATTCCCTACCATCTCTACACCAACTCTCTGTTATAGGAAAGCCAATAAATGTATGTATTGGTGATGAAGTACCATAAAGTCATGGTCTTTGTGGAGGATTTGATAGATTGGTACTCATAATGTATTTCAGTCCCTCTTTTAATGTGGGTGGTTTTTTTTTTTAATTTTTGAATCTTATTTTATTTATTTTTTTATACAGCAGGTTCTTATTAGTTATCCATTTTTTAAATACATATTAGTGTATATATGTCAATCCCAATCTCCCAATTCATCATTTTTATTTATTTACTTATTTTTATAAATTTATTTATTTATTTTTGGCTGTGTTGGGTCTTCGTTTCTGTGCGAGGGCTTTCTCTAGTTACGGCGAGCGGGGGCCACTCTTCGTCGCGGTGCGCGGGCCTCTCACTGTCGCAGCCTCTCTTGTTGCGGAGCACAGGCTCCAGACGCGCAGGCTCAGTAGTTGTGGCTCACGGGCCCAGTCGCTCCGCGAGCATGTGGGATCTTCCCAGACCAGGGCTCGAACCCGTGTCCCCTGCATTAGCAGGCAGATTCTCAAACACTGCGCCACCAGGGAAGCCTCCCAGTTCATCATTTTTAATGTGCTTTCCTGTATGGCACAAATGGAAAACCTAAAACAAAAGAAACACAAAAACAAATTATATTTGCCAGACACCTCTGCAGTTATATTTGGAAGATGCAAATGAGGCAGGGATCCTTTCCCTCTGCTTTGGCTGTTTTTGCTGCCAAGCACATTCTTGAAGACATTGGGTTTTCATCCTAGTATTCATTCACTAGTTCTATCTATCTATCTATCTATCAATCATCTATCAATTATAGGTGATTTACAATATTATATTAGTTTCAGATGTACAGCATAGTGATTCAATATTTTTACAGATTTTACTCCATTTAAAGTTATTACAAAATAATGGCTGTAATTCCCTGTGCTGTACAATATATCCTTGCTGCTTATCTATTTAATACATAGTAGTTTGTATCTCTTAATCCCATACCTCTATCTTGCCCCTTGCCCCTTCCCTCTCCCTACTGGTAACAACTAGTTTGTTTTCTGTATCTGTAAGTCTGTTTCTGTTATGTTATATACATTAGTTTGGTTTACTTTTTTAGATTCCACATATAATTGATAACATACAGTATTTTTCTTTCTCTGACTTATTTCACTAAGCATAATACTCTCTAGGTCCATCCACATTATTGCAAATGGCAGAATTTCATTCTTTTTATACCAGCCATAAATATGTATATATTATATATCCATTCGTATATATATGTATATAGCCATTCATCTGTTGATGGACACTTAGGTTGCTACCATATCTTGCCTGTCATAAATAATGCTGCTATGAACAATGGGGTGCATGTATCTTTTCGAATTAGTCCTTCCTTTCTTTCTTTTTTTTTTTTTTTTTTTTTTGGGTACGTGGGCCCTCCCCTTTTTTGGCCCTCCCCCT
>NW_020175049.1:2211906-2212560 GCF_003031525.2 Neophocaena asiaeorientalis asiaeorientalis
CCCGCGTCCCCTGCATTGGCAGGCGGACTCCCAACCACTGCGCCACCAGGGAAGCCCCCTTTCTTTCTTTTGATGCTTCCCCCAGGAGCAACCTGTCAGCCACCTTGGAAGTGGATTCTCTAGTTTTAGCCAAGCCTTCAGATGACTCCAGCCCAGGCCAAAATCTGGCTGAATTCCATGAGAATTACAGAGCTAAGCTGTATAGCCAAGGCACTTACAGAATTCTGACTGATAGAAACCGCCAGAGATAACAAATGTTTATTGTTATTTTAAGCTGCAACAATAAGCACATGTTTATTGTTGTTTTATTGATGTTTTTAGGTTTGGGGTAACTTTTTAGGCAGCAATAGATAATTAATACAACAGGTTGAGAGTTTTGGCAGCAGCAGTGCTCTTGAAGCTAACATTCCAGCTTTCTATTTACAACTTTCCCAACTGGGGCAGAGATAGCAGTGACCTATCAGGCCTGTTTGGCCACATTGTACTGAGAGGCATTCTTGATCACCCAGCCTAATGCCCACTCCTCCAGTCCTTCCAATTACTTTGTAAACACCTTCTCTGTATTACATCTTTTTCTGCTTAAAATAGCTGAATTGGTTTCTGTTACCTGCAACTGAGCTTAACCAAATAAAAATACCCATCTCAAAACAACAA
>NW_020175049.1:2215829-2236634 GCF_003031525.2 Neophocaena asiaeorientalis asiaeorientalis
GACCGGGGCACGACCCCGCGTCCCCTGCATTGGCAGGCGGACTCCCAACCACTGCGCCACCAGGGAAGCCCCCTTTCTTTCTTTTGATGCTTCCCCCAGGAGCAACCTGTCAGCCACCTTGGAAGTGGATTCTCTAGTTTTAGCCAAGCCTTCAGATGACTCCAGCCCAGGCCAAAATCTGGCTGAATTCCATGAGAATTACAGAGCTAAGCTGTATAGCCAAGGCACTTACAGAATTCTGACTGATAGAAACCGCCAGAGATAACAAATGTTTATTGTTATTTTAAGCTGCAACAATAAGCACATGTTTATTGTTGTTTTATTGATGTTTTTAGGTTTGGGGTAACTTTTTAGGCAGCAATAGATAATTAATACAACAGGTTGAGAGTTTTGGCAGCAGCAGTGCTCTTGAAGCTAACATTCCAGCTTTCTATTTACAACTTTCCCAACTGGGGCAGAGATAGCAGTGACCTATCAGGCCTGTTTGGCCACATTGTACTGAGAGGCATTCTTGATCACCCAGCCTAATGCCCACTCCTCCAGTCCTTCCAATTACTTTGTAAACACCTTCTCTGTATTACATCTTTTTCTGCTTAAAATAGCTGAATTGGTTTCTGTTACCTGCAACTGAGCTTAACCAAATAAAAATACCCATCTCAAAACAACAACTAAACACTAGAGGCATTCCTGCTAAAGTCAGGGATAAGACAAGTAAGTTGGTTATTAACAGCATTATTTGATATCGATCTGGAAATGCTGTTTCATTATATGTCAAGATAACGAAATAAGTATTGCAAAGAAGGAGCCAAAATTGTCATTATATATAATAAGGTGATATAATTGTCTACCAGGGAAATTTGAATGAATAAGCTAAAAATAAAAACTATTAAGAAAGTTGAGTGGGTAAGTCAGTTAAAAATTTAACAAAAAAACAATAGCTTTCCTATGTAGCAACAATAACCATTTAGAAAATATAAAAGAAGACATAATTTAGTCCAGTAGGAAAAAAATGCATAAAGTCACTGGGAAAAATAAATTTATAAATTTAATGCAATTTTCATGAAAATTCCAGCTTTTTTTTGAACTTGGAAAATTTTATAAAGTTATCTGGAAGAATAAATATTCAAATAGAGATTAAAAATTCTAAGAAAGTAAGACTAACAAAAAAGGACTTGTCCTATGACATATTAAAATATATTATAAAATTGCATGAAAGTGTAGTGATTTTGCTTCCAGAATGGTTAGACTGATCAATGAAATAGAAGAAAAAGACCAGAAATAGATTCAACTTTATGTAAGAATTTAATATCTGGTATACATGTTGGGAAATCAGTGTGGCAAGTATGAATTGTTCAATAAATTATATTGTGGCAAATAACTTTTTGAAAAAATTATATTCCTATGTCACATTTTATACTAGAATAAATTCCATTTGGAGCTAAATGAAATAATCACTTGTTAAAAACTCTTAGTAAATTATAAATAGAAGTAATTAAAGAAGTTCTAAAACATATAGGTAAATATCAGTATTATTTAGGCTAATAAAGCCTTTTTAGGCTTAACATCAAAGCCAGAAACCAGGAAGAAAATTTTGATAGATTGACCATTTAAAAATTATAGCAAAACAAGAAGTTTTTACCCCTTTCCTCCCCCAGTAAATGATCAACTGGGGGAAAAATTGTAAAATATATAAGAGACAAAGGTATGTTTTCCTTATAATGCAAAGAGTTCATATAAATCAAGAAGGAAAAAGACAGATATTTTCCCTGAAAAACAATTTTCTCCTACCTCAGAGAAAAATGGGCTAAGGAGGTAAAAAGGCTATTCACATTAGAAATCAATTGGTCATGTGAAAAACATTCAACCTTCTAATAATCAAAGAAATGCACATTCACAAAAAAGGATATCACTTTTAATTTTTGGATAGGCACATTCTAAAAAGAACAAATCCACTCTCATGAGTGCATAGGAACTACATACCGTGACCACCACTGGGGAGAGATACCTTCCCATATGTAATAAGGGCCTATATATAAAAACTTAGCCAGGGGCTTCCCTGGTGGTGCAGTGGTTGAGGGTCCGCCTGCTGATGAAAGGGACACGGGTTTGTGCCCCGGTCCGGGAAGATCCCACATGCCGCAGAGCGGCTGGGCCCGTGAGCCATGGCCGCTGAGCCTGCGCGTCTGGAGCCTGTGCTCCACAACGGGAAAGGCCACAACAGTGAGAGGCCCGCGTACCGCAAAAAAAATAAAAATAAAAATAAGCATGTGGACCTATATTTAGTTGTATGAAAGATGTCCACAAAGTATTCATACCAAAAGAGTAGAGTTCAAAGAAGTAAAATAAACAATGTGTTGTTCTATGTCTGTACATAGAACAACTCTATTATACACCAAAATTTTAATAACAGCTATTTTGAGGTAGATTATGGGTAATATACTTCTACTTATTTGTACAGTTCTGCACTATCTGAATCTTTTGCAATGATCATTATAACCAGAAAAAAGAAAAACCAACTCTGAAGAAGGAGAGAATGAGAAGAATGAGGAGAAGAAAAGGGAGGAACGGTGAAAGGGAGGGAAAGGCATTTTCTGGGAGTTTTACCCTTGCTTCAGTTGCTTTTTTTGTCTTCTGAGGCTACGTTGTAAAAACTTCCTTCTCTTTCAGTTTCCTACTTTCCTCTTAATCCAATTGGAGAGGCTCTTAAACAATGTATATTCAATCGAAAATCTTGTAATTTAGGGAAAAAATGATAAATCAATCCATGATCTTGATTTTGCCCAAGGAGAAAATGCAGTTCGATGGGATTACCAGCCACACAAAACACCTGTAGATCAAAATATGCCAGAATATTTATTATCTCAAACTGTTTGCTGTTCTACTTTAGCAAAACCTTTCCTAATGGGAAGGTTAAGAAGGACATGGAGGCCACTTATTTCTTCTTCTAGATACCATATGTAATGCTTATTTGTGCCCCTTGAAGAATTGTTTTCATTTAGTTGAGCTTTGTGTAATGCCTTCAGCTAAAAGTTGGAGACCTTCTTCATTCATTCATTCAACAAATATTTATCGAAGCCTCTCCTGTGCCAGGTGCTGTTCTGGAAAATTGGAACCTATCAGTGTCTAGCTTTCCTGGAACTTGCTTTCTATCGTTCTAAGAAACAGCCATATAAAGGTAGCTATTGGTGAGGCTATCTGTTACTTTATTCAGTATCCCATAGAGAAGTTTCTTTAAGACATGAGAACTGGAAAAGTAGTTGAGGAATTCATGTATACTTTACTCATAAGCAAATAAAGGAAAGTTTATTTGTTTGGGTTACCAGGAAGCTTAGTCTATTGTTAGCTCAACTTGAGGAATTGTGTAAGATTTTATGTCCATCCTATTATAATACAAACTTTTCCTCCTTTCAGAACTCCTTATCTTCCTATTTCATCTGTATTTTCACTGGCCTTGCTCTGTAAAAATTTGAGTTGTTTCACTATATTCTAATGTATTTGTGAACTGCTTCAAATTTGAAATACCTTGTGGGACTAGAGGAACAAAATAACACCATGAGGAAACAGACAAATCCAGAATGTGGTGCATTTTTCAAGACAACTGACCTTGTCTCTTCAGAAAGCCAATATTAAGAAAAACTAAAACGTGGAAGGGACTATTCTAGTTTGACAAATGCGGGAAAAAACAATCGAATGCAATCAGTGAGCCATGATTGGATCCTGGTTCAAAAGAACATATCTGCTATAAAAGATGATTTTTGAGGAAAGCTGACCAAATTTGAATATGGTATGGGTAATAGATATTAGCAAGATTGTTAATTTTCTCAAGACCTGATAATAGTATTATGACTATGAAATAGAATGTTCTTATTTTTAGAGGTGCATACTGCAGCATGTTTGGGTGGTGTGTCTTGTCTGCAACTTTGGGATGATTCTGCAAAAAAAAAAATGTTTTACAAACACTTATATACAGATAAAGCATATATGGCAAAATGTTAATTGTTGAATTGTTGAGTCTGGGTATTGGGTACTATTGTTGAATTAGAGTGGATACTGTAATATTCTTTTACATATTCTGTATATTTGGAAATTTTTGTAATAAAAACTTGGAAAAATTAAATTACATATGAATGACTTATTCACCTCTTTTTTCTTCTAGTACTCTATAAGTGTTTGAGTGAAAAGATCTTGTGATATAGCGAATGGGGAAAGGAGCAATTCCAAGAAGAATCTGATCAGCAGTCTTAAGTTCCAGGATAACGAAGATTATTCAAAAATTAGGTATCTAAAAGATCAATTCTGAGCGATACTGGCTTCACTGGAGGTGGAAGCTAGAATACAGAGTATTGAGAAGTGAGGGCCGACCACTTTTTCAATAATTCCCAGGTTTGTTGTTATTTTTGCCGCTGTTACTATGACATCACTGGAGAGCTGGAGCTACTCCAGCTCCAGACCTCATTCGAACTCTCGCGATACTAGAGCCCGGTGGAGCGCGAAATGCGGTGGGAGGGGCTGGAACGAGATCGACTGACTTCCGGCCAGGCCGTTGTCTGGGTGGCGCGGTCGAGTCATCGTTGGGCCTCGCCGCTTCCATCTCTCTTCCCTCCGCCGCCCCCCCGACCCCGCCCCGGCGCGGGGGGTCGACCAGCCAAGTGGGGCGGGAGGCGACTCGGACCTTCCTCTTCATTTCGTTCTGGCCTGCTGCCCGGCTACCCGCTCTGGGTCCTTGGGACCAGCGAGGCCCGGTCTGAGGGGCCGGGGCCTACGTGGGCCCGCCGTCGGGCCCCATGAGGCATAGCCTGACCAAACTGCTGGCGGCCTCGGGCAGCGACTCCCCAACCCGCAGCGAGAGCCCGGCGCCGGTCGCGACCTGCTCGCTGCCCCCGGACTTGTCCCGGGCGGCAGCGGAGGACGAGGGGACGGCGGCGGCCGGGTCTCCCGGCCGCAAACAGCCGCGCGGCGACGAGGGCGAGTCGGACGCCGGGAGGGGGGGCCGCGGCATCGTGGCCGCGCGCGCGCCCTCGCCCGAGGAGATGGAGGAGGAGGCTATCGCCAGCGTCCCCGGGGAGGAGACGGAGGACATGGACTTTCTGTCCGGCCTGGAACTGGCGGATCTGCTGGACCCCCGGCAACCAGACTGGCATCTGGAGCCCGGGCTCAACTCGCCCGGGCCTCTCTCCTCGTCCGGCGGAGGCTCGGATAGCGGCGGCCTGTGGAGAGGAGACGACGACGACGAGGCCGCGGCTGCCGAGATGCAGCGCTTTTCTGACCTGCTGCAGAGGCTGTTAAACGGCATCGGAGGCTGCAGCAGCGGCAGTGACAGTGGCGGCGGCGAAAAGAGGCGGAGAAAGTCCCCGGGAGGAGGCGGCGGCAGCAGCGGCAACGACAACAACCAGGCGGCGACAAAGAGTCCCCGGAAGGCGGCGGCGGCTGCTGCCCGTCTCAATCGGCTGAAGAAGAAGGAGTACGTGATGGGGCTGGAGAGTCGAGTACGGGGTCTGGCAGCCGAGAACCAGGAGCTGCGGGCCGAGAATCGGGAGCTGGGAAAGCGCGTACAAGCACTGCAGGAGGAGAGTCGCTACCTACGGGCCGTCTTAGCCAACGAGACCGGACTGGCTCGCTTGCTGAGCCGGCTGAGCGGCGTGGGACTGCGGCTGACCACCTCGCTCTTCAGAGACTCGCCCGCCGGTGACCATGACTACGCTCTGCCCGTGGGAAAGCAGCAGCAGGACCTGCTGGAAGAGGACGACTCAGCCGGAGGAGTGTGTCTTCATGTGGACAAGGATAAGGTGTCGGTGGAGTTCTGCTCGGCGTGCGCCCGGAAGGCGTCGTCTTCTCTTAAAATGTAGGGTCAAGTAATCTGCTCTTTATCCGCGTTTACCCCTTTCAACTCCCTTACACCATGTAAAACACCTTAGTGGGACATCTTCACTGGACACATTTCAGAGGAGGAAAAAAAGTAATATTGAATCTTTAAGTGTTTAGCTAAAAGCATGAATGTGACACTGTAACCAACTCCTAATGATAACATGTCACTATTAAATCTCTCTGACAGTTTCTTTTTTAGGTGATTTCCTTCCTGCCAGGCTCCGTTGTAGGGGTTACAGAACAGTCGTTCCCGCCTCACAACCTGGTAAGGATCCATCTCTTCACGTAACGCTCATGCTCTGCTGCTTAGTCTACTTTAATGGGCAACATCTCAATTTGTGTGTGTGTGTGTGATTTTTTTTTTCTTTTGTTTTTTGGAAGGTGGGAGGGGAATCTAATTTGGGCCCTGTCCACCCTGGAAACAGACTTGTGCTGGTCAATATTGTATTCAAGTTGCTTCTTCTGGTTGAAATAGCTGTTAATGTGTCCCCTTGTTCAGACTTGCGTGTACCTAGCTCTTCTGTCCCCAGTGTGGACATGGCCTTGGATGACATCGGTTCCAACTGTACACTGAAAGCTGCTAATAGAGATACAGTTTGGAGAAAGTGACACAGGTGAAGTTGAATGGAAGTTCCGAGTTGTACAAGGTGCAAATTGGAATTCCAGTTTTAGAGCAACTTTTCAGAGGTTGACAATAAGTACTTGGGGCATACACAAATGTGATAGTTATTTTGTGGAGATGACAGAAATCTCTTAAATATCACGAATGCCTTTTAGTTTTCATAGATCTAGATATACAATCTATTCAGATTAATAGATTTTTATATCTCACCATTAGAGAAGTTGGAAATTAACATGCATATCAGACTCCTGTGTTAGTTACTTAAAGGAAGAATAAGAATGGTTAATGAAATGTTTCTTTGAGGACCAGCACAGTGATTTACCCTATCACTGAGTATGAATAAATTGTTGAACACCTTTATTTTTGTTGTATTAAAATTTTAGGTTAAATTTATGTATGATTAGATATTGAAGGTTATGAAATGTGAATGAAAACGTGTAAAGTGAGGCTTCACAAAGAATCTTATTCTCCATATTTCAAGGGTATTTGTCCTATTTAAAAGTAAGTTTTAAAATTGAGTGACTTAATGACACGATTGACACTTTTTCCAAAGTTGGGACATAGTCTTCCTTTGAAGTACTCTATTATCTATTGTCCAGTTGTATAGATTGAGTCACAGTGTCTTTCAGTGTAAGAGACATTAAGAAATTCTTTGTGAAACATCACTGTTTGATAAAGTATATACGTATTTAGCATCCTTGTTTTTCTTTGTGCTAAAGTGGATACAGCTGTTGGGGCAGAAGAGACGGGACCAGCTGCTGGCCACATTTCCTGCTTTATTTTAAAAGGTAGTATAAGAAATGAGGAAAAAGAGGTAATATCAGGGCTTCTGCTTTTATTTTAAAATGTTCATAATTAAAAAGTATTTTCCAGCAGTCCAAAGATGTAAGTTAACTTACATATAAAATGTTTTATTTTGTTGTTATTTGGTTATGAAAATGGAAACTTGTTCTTGCAGAACTGTAAATGTTTTGTTGCTAGATAATACACTTTTGAGACCTAACTTGGTCTCTGGTTTCCAGTGCATTACAGCATATTTTGTAAAATCATCTACTGCACTTGAGCATGAATGGATAGTAGCCAAACTCACAACCTGGAGTGATGAACCTGCTTATACCTAAGTGCAGGAGCAAGCCCCTCACAATGCAGCTGCATGGATTTTTAGTGCCTACTGAATTATATATATAAATATATATAAAAACCAAAAGTAGTTGGAAAAGTTATTTGAAATGACTAATTTGTGCTATCTTTATGGAATATGTTAATGTAGCTTTTTGAAACAGAAGCCTTGAATTGAAAGTTAATTAATACTTGAACATTTTGTATATATTTCTTTGTATATAATTTTGTGCAGTACCAATGACAAAAATATGGTGTCATAATAAAACCAGGTTTGTTGATCTTTCAGTCATGGGCTCAAATAATTTATTCATCTCTAACATGACATTAGAAAATAACGGATGAAAATAGGAAAAATGATTGTTGTTAATGCTGTGGGTCTTAAAAGTTTCTGGAAGCAGTAAGTGCGTTTTTCTAAAAATTATACCATTCCCTTGGAATATTTTCTTCCTAACGTCAATGATTTTCCTGCATTATTTGAAGTTTGGGGCTGGGGAGAAACAGTAGTCAAAGCTTTCTGAATTGGGATGATTTGACATTCCAAGTATAGATTTTTAGATTGTCATTTTATAAATGGCAGTTTTTGGAAATACTTGATTAAGAACTTTTGAAAATGGAGATTAGTATCGACTATTTTAAAAGCTGCTTTGTTAGGTTGCTTCTGTTTTAACTGTCTTTTCTTAGTTTCCATCTCATTCTCTTTTTTTTCTAATTTTGGTAAATTAGTGATTTTGTCATTTTTTGCATCAACGTCATGGTCTTGTTTTTACATGGTATTGCATGTATTTAGGACCTATCTAACAGGGGCTTTAAATAAATTTG
This sequence comes from Neophocaena asiaeorientalis asiaeorientalis, assembly GCF_003031525.2. Taxonomy (NCBI): domain Eukaryota; kingdom Metazoa; phylum Chordata; class Mammalia; order Artiodactyla; family Phocoenidae; genus Neophocaena; species Neophocaena asiaeorientalis. Next base: position 2,224,258 of record NW_020175049.1, read on the forward strand.
GTCATATTTATGTGTAAACATATTTTACTGTAAATGTTTGGGTTTCTGAATTTACAACAGATATGTTTATTTCAGTATGTAGTAAACAATATCTTAAAGTGTCCTATTCACTACTTGTTAATTAAAAAAGTTATTAATATGAAACTGTTGTCTTACTATTTTTAGAAAATTGTGTTCTGAATGATTAGTAGTTGGATAAAGGAGATTTCTGGAATATAATATGGATTTAGAAATTTTCAGGTTTGGCTCTATTTACTGTAATGGATGAAAGCAATTTAGTGTTTGGGGAATCTTTTTTTTTTTTAATTTTTTTTCCTAATTGTGCCTCTGTGGCAAAATGATACAGCAAGTACTAAAGATGTAGCTTTTAATGTTTGTCTTCCGATGGTGACAGGAATTTATACATTAATTGAACTAACACATCATATTGACTTAATGTTTCTGCACTTCCTTGACCAAACCTAACTAAAAAGTCCACGTTTGTTAAAATGTAGTCACACCTCTGATATAATCCGACAAAAAGTGTTCGAAATATTTTAAATATTTGTGCATTTGATAATCACTAAATTAATCTCTCTCTCTTCTCTTTAAACAGCTTAGCAGTGTCTGCAAAAACGAATCTTTTCCTACAACCTGTTAACTGACTGGACTGATGGTAACAAAGTAATTGTGGGAGCCATGTCGGTCAGAAATTTGGCATCTGCTGAAAAAAATGAATGCCATTTTCAAGTTCCCAAATTACTTCTATACTGATTTCACTTTCCAGAAATGGAGATATGAAAAGATTCTCTGGAATCCTTGAAAGACTTAATAGAAATACATGAGACAAAGTTAATTTTGGAACAAAATTATACTTATTTTTGTCTTTCATGGGAGTGATACTCAGTTCTTTGCATACCTTTTAAAAATTGCAACCATTGGAGAAGAGAATGATAGTATTTCATCAAGGAATATTAGATTCTTTACATAATCAAGCGCACATTCTGTGGAATTAGATTTAGTGGAGTAGAATTACATAAACAGGCCATCAGTGATCACAGGCATATAATGAGTTTGTATTTATTTCCTGGAACATGAGAACTAATCTGAAGTACAGACAGACGTTGCTGAGTAGAATATAAAAGTTAATGTAAAGTCTTTAAAGAGTAGTCTTTTTAAATAGATGCATTGATTTGTCTGTATATCTTTGAAAAATTGATTATGATTAAATGTGTGGGTAGTTAATTGCGATTCAGGGTAATGCCAAGATGTGTGGATTCTGAGGTTTTTGGCTTCTTGAGCTTTCTCCGAGGACTTATTAAAAATATTTTGAGGTTTCTAATGAATGGTATACTAGTTTCTACTGTTTTATATTAAAATTTCTCTAGTATGTAAGGGCTTTAGTATTCTGGATGATGGGAGTGGCTTTTTTCATGGAATATGGTTGTTTTACTTAATTGAAACATTTTTCCAGTTCATTACAAGTGTGAAAAAACACTCAAAACTCTGGTTGTTTTATTTCATTTTTGTTGGATTATGTTAATACATTCTTTCACCTGGTCTAGACTGAGTCATTTTATCTTACTGACTCATTTGGGAAGTGTGCAGATGATAGAAGTGGGAGGGGGTAGGAGATAGGCTCTTAATCTTCTTTCCAGAATGATTCATCACAATAACTATACAGTTTGGTTATTGTATGGTGATACAAAAAATTTATTAAATCCATTCAGTTTCTTGTAAGTGTATTCAGTGTCTCTGATGCCAGGCAGCAAAGCGCATTCCCAGTGGCTTATGCTTATGTGATTGATGGATGCTCCTACAGTATGAACAGTACAGCTGGTTGTATTGTAACCAAAATCAGGTAGGCATCAACACTATTTGGTGACTATAACTACTGCTTTGATAGAATGGAGTGGATAATTCACTGATAATGAGTCATTACCTTTTAAAGTATGTGATTACCTAGTTCAGTATTTTGGAGGTATGCCTTTAAGCTAAACAATCTTACGACTATTTAAGGTTGAATAGGTAGTAAAATATTTTCAAGTGTTTAGTTTTTTTCCCCAGGCTATCAATACAAAGTTTTGAGACCTTCCCAAATGGTTATATTTTTATATTTTACTGTACTGGTTTTTGTTGAGAAACCAGGTAGTTACCATTTAAGCCAGGGATCACAAAGGGGAGGTCCTCCATTAGAAACTTGTAAAGTGTTTGTTTGGCCAGCACAGTACTTTTTACATGTTTGAACTTGAATACCTTAATACTCTCTGCCAGTCACTCCCTATTGTCTTATAATACCAGACTGAGCTCAGAGCTCTGACCTAGACTGCAAGTGGTCATTTACATGCAGTTTTAAAGTACAGGAAAATTAAACTGGAGATAATTTAAATTTTATTCAGAAAGTAAATTATCGTTAGCAATAAATCCTGTAATATTAGAGGAAAAGTATTTTTTAAAGATAAAGGTTAAAAGAAAGTTGCCCTGTTCGTTGCTTTGGTTACTCATAGCGTTTTTATTCCTAGTTTTTTTACCTTTCCCCAATTTGTACATTCAGGATTTCTTAGCCGTTTTCCCCACTTTTTAAAAAGAAACCGGGTCACAGTGGGCTTTCATAATTTTTTGTAGTTTTTGTTTGGCCATGCCACGTGGCTTGTGGGATCTTACTTCCTGAACCAGGGAATGAACCCGGGCCCTTTGCAGTGGAAGTGTGGAGTCCTAACCACTGGACCGCCAGGGAATTCCCAATTTTTTGTAGTTTTCTTGACCCCAAATTTGCTGAAATTCATCTTTTGCTCAATTTTCAGTTAATCTAATTTAAAAATCTAGTCACTTGGTGTTTTGAACATTCGTGTAGCTGTTAACATGTACAGATTTGAATTTTATTGGTGGCCCAACTTCCTTTAAAATGTGCCATCAAATTCTGTTTCCTGGGCTTCCCTGGTGGCACAGTGGTTGACAGTCCGCCTGCAGATGCAGGGGACACGGGTTTGTGCCCCGGTCCGGGAGGATACCACATGCCGCCGAGCGGCTGGGCCCGTGAGCCATGGCCGCTGAGCCTGCGCGTCCGGAGCCTGTGCTCCGCAACGGGAGAGGCCGCAACAGTGAGCCCAAAAAAAAAAAAAAATTGTTTCCTTTTTACCCACTGAGGTCAAACCCCTCTGGCTTCTAGTGTACCATAGTCTGGGGTTTACAAATTAATATCTTAATTTAAGTATAGTATAACATGAACCTTCTTTTTTAAAGCCAAGTAACTGCACAGAATAAATTTTGAAAGACAGGTATAAATAGTTTGTTTACTGTGACAGAATTGAAATAAACTATTTTCCTGACTGAGGCAGTGTTCTTCAGGTCTTAGCTAAAAATGACTGTTTCCTTAAATTGTAATGCAGATCACAGCAGGCTCGCACAAATTTGCCCCCTGACCAAAAGTTTTGGTAAAGTACATTTGTAGCAACAGGTTTAAAGTAACATGTTCTTTGGCTTATGTTGCCCATTTCTACTAACTGGGAAGATGATTTAAGAAAAATATGGTAGAAGACAGATGTTAGAAATCGTTTTTGGTTGCAGAAACCATTGTAGATTTTTGTATGTTTATAGATGGTATGCTAGGGAGTAAGTACGGTGGGAGTGTTTAAGTAAGGAAACAATTTGCGCTAAATTATCCATTTAGTAATATCAGTGGGTTTTTTTTTTTCTTTTTTTTTTTTTTTTTTTTTTTTTTTGCGGTACGCGGGCCTCTCACTGTTGTGGCCTCTCCCGTTGCGGAGCACAGGCTCCGGACGCGCAGGCTCAGCGGCCATGGCTCACGGGCCCAGCCGCTCCGCGGCATGTGGGATCTTCCCAGACCAGGGCACAAACCCGCGTCCCCTGCATCGGCAGGCGGACTCTCAACCACTGCGCCACCAGGGAAGCCCTCAGTGGGTTTTGAATTATCTAAGTTCATCACACCATTCTCTCTTTTTAAAGGAGTCTAATTCAGTAATTTGGGTTTCTTATTTTTGAAGTTAGGAATTTTAATTCTTTTTTTTTTTTACTGTGATAAGTAGAACTCTGCTTTAAATAAAAATGACAGCACACACATAAAATGTATAATTTTGGGTCAGACAGCTTTATCATGGTATTTTAGCTTGTAAAATAAAGTTTTTTGGGGTTTTTTTTGCCTTTTATATATGTTTTTCCTAGTTGTAAAGGTAAAGCATATTCATTTCAGAAAGCTGGGATTATCCAGAAAGGAATCAGAATGAAAAGAAAAATCAGCCTTAATTTTATAACCCAGAGAATATCCACAGTAAAATACAGATTCTTTTGTCTGATAATTGGGATCATTTTTTTAATCAAACATAGTTTGATAGGGAATTTTGTTTTATAATGTTTCAATTTGTTTTTTTTTTTTGACCTCGCCACGTGGCTTGCGTGATTCTACTTCCCCGACCAGGGATTGAACCTGCGCCCTCAGCAGTGAAAGTGTGGGGTCCTAACCACTGGACTGCCAGGGAATTCCCTTGTATTTTATTAATTGAATTTTACATCTTTGGCTGCACTGCTTTCTTTAAGGGCCACTGAAAGCCTGCCCCACTCTCAGAGCTGCCTTTTTTAGGTGACAGGCTAAATCCTTTCATATAATTTTAAGTAGCATAAGATTATTTAACAGATACATCACTATATTTGAAAAGAATAGTTAAGATGCTTGTGAATGTGGTCTTGGATGACACAAATATTGTTTGGTATGACTGGCTTGTTTCATAAGAAAGTGTTGGTCTAGCTCTGCATTGTGTAATACTGAGGCTATTATCCACTTGTGGCTAAACTATTTAAATTAATTAAAATAAAAGATTCAGTTATTCAGGTGCACTAGTCAAATTTTGGGTGCTCAGTAGCCACATATGGCTAGTGCTAACATATCAGTCATATATAAAATATTTTCTCATCATTACAGAAAGTTTTGTTGGCCAATGCTGATTTAGATGCTGTTACATGAGAAAATGGTTTCAAGAACTGAGATGAAAACTCTTAGGAAGGGAAACACAATAGATCATTTCAAAAATTTAAATGATCTATCTTAGGAATTGAGGAATAGACCTAGGATATTTCAAAAAACAAAACCAGAAACAATAGGAAGACTATGGCTACCTCAAATTTGAGTGCCTGATGACAGGTGCTATGTTAAGTCAACTTACATATATGATACCAATCTTGAGTGAGGTTACTGATGAGGAAACTGAGGGCCAGAGAGATCAGTTAACTTGCTTAGCATCATACAGCCAAAAAAAATGGCTCAGGTCTATGTGCTTCTAAAGAACTATACCACACTAGATGAAAGCTTCAAAGATAGAATTTACCTTAATCTTATGAGTATAGCTTTCCAATGATATAAATAAGATGACTTTTGAAGTAGGTAACTATCATTAGGACAGCTCAAGCTGAGCCTGAATAATCATCTGTGAAGAATACTGGGAATTGATCCCTCTGTAAGGAATGTTTTTAAATATGTTCTAAGATTCTATGAAAGAACAATACCTATGGAAACAGTGAATTGAGAAAACGAAGTGTAACGTTTCTGTAGTGTATTGATACTCCCCACCCTGGCCCCTGCCATTTTCATTCCTGTTTGGATTCTTTGAGGTTTTCAGTGAAAACTGCTGTGTGGTTTTTTCCCTGTTACAGACCAAACTGCCTAATGTAAAGGAGTAGAGCAAGCAATGTGGGAGAGACGGTATTGGGAACACTAGAGAAGTAGGCTCTTGGCTAAGTGGGTAGTGTTGAATAATTCATTCAGCCTTTTGTTGTAGATCCCAGAATTGTACCTCATGTGATAAATTACAAGTCTTATTTATTCATACTTAGATGTAGGTTATTTTTACAGTTTTATTTTTGTGTACAGATTTGCTTAACCATCACTGAATTTCTAGGTCAGGTTCAGGTAACTGAAGAGCCTTTATAAGTAGTTTATATTGTCTAGACCCAAGGTATGCTGCAAACCCAGTCTGGAGCAAAATGGGAAATAACATCTTTCTAAAGACAGGCTTAGAAATCCTAATCCAGTAATTTAAGATGTTTCCTTTCTCGGGTAGCAGGGCTGAGTTATACCTGTAAGAAAACATTGAGACAGTTCACTAGAAAAGACAGTTGTATCAAGTGGCCAATCTGTGTACAATACATATTAATTCCAGAAGTCTTAAAACTAGCTTAGGTAAAGACTGAGGTAATGCTATTCTCTTCAATGTCTATTAGTCATAAAAACTGTCCTTTTCTCCGTTTCACCTCTGGAAGCTCATATAGTATAGATTGCTTGGTACAAGAGTTCATCAGAGAATAACTGAATTATTTTGGCTTATAGCGAGACATTTTCTGATGGAATTTTCTTATAGAGGAAGTACTCAAACCCTAAGAACATTATGCATATAATGTAGTTTTCATGCTAGTCACAGTACTTTTTGTAGCTTTGTAGCTAGTATTCAATATATAAAGCTAAGAACCTGAACTACACACCCAAGAGGTAGTGTGATAAATTTCTAGAAGTGTTTTCAAATTCTTGAGAAGTATTCTTTGATTACCTAGAAAAAACAAGTCTTGTTAACTCTTTCAAGTCAAACAGGTAACATTGCCTTAAAAATAGAAAATGTACTTGCTGTTTTAAAGTTTGCATTTTCTAGGCAATCATTTATATATATTACTAAAGTTTTTCGATAATTATGGAAAGCAATCCTACCTGGCTGCTAGGCCACCATTCACAGGGATAGCCAAGAAAACAGGGTACAGGCCACCAAAAACAAGACCAACCAGTCCACCTCGTGTTATGGTACAGGTTTCACAATGTAAATCACCTAGGAAATAAATTAGTTCTGCAAATGAATAGTCAAGCAAACATTTAAAGAATGCAAGGTCCTCTTTTATGTATCACAGATACTCAATTTTCAGGCAGTAATACAGCAAATGCATTTCTACAAGGCATGTTAAAAGGTATAATTACACATATGGATAATCTAAAACAGCCAGGAATAACTGATAAAACCATCTTAGGAAAAATTCCCTAATTTGTTTTGAACTTGAATATAATACTCAGTTTGCACTGCTTCTAGCTTTTTGCGCATGTATTAACAAACCTGAGCTAATATTTTTGTCTTTAAGAAACTTTTTAAACCCATGGGAAATTTAACAATTTGATTTATCTTACATTTTTACATTATGCAGTGTGATTTCATTTTTATAAAATTGTTTATTCATTTCCAGATTAGTACAAGGTATTAAAAATAGAAAGCTACGCTAACCTATGTTTTCACTCATTCTGTTCAGTTTATTGTGCAATAGGTTTCCCTGCACATAAAAATTCTTTCCACACTGATCTTGGGGATTCAAGCAAGTACTCACCTAATTTAAACAAATCTGAAGTAGCACTTAAGAGAATTTAAATGGACTGCCTCCCTACTACCACCTATGGTAATAATTTTTTTTAAATTATTAATCAGAAATTCTTTCATGATTTACCTATGCTTGGAGTACTGAGCAAATATGGTGAACTGTCCAAAGGAAATCAAGTCTCCATGTATTTGATAACTATTGCACATATACACATTTAGTGCTTTTAGAGATTTAGTGATTTTTATGGGAACAAGATAAAGAGTCTTGTTCCCATAAAAATTTTCTCCCCCTTAAGAAAATTCTATAATTTTTTAAAAATTAAGGCAGTCAGCATTTAAAAAAAAATAAAGTTTCCAAATATTTCTTACTAAACACTGTAGGAGAGAGAAGTTAGATAAAGGAAAGTATTTAGAATTACTGTGTATATATTTTACTTGTTTGGTAGACCATGCTAATCTGAATTAATTGCTGCTTTACATAGAGAGGCTAGCAAGGTTCAGTCTTATCCAAGCAGTGACTGTATTACAGCATATAGCCAATTGCTACAATTATTTAAGGATTAATGTAAGGTGCAAATAATGTACATATACCAAAGCAAACTTGTTGGTGACAGTGAAACAGAATTTACCTGTATTCAAAGGTAAACTTACAAAACCTTTGTAAGATACGTGTGCCATCAAAAATGGGATCACTGCCATTGGTAAGCCAGCAGCTACAGGAGCCTGTGTCACATGTAGGATGCGTCGAAAGAGACTATTTGCTATTAGGCCACAGAGGGCAGCATTAAGTCCAATATATGTTGATCCATTTTCAAGCAGATTCCTGAGTCGGTGAGAAAAAACAGTAACTGTTTTTGGCTGTATTGCGTGTGTTAGCTCTCCAACAATTCTGGCATATGTTACAGAACTTATCAGGACTTTAGGATTAACAGGATCCAACATTTATATCTTATAGCTCCATAAAACAAAAACCTTTTAAAATCATTGTTTTTCATACAGAGTTTTATTCTAAAAGGCTTTGAATCTGGTCAACACTTCAAGGATACAGTGATACATTTAGTTTTGCTAAATGTATTGTGGGAATTTGCAAAGAATATTGGTATGGAAATTCCACCATCCCCCCACCAAGTATATAGCAGGGAAGAGCTTCTGAAGAGTCTGACTTGGATGCCTCTCTAGGCTCCCACAATACCCAATACTTACTTCTGTAGCAAAACACATTATAAGGTGGTATTAGCTTATCACAGATTTACCTGTCAGGCTTCCTAACTAGCCTGTAAACAACTTGAAGACAGTGGATACAAAGATATAAATATCTTGGTTTCAACAGCACCTGGCACACAGAAGGCATTCAATAAGGTGAAATTGATGTCTCCTTTTACTCTTCCTTGAAGCATTAGAGTTAGGATTAGGGGGTGGAGGATGCGTACTAACATTTAAGGGATCCTCTATGCTAGGTACTTTTTATAAGAGCTCATTGAAATAAGAATAAATTGATGTTTTGGGATAGTAAGTGGTAGAACTGGCTTTTAAGGAAGGCATGTATGAGATTTAAAATGTATGTTCTATGCATTCTTTAGTTTTGGGGAAAAAAACTAAAACTGCTGAATATTGAAAGTATCCAATTCAAAGCCTTCAGCCTATCACTTCTTTACCATCTGCTTTGCTTCCTATAACACAGGCGTCAACCTCTTAATTTTCTCATTACTCTTAATTAGCCAAACTAGCCACACAATATCCCCTCTAACTTCTATGGTTAACACTCAAGACAGGTTTTCTAGGAATTCCTAATTGAGCTTTCTACATTGTATAAGGTACTACTTTTCTTACCTGTCACTTTGCAATCACAATGGTACTTGTCATTCAATCATTGAGCACTTATTGCATGCCGCAGACTTGGTGATGAAGGCACAAAAAATTATCTTCGGTGTTTTCATAGTTTATTATTGGAGAATGAAAGATACGTAAACTTGATATATTGGATTGGCCAAAAAGTTCGTTCGGATTTTTCCATGAAAAATGCGAACAAACATTTTGATCAACCCAGTATAACAAAAGTATTAAAATGGTAATGTTAGTACAAGGGAGGCAGTTTAGAAACTTAGGGTACATAAGACAATTTTTAAATTGTGATGAGGGCCTAGAGAGCTACCAAACAACAAAACACATGAATGTGAAAAGACCTGTGTATTCTTGTGGGAGCCAAGGGAATGGGAAACTCGAGCACTTCCTCTAAAATATTTTTATTTTATCTTCATAACAATACTGTGAAATATGTATTATCTTCATTTTTAGTCATAGGAACAAATGCCCATATATATTACATATTATATACATTGTAATATTATTATATATATAATTATATACATTGTAATATGTTGATATATTAATGTTAAATATTATTAAAAATTACATAAATAAGTACCTAAATATAACGAGTGTAACTGGAATCTGAATAGCAACGTTTGCTGTCTCCCAACCAGATTTTAATTTCCTGTGGCTTAAAGTCACATTGTTCAGTTAATAATTCAATACAAAATTGTTATTATCTAGCAGCCCCATTGCCAGTCAGTGTTCCCAAAAAGTGCCTATACAATTAGAAACGTGAACTCAAGATTTTTTGGCAAGATAATACCCATAAAGTAACTAGATACATGAACTAACAAATGAAATATAAGAGCAGAAATAACAAGTGGCAATGAAATAGATGGCACATGAAATTATTTTGTAGATTAAAAAGTGAAGTGTTTGATACTAAAGTTTCATACATTTAAGAACTTTTCAAATAACTATTAAACATATCTAAATTGGTAATGCAAGAAATGAGGATTCAAACTTAGGAGAACTAGGATGGATAAAATAGAAGCAGAGGAAAAATAGCGAACAAAGATGAGATGCTGTCATCTGCCCTGTTTAGGTGCCACTGTTCAAAAGCAGTTTATTCCAAATTAAAGCTTACTTTGCAGTTCCAGATTACTTCCCCATTGATTACTATTTCTAATTTGGGAAAGTCCCAGTAACACAGCCTGCTTGCTTCTCTTCAAGGCTGTCACATCTCTATTCTTCCTGGCTTTCCCTACCTTACTGGCCTGGAAACATGGGCACATGTCTTTTATTTGCTTAAAAAGTTTCTGTTTACCTCTGGGAAACAATAACAAAAACGATGTACACTGTGTGTTTGTGGTGGGGGGAAAGGGAGGCTGGATATACATCTTATTACTGCCCTTGGTTTATGGGTTCTTCCTTGTTGAGCTGGTGTCAGCAAGATTGGAATTTGTGCAAGATAGTAAGATTATACTTCCAAAATGTATTTCAAATCCATCCTTTTTTCACTTCAGCTGCCACCACCACTCACCAGGATTACTATGCCAGTTTTCCTACTGGTCTTCTTCCTTTTCTCGCCTACCTTAAATCTGCTTTCCAAAAAGCAACTGTAATGTTCTTTGGAAATGTTAGCTGGATCATTCCCTGCTTAAAACTCCTCCTGTTCCTTCAACCTTATGCCCACTTCCCTTGTACTTTAGTAACACTGGTTCCTCAAATATGACAAACTCGTTGCTCTCTGTGGCCTAGGCATATGCCATTCCTTCCTCCTCCCCAGGCTGACTCTTCTTCATCCTTTTTGGTCTCAGATTTTCAGTTTAAATGGAATGTTAGAGAGGCTGCCTGAAGAACATTTTGTGGGAGAGTACTGGAGTTCACTCAGCGTTGTCTTCAAAGATCAGTATGTTTCCTATATAAATTTAATAATATCTTAAAGATCTTTTAGCCATGATCCCATTTCTCTGACATTCCTTGTCTAGTTATGTGTGTTACATGGCACTCTCTTAGACTGGTAAGTGTAATGATAGAAGTGAATTGAGAAAGAAGACAGTTTAAAGGTTTGTTATTTAAATTATTCCATAAATATATACATCTGCCTATACTGTAAGCCAAATGGAAAAACTGGGAGAAATGAATTTTAGCCTTGACTTAAAGGAAAATGGCTAATCTCTCTGAGCCTTGGTGTTCTCATCAACGTAATAAAAAAAACTCAATTTCCTTCTGACATTCTATGTTTATATTCAAACCAAATAAATTTGAGATGAATCAATGATGAAAGTCCACCTGATAAAAGAATTTTTTAATTAAGAAGGGATCTTACCTTTCTGCTTCTGGAAGTTGGTTAATTTTTCTGGTTATGATTTCAATTAAGTTCTTCTTGACAGTACCATCTGGTTTATGATTTTCCATCTTGAGCCTTAAATTAAAATGTCATTTTTCAATAATGTGTATCTATAGAGCTTATAAAAAGCCTTTGGAAGACCATAAATATTTAATTTTAAAAGAAGCAGCCATAGCTTTATTTCATAATCTGAAAAATTAATGCATTAGACACCCCCCAAAAAACCCCTACAATTCTATGAAATAGAAACCAGAACATGGAAGACAACACATAAAGCTTATAGGAAATACAGAATATCTTTGTAACCCTTAAAAATATTGTAAATTTGCAAACAGCACTAACCATAAAACACATAAAGCTAATATTAAACTAATATTAACCAATTAAAATGACCTTGTGTTCATTTACAGATACCATAAAGATAAGCCAGTTGGGGAGAAAATGTTTGCAATGTAACTGACAAAGGAGTAGTTGGTACCCAGAATATGTAAAGTATTGAATAGTACAAATCAATAAGAAAAAGGCAACCAACCCAATAGAAAAACTGACAAAAGGTTTGAACAGGCACTTCACAAAGAGAATAGTCAAACAGACAATAAATATGAAAATATGCTTAACCACTATAATCAGGAAAATAGAAATTAAATTTCAATTACTGGCAAGAATGTGGGGTAACTGAAACTCATGTGCTGCTGGTGGAAGCATAGGTACAACCACTTTGGAAAAGGATTTGGTACTTAATAAGTAGAAGACACACACTCAGCAATTTCACATCTAGGTACACCCTAGAGCAGAGGTCAGCAAACTTCTCTAAAAGGGCCAGATGGTAAACATCTTAGGCTTTGCGGGTCACATAATGGTCTTTTGTCGAATAC
>NW_020175049.1:2236745-2257376 GCF_003031525.2 Neophocaena asiaeorientalis asiaeorientalis
GTGTGGCCCACAGGCAGGTAGTTTGTTGATCTCTGCGCTAGTTCAGGTGAATAAAAGATTAAGGGAATGGGTGAATGATTAATCTTAGCCTGAAGATTTAGCTCATTAAATAAGATTTCAGGGTAGCAGAGTTACGAAAATCAAAAAGTTCAGAAAGAACAGACAACATGACTCAAATTTAATTTTCTTGGTTCACTATTCATTTGCTACAAGATTAATTTATAACACTAATTTAACAAATATTTACTGGGTAGCCATTAGATGGCTTGGAAAATATTCAGTACACTGAATTTCATATCCCTAAACTTAAAGTTAACATAAGTAGTACAATGCAGGCTTAGAAATTTACGTCTGGGTTTCCCGGGCTCAAACTTTTTTTTTTTTTTTGCAGTACGCGGGCCTCTCACCGCTGTGGCCTCTCCCCCTGCAGAGCACAGGCTCCGGACGCGCAGGCCCAGCGGCCATGGCCCACGGGCCCAGCCGCTCCGCGGCACGTGGGATCCTCCCAGACCGGGGCACGAACCCGTGTCCCCTGCATCGGCAGGCGGACTCCCAACCACTGCGCCACCAGGGAAGCCCCGGACTCAAACTTTTTGAGGGCCTTGGTTACAATAACTTTAAGATCTCTGCCTTACAGGAACTTTGAATAATTTTATGTTGGGGGGTTGGGGGTGTGGTGGAGAGAGAGATAAAAACAAGTAATCAAATTCAGTATATATAAAGTGTATGGTGTATATGTCTGAAATACCGTTACATCAGAAAGTCCAGCCTAATGCTATCACTAGTTTTCTGTTCTGTGCTCTGCATATTGGTGAGGTTCCTGGTTCTGTGAACTAGCCATTTCTAAGGTGTCGCTATTAAAAGTCACCCTTAATTCGGTAAAAGTTCTGATCTGGCAGCCCGCAGTAGGCCATTGTATCCCGGTTAATAATAAATCCCTATCAAAGACAATGCCACGTTTAAATATTACAAACATTTCAAAAGGCTTTTGCACTAGCTATCTTCAAGATAGCTCCCGAGATAGACAAATGAGGAAAGTGGGGCCTCTGAAAATTAAATTAGGCCAAGGTCACCCTGTAAATTGGCAGTAAACCCGGCATTAAATTCAAGCACAGGCTTTTTTTTGCCCCCTGTAGGCTTAATTTAAATACAAGATCTTTTTTTTTAGGGTGGAAAGTGTAGGGACCGATTCGGTGCGGTAGAACCGATTCCCCTCCTCCACTTGCGACTCAGTCCCGGGATCTCATTCCCACGCTGCGGTTGAACAGCATGTCACCACGCTGTGCTTCTCTTGATACTCGCCTTTTACTGCACCCTTTTACCCGGAATGCCGGTACCTTACGCTCTCCTCCCAGCAGTCACTGCCTCCATCAGCCACGCGAGTGCTCACTCCAACCTTCGCTCAAGTCGCCCGGGCGCAGCCATTTTGGCTGCCACGTGACACGGCCCAAGGCGGGCACTGGGTCGCTGCCGGGCCGCTGATTGGGATTCCAGGACCGAGGTTGCGCTCAAGGGCCTTCTAGAAGTGGGAGGTGCTGTGCCGCGCAGCAATGAGGTTTCGAGACCGCGGAGGGTACTGGTTACAGCCTATCCACGCCTCAGGATAGAGACTGCAGAAAATTGTGGAATTTCCGGATGAAAATTGAGTGATCTTAAACCTGCCCCATTCGTTGAAAATCTACCTTAGGTATGTTACTTAAAACTTCCTGGCCAGTACATTATACTTCGTGTATTGACTTGGGATATATAAAAGCTGCACAACCCTTGGCGTACGAGATAGGTACTCAGTTAAAAAGAAGTCTAAAAGCACCTGAGATTTCTTTGCTTCATCGATAGTATATTCTCCCTTGGACCTTGAGCTCCTTGTGCCATGTTACGATTTGGTTGATTGTGCCACCATAATCTGAGCACCTCAAGAGCAAGCAGGAGCTTGTTTTTTTCTGAGGATCTGTGGGCCCCTGTAGAGTATTGCTTATAAAAGGATGATTAGGTGAATGAGACGAAAGAAAAACTGTTTAGAGAGCAAAGGAGTCTTGCGGCTCCATCAGTCAGGACAATTGAGAATCAAAGTCTTGGACCAAACCTCTGGAGACCTCTGTTTCAGGTCTCCCCTTCGCAGCCTCTTTCCTCACTTATAAAGCAGGAGGGGAAACAGTCTCACTAATTATTTTGTAAAGTTGTGAGGATCCTACCAAGGCTGCTTGGAAAATCGTTGAGCTTTATCTAGGGAGAAAGTGGTATTCAAGATAAAGGGCGGGGGGGCTTCCCTGGTGGCGCAGTGGTTGGGAGTGCGCCTGCCGATGTAGGGGACACGTGTTCGTGCCCCGGTCCGGGAGGATCCCACATCCAGCAGGGCGGCTAGGCCCATGAGCCATGGCCGCTGAGCCTGCGCGTCCGGAGCCTGTGCTCCGCAACGGGAGAGGCCACAACAGTGAGAGGCCCGTGTACCGCAAAAAAAAAAAAAAAGATAAACGGGGAAAACTTCATAGAAGAGGTGATCAGGAGAAGACTCCGCTACCCCCACTCCTTCGCTGAGAGAGATTTATCTGATGTCAAAATCGTGGCTTGTCAACGAACCAGAAAATAAAAACAGGTCCTCATATTCTGAGGTGGAAAGTCAGCGTACATCCCAATCGGAAAGTTTCCGAGGTAAATGAGGAGAAAGTTTGGGAAAACCAGCTTTTTAGATTCTAACGTGTGTGTGTGTATGTGTGAGAATATCTTTTCCCCCCTAACACTCCATTTTATACTCTTATTCCAATTTAATTTTAAATGGTTTGACGCTAATTTTGAAGTTAATAAATGTGCATAGTGTACAGTGTCTGTAGCATGCCATTCTGGAGTAATAAAGACAATTTTGTACGTTGAGATTTTATAAAAAATCAGTTCTTTTGAAATGTCAAGATGAAATGTCAAATTTCATCTCAAATTTATTGGCTTAAATTGCTCATAACTTTCCTTTATTATTCTTTAAAGTCTGCAAAATCTGTATTGAGACCACATCTCTCTTTCTTGTTATTGGTCATCTGTGTCTTCTCTTTTTTATGTCTGATCAATCTGGCTAATGGTTTATAATTTTTTTTGATCTTCTCAACTAGTTTCATATTTAATTGATTTTTTTTGTTTTGCTTTTTTCTGTATTCAGTTTGATTGTATTCTGTTCTGATCTGTATTTTTTCCTTTCTTATTCCTACCTGAGATTTAAGTTGTTCCTCTTTGTAATTTCTTAAGGAGGAAGCTGAGGTCATTGGTGTAAGATCTTTTTCTCCTCCATATATGAATTTAGCGCTATGAATTTCCTGCCAAGTACTGCTTTAACTATATTCCACAGATTTTGAAACGTTGTTCATTATTTTAGTTCAGTTCAAAATACTTTAAAATTCTCTCTGCTTTTTTCTTTGACCTGTGGGTTATTTAAAAGTGTGTCACTTTCCTAGGCTTCCCTGGTGGCACAGTGGTTAAGAATCTGCCTGCCAATGCAGGGAACATGGGTTTGAGCCCTGGTCGGGAAGATCCCACATGCCGAGGAGCAGCTAAGCCTGTGCGCCACAACTACAGAGCCTGCGCTCTAGAGCCCACGAGCCACAACTACTGAGCCCACGTGCCAGAACTACTGAAGCCCACATGCCTAGAGCCCGTGCTCTGCAACAAGAGAAGCCATCGCAATGAGAAGCACATGCACCACAACGAAGAGTAGCCCCCGCTCGCCGCAACTACAGAAAGCCCATGCATATCAATGAAGACCCAACACAGCCATAAATAAATAAATAAAAAAGTAAGTAAGTAAATCTATTAAAAAAAAAGAAGTGCGTTACATTGCTAATAGTTTAAATATCTTTCTGTTATTGATTTCTAATTATATTCCATTGTGGTCAGAGAATATACTTTGTATGATTTGAATCCTTTTAAATTTATTGATATTTATAGCCCAGACTCTTGTCCATCTGGGTAAATGTTTCACGTGTGATTGAAAATAATGTATACGCTGCTGTTATGCCAAGTGTTCGAAAACCAATTAGCATAAGTTGGTTGATAGCATTTTTTAAGACTTCTTTATTCTTTCTGAATTTCTACCAACTTGTTCTATCAATTATTGAGAAAAGCTTATTGAACTCTCTTTTATGGGAATTGTTCTATTTCTCCTTTCAGTTCTATCAGCTTTTGCTTCTTGTATTTTGAAGCTTCGTTATTATATGAATAAACATTTAAGGTGAATTGATCCCAGTATCATTATGAAATAAGCTTCTTAATAGGTGATATGTTTTGCTTTGCAATTTACTTTGTTTAATATTTTTTAAATTAACTTTTATTGGACTAAAGTTGCTTTATATAATATTAATATAGCCACTCCAATAACATTTTTTCTTTCTTTTTTCTTTTTTGGCTGCACCATGCGGCATGTGGGATCTTAGTTCCTTGACCAGGGACTGGACCTGTGCCCCCTGCAGTGGAAGCGCAGTCCTAACCACTGGACTGCCAGGGAAGTCCCTCCAATAACTTTCTTTTGATTAGTGTTAACATGACAATGCTTTTCCTATTCTTTCACTTTTAACCTATTTGTGTCTTTATATTTAAATACAGTATATAATTGGATTTTTAAAAATCTAAATTGACAGTTTCTGACTTTTAATGAAGGAGGTGTCTAAGCCATTTATATTTAATATGATTTTTATATTCTAGGGTTTAAAATCTATCATCTTGCTATTTGATTTCTATGTGTTCCACCTGTTCTACATTCCCCTTTCCCTTTCTTCTGCCTTTATTTTTTGAACGAACTGAATATTTCTTATTCTGTTTTATTCCTTTGTTGGCCAATTAGCTATAATTCTTTTTAAAAATTGTAATGATTGCTTTAGCATATACAGTATACCTCTCTATTAGTTTCCTCAGACTACTCTAAGAAAGTACCACAAACTGTGTGGCTTAAAATAACAAATATATTCTCTCACTATTTTGGCGGCTAGAAGTCTGAAATCAATGTATTGGCAGAGTTGGTTCCTACTGGAAGTGCTGAAGGACAATCTGTTCCATGCTTCTCTCCTAGCTTCTGGTGGTTGCTGGCAATCCTTAGTGTCTCTTCACCTGTAGAAGCATCACTCCAATCTCTGCTTATATTTTCGTATGACGTTTCTTCCCGTGTCTTTGTGAGTTCACATGGCCATTTCCCCACTGTGTGTGTTTGTGTACCCAAATTTCTCTTATCTTATAAGGACACCATTGGTTAAGGGCTCACCCTAACCCAATATACCTCGTTTTAACTTACATCTGCAAAGACACTATTTCCAATAAGGCTACATTCACAGGTACTGGGGATTAGAACTTGAAAATATATTTTGGAGGGGCACAATTCAACTCATGACAACGTCTTTAACTTGTCACAATCTATCTTCAAGTAATATACCACTTTACATATAGTATGAGAATGTTACAACAGTGTACTTTCATTTCTTCTCAATCTTTATGCTATTGTTGTCATACATTTACTTCTACATATTTTATAAACCCCATATCACATAGTTATCATTTTTTGATATCAGTAGTCATTTGTCTGTGAAGTAACTTTTAAAAATAAGAAAATTTATATTTATCCACATATTTTCCATCTCTGGTGTGTTTTGTTCTTTTTATAGATTCATTTACATCTGGTATAATTCTACCTAAAGTATTCTCTTAGAAAGCACATCTTCTGGTGATGAAATCTTTCACATTTTGGAAATCTAAAAGGTATTTTGTCCTAGTTTTAAAAATTGTGGTAAAAAACACACAACATTAAATTTGCCATGTTAACCATCTTTAAGTGTATAGTTTAGTAGTGTTAAGTATAGTCACATTGTTAAGCAATAGGTCTCTAGAAACTTTTCATCTTGCAACACTGAAACTCTATACCCACTGAACACTAATTACTCCTCTTCACTCCCCTCAGCCCTTGGTAACCACCTTTCTACTTTCTACGAGTTTGATTACTTTATATACTTTATGTGAGTGGAATCATACATTATTTGTTCTTTTGTGACTGGCTTATTTTATTTAGGTTTATCCATTTTATAGGATGTGACAGGATCCCCTTTTTTTTTTTTTTTGCGGTACGCGGGCCTCTCACTGTTGTGGCCTCTCCCTTTGCGGAGCACAGACTCCGGACGCGCAGGCTCAGTGGCCATGGCTCATGGGCCTAGCCGCTCCACGGCATGTGGGATCTTCCCGGACCAGAGCACGAACCCGTGTCCCCTGCATCAGCAGGCGGACTCTCAACCACTGTGCCACCAGGGAAGCCCTATCCATTCATCTTTTGATGGATGTTTGGGTTGCTTCTGCCGCTTGGTTATTGTGAATAATGCTGTAATGGATATTCATGTGTAAATATATCTTCAAGACCTTACTTTGAAGTCTGTTGAGCTATATACTATATACCTAGAAGTGAGGTTGCTGGATCATGGTATTTCTATTTTTATTTTTTTGAGGAACCTCCATACTGTTTTCCACAATGGATACATCGTTTTACATTCCAACCAACAGTGCACAAGAGTTCCAAGTTCTCCACATCCTTGCCAGCACTTGTTATTTTCTGTTCTTTTGATAGTGACCACCTGATGGGTATGAGGGAATGTTTCAAAGTGGTTTTGATTTGCATGTCCCTAATGATTAGTGATGTTGAGCATCCTTTTACGTGCTTATTGGCCATTTGCGTATAATATTTAGAGAAATGTCTGTTCAATTCATTTTCCCGTATTTTAAATGGATTTTGTTGTTGTTGAGTTGTAGAAGTTTCTTTTCTTTCTTTCTTTTTTTTTTTTTTTTTGCAGTACGCAGCCCTCTTACTGTTGTGGCCTCTCCTGTTGAGGAGCACAGGCTCTGGATGTGCAGGCTCAGCGGCCATGGCTCATGGGCCTAGCCGCTCCGCGGCATGTGGGATCTTCCCGGACCGGGGCATGAACCTGTGTCCCCTGCATCAGCAGGTGGACTCTTAACCACTGCGCCACCAGGGAAGCCTTGTAGAAGTAACCCCATGTCAGATATATGACTTGCAATTACTTTCTCCCATTTCATAGGCTATTTTTTCATTTTGTTGATTGTTTCCTTTGATGTACAGAAGTCTTTAAGTTTCATGTACTCCCATATGTCTGTTTTTTATTTTGTTGCCTGGGCTTTTGGTGTCATAGTCAAGAAATCATTTTCTAGTGTCCTCAAGTTTCTCTGCCATGTCTTCTTTTAAGAGGTTTTGGATATGGAGTATGGAAAAGGCCCAATTTTATTCTTTTGCATGTGGAAATATATCTATTTTTCCAAACACCATATGTTGAAGAGACTGTCCTTTTCCCATTGTGTAGTTTTGGCACCCTTGTCAAAAATCACTTGGCCTATTTTTCAAGGATGTATTTCTTGACTATCTATTGTGTTCCACTGGTTAATATATCTATCTTTATGCCAGTATCACATTGTATTAATTACCGTTCCTTTGTAGTATGTTTTGAAATCAAAAAGTACGAGGCCTCCAGCTTTGTTCTTTTTCAGGAATGTTTTGGCAAGTCAGGTCCCACATGAATTTAGGATTTTTTTCTATTTCTGCAAAAATTGCCGTTGGGATTTTGATAGGGATTGCATTGAATCTGTAGATTGCTTTGGGTCATATGAACATTTTAACAATATTGAATCTTTCAATCCACAGGCATGGGCTGTCTTTCCATTTATTTGTATCTTCTTTGATATTTTTAGTAGTGTTTTGTAGTTTTGAGTGTATGAGTCTTTTACCTCCTTTGTTAAGTTTATTCCTAAGTATTTTATCTTTTTTTTTTTTGATGCTTTAGTAAATGGGATTATTTTCTTAATTTCCTTTTTGGATTGGTCATTGTTAGTGAAGAGAAACACGACTAATTTTTGTGTGTTGATTTTGTATGCAGAAACTTTGCTGAAATTGTTTTTAGTTGTAACATTATTTTTTCTGGGATTCTTAGTTTTTTTCTGCATATCAGATCATGTCATCTGTGAACAGAGATAATTTTACTTCTTCTTTTCCAGTTTCTTTTTTTATGTCTAAATTACTTTGGCTAGAACTTCCACACTCTGTTGAATAGTATTGGCAGGATTGTGTATTCTTGCCTTCTTCTTCATCTTAGAGGACAAGCTTTCAGTCCTCTACCATTGAATATGTTATTAGCTATGGGCTTTTAATATGTGGCTTTTGTTATGTTGAGGTAGTTTCTTTCTATTTCTAGTTTGTTGAGTAACTTTTGTCATAAAATGATGTTGAATTTTTCTGCATTGATTGAGATGATCGTGTGGTTTTGTCCTTGATTTTGTTAATGTGGTGTATTACATTGATTGATTTTTGTATATTGAACCATCCTTGCATTCCAAGTATAAATCCCACTTGGTCATAGTGTATGATTCTTTTAATGTACTGTTGAATTCAGTTTGCTAGTATTTTGTTTAGGATTTTTGCATCATTATTAGTCAGGAATATTGGTCTTTAGCTTTATTTTCTTGTGTTTTTGTTTGGTTTGGGTATCAGGGTAATGCTGGCCTCATAGAATGAGTTTGGGAGTGTTCCCTATTTTCAGTTCTTAAGAAGAGTTTGAAGAGGATTGGTGCTAATCCTTCTTTCAATGTTTGGTACAATTCTCTGGTGAAGGCGTCCGGTCCTGGGCTTTTCTTTGTTGGGAGCTTTTTCATTAGTGCTTCTATCTTCTTGCTAGTTATAGGTATATTCATACTTTTTATTTCTTCATGTTTCAGTTTTGGAAGATTGTATGTTTTTAGGGATTTATCCATTTCTTCTAAGCTATCCAATTTGTTGGCGTATAATAATTCACAGTAATCTCTTATAATCCTTTTTATTTCTGTTACATCAGTTGTAAAGTCCCTATTTTCATTTCTAATTTTAGCTATTTGAGTCTTCTTATTTTTTTTTTAGTCTAGCTAAGAGTTTGTCAATTTTGTAAATCTTAAAAAAAACCTACTGATTTCATTGATTTTTTTTTCCTATTGTCTTTCTATTCTCTTTTTCATTTATTTACTCTCTAATCTTTATTATTTCCTTCCTTCTACTAACTTTGGGTTTAGTTTGTTCTTCTTTTTCTAGTTCTTTGAGGTGTAAGTTTAGTTTATTGATTTGAGACCCTTCTCTTTTAATGTAAGTGTTTACTGCTATAAACTTTCCTCTCGGTTCTACTTTCACTGCACCCATAAGTTTTGATATGTTGTGGGTTTTCAGATCCAGAAAAGATCTAGGTATTTGTAAATAAATAAATAAATTCCTTATTTCTTTTATAAAATAAGAATTTTCTAAATTATAATGCTCTCTTTTTGACCCATTTGTTGTCTAATAGTACATTCTTTCCTTGACATTGGTCTTAGTGATGATTTTTTATATTTGACACTGAAAGCAAGTGCAAGAAAATCAAAAATAAACAAGTGGGAGTACATCAAACCAAAAAGCTTCTGTACAGCAAAGGAAACCATCAACAAAATGAAAAGTCAACCTACCAAATGGGAGAAAATATTTGCAGATCATGTGTTTGATAAGTGGTCAACATCCAAAATATATAAAGATAAAAAACTCATACAACTCAATAGCAAGAAAACCCCCAAAATCTCATTAAAAAATGGGAAGAGGATCTGAATAGACACTTTTTCAAGGAGGGTATATAAATGGTCAACAGGTATATGAAAAGGTGCTGAGAATCATTAATCATCAGGGAAATGTAAGTCAAAACCACAATGAGTTATCACCTCACACCTGTTAGAATGGCTATTATCAAAAAGACAAGAAATAACAAATGTTGGCAAGGATGTGGAAAAAAGGAATCCCTTGTGCACTGTTGGTCAGAATGTAAATTGGTGCAACTACTATGCAAAACAGGATGGAAGTCCTCAAAAAATTAAAAAATAAAGCTACTGTATGATTCAGCAATTCCACTTCTGGGTGTTTATCTGAAGGAAGTGAAAACACTAACTTCAAAAGAAATATGCACCCCATGTTCACTGCAGCATTTTATAATAGCCAAGAGATGGGCTCAACTTAAGTGTCCATTAAGGGATGAATGGGATACTATTCAGCCATAAAAAGAAGGAGATCTTGCCATCTGTGACAACAGGGACAGATCTTGAGGGGATTATGCTAAGTGAAATAAGCCAGAGAGAGAAAGACAAATACCACATACCTCATTTATATGTGGAATCTAAAACCACCACCACTTGGGACTTCCCTGGTGGTCCAGTGGTTAACACTTTGCCTTCCAATGCAGCAGGTGCAGGTTTGATCCCTGGCTGGGGAGCTGAGATCCCACATGCCTCATGGCCAAAAAACCAAGCATGAAACAGAAGCAATATTGTAACAAATTCAATAAAGATTTTAAAAATGGTCCACATCCAAAAAAATAAATTAAAAAAATAAAAACCACCAACACCACCACCAACAAACCAAACTCATAGATACAGAGAACAAGATTGGTATTGCCAGAGATGAGGGTTTGGGGTGGGCAAAATGGTGAAGGGAGTTATAAAATAAATAAGTGCTGGGGATGTAATTTGTATCATGGTGAATATAGTTAATTATACTGTATTGTATGTTTGAAAGTTGCTAAGAGAGTAAATCTTGAAAGTTCTCATCCCAAGAAAAAAAATTATACTTATACGTGGTGATGGTTGTTAACTAGACTTATTGTGGTAATCATCTTGAAATGTATACATAATTAAATCATTATGTTGTGTGCCTGAAATTACTATGTTATATGTCAATTATGTCTTTTTTAAAAAAATTAATTGATTAATTAATTTATTTTTGGCTGTGTTGGGTCTTTGTTTCTGTGAGAGGGCTTTCTCTAGTTGTGGCAAGCGGGGGCCACTCTTCATCATGGTGTGCGGGCCTCTCACTATTGCGGCCTCTCTTGTTGTGGGGCACAGGCTCCAGATGCGCAGGCTCAGTAGTTGTGCCTCATGGGCCCAGTTGCTCCGTGGCATGTGGGATCTTCCCAGACCAGGGCTCGAACCCGTGTCCCCTGCATTGACAGGCAGGTTCTCAACCACTGTGCCACCAGGGAAGCCCCAATTATGTCTTTTTTTTTAAAGTTTTTTTTTTAAAGATTTCTTTGATTTGGACCATTTTTTAAAGTCTTTACTGAATTTGTTACAACATTGCTTCTGTTTTATGTTTTGGTTCTTTGGCCGCGAGGCATGTGGGATCCTAGCTCCCCAACTAGGGATCGAACCCGCACCCTCTGCAATGGAAGGTGAAGTCTTAACCACTGGACTGCCAGGGAAGTCCCTAAAAGTTTTTTTTTTTTTTTTTTTAAAGTTTTTTTTTTATTGAAGTATAGTTGATTTACAATGTTTCAGGTATACAGCAAAGTGATTCAGTTATATGTATATAATAAATATATATATGTTCCTTTTCAGATTCTTTTCCATTATAAGTTATTACAAGATATTGAACATGGTTCCCTGTGCTCTACAATAGCTCTTTGTTGTTTATCTATTATATATATAATAGTGTGTGTCTGTTAATCCCAAATTCCTAATTTATCCTTCCCCTCCTTTTGCCTTTGGTAACCATAAGTTTGTTTTCTATGTCTGAGTCTATTTCTGTTTTGCAAATAAGTTCATTTGTATCATTTTTTCAGATTCCACATCTAAGTGATATCATATGATATTTGTCTTTCTCTTTCTGACTTACTTTACTTAGTATGATAATCTGATGATAATGGTAATATCAATTTTTTTTTAGAGATTTCTAGATATCTTCTTTTTGAAATTTTATTTTATTTTATTTATTTATTTTTGGTTGCATTGAGTCTTCCTTGCTGCACGTGGACTTTCTGTGGTTGCATTGAGTGGGGGCTACTCTTTGTCATGGTGTGCAGGCTTCTCATTGTGGTGGCTTCTCTTGTTGCGGAGCATGGGCTCTAGGTGCGCAGGCTTCAGTAGTTGTGGCATACGGGCTTAGTTGCTCCGTGGCATGTGGTATCTTCCCGGACCAGGGTTCGAACCCGTGTCCCCTGCATTGGCAGGTGGATTCTTAACCACTGTGCCACCAGGGAAATCCTCAATTATGTCTTAATGAAAGAAAGAAACCAAAATATAAATACTTTCAAAATGATTAAAACCTTGTGTTTTAACATTAAAAATTTAAATAAATAGGATTTTTTGTGTGCAAAGAAGAAAAAAGTGAAGAATGTTTTATTATTGTTATAGGCATCTGTGGTGAAGTTTAGTTATTAATTGCCTATGTGACTAGCCATAGAAAGGGTGCAGCGTCAGAAGAGAGGTAAGGCTTGCAGTTTGATGCACTCAGCAAGGACATGCAGGAGGGCCCATGGTGGGCTGCCTCTCCCGACACTGATGTGAATTGGTTCAAACACAATAAGATGGATTTGGTTTATACAAACAAAGTAAATATATTTGGACTGAAATTTGAGGGATTTTAGTTGTACCTATTGAAGAAACAGATTTAAATTAAAGTTAATATAATATATAGAGCAGAATACATTTGAGTAATATATATATATATTTGAATAATAAACATGAAAAAAGAGTGCATTGTTTAATTTCCACACATTTGGGGATTTTTCTATTTTTCTTCTACTGTTTATTTCTTGTTTCATTTCATTGTAGCCAGAGAAGATACTTTGTATGATTGCAGTCTTCTTAAATGTGAAAAGACTTGTTTTGTGGTCTAACATGTTACCTATCTTGAGAATGTTCCATACCTTGATTCTCTTTTCATTTCCCTTTGTGTAAATTATATAGGTATTTTCTTTGTGATTACCATTGCAATAACATGAAACATCTTAAAGGTATAGCAGTCTATTTTAAACTGATAATAACTTCAATTGCCTATAAAATCTCTACTCCTTTAAATCCCTGCCTTTCTTATTACAGGCATACCTTGGAGACTGTGGCTTCAGTCCAGACCACTGTAATAAAGCAAATATCACAATAAAGCAAATCACATGAATATTTTGGTTTCCCAGTGCATATAAAAGTTACATTTACACTATACTGTAGTCTATTAAGTGTGCAATAGTATTATGTCTTTAAAAACAATGTACATGCCTTAATTTTAAAATACATTATTGCTAAAAAATGCTAACCATCATCTGAGTCTTCAGTGAGTTGTAATCTTTATCAGGTGCAGGGTTTGAAATATTGCAAGAATTACCAAAATGTGACACAGAGACGTGAAGAGAGCAAATACTGTTGGGAAAATGGTGCCTGATGCTGGGTTGCTACAAACCTTCAATTTGTGAAAATGCAGTATCTGCAAAGCACAATAAAGCAAAGCTCAGTAAAATGAGGTATGCCTATATATGTTATTGATGATACAATTACCTCTTTTATATTGTGTATCCATTAACATAAATTTGTAACAATTTTTATGTTTTTGTTTCTTAAATTCTATATTAGATTGTAAAGTGATTTACACACATACATTATCACACTACAGAATTCTATATTTGTCTAAATATTTACTTATACCAGGGAGTTTATATTTTTGTATGGTTCTGTGTTGTTTATAATCCTTTTGCTTCAACTTGAAGGAGTCCCTTCAGCATTTTGTAGGGCAGGTCTAGTGGTAAGGAACTCCCTTAACTTTTGTTTTTGTAGGAAACTCTTTAATTTCTCCTTTGTTTTTGAAGAAAAGTTTTCCAAGATATAGTATTCTTGGCTGGCATTTTTTTTGTTTCAGTACTTTAAATATATTATCCTACTCCCTTCCAGGGAAGGTTTCTACTGAGAAATCTGCTGACAATCTACTAGTAGCTCCTTTGTACATAAAATTTGCATTTTCCTAGTTGCTTTCAAGATTCTTTGCCTGTGACTTTTGACAATTTGATTATAACGTCTGTTGGCTTACAAACTGGCCCCTCTATAAGGAGGGTAAGGAGAGACTGAAGAATGAAGCAGACCACTTCATTTTGGTAGGTGGCAATTTTAATAAACAAGGGAATTTACATACAAGGCTTGTCTTGGGTGGCCGCAAGATGAGTAATCTCCACATCACCTACCTGCCAGAATCTTAAAAGTTTATAGAGAGGCCTTAACTAGGTTCAGTCATGTATACTGTCTTGATGGTCTCAACAACACTGTTCTCTCAAGGCTGTGTCCTTGAAAACGGTTCCCACTGTGGGAATGATGGGCAGAACATACATTCTAAGGACAGGGAAGGGGGTGAGAAGCCTCTGTTTGCCCTGGTCCAGCTTTTAGGTCAACCAGTGGTCATGTCTTCTAATAGATTACCTCTTCAAACAATATCTCTTGTTGTAGATCCCTTTAGATTTTTCCTAACTGGAGTTTCTTGAATTTCTTGAATTTGTATGTCCATTTCTCTCCTCAGATTTGGGAAGATTTCAGCCATTATTTCTTCAAATAGAATCTCTGTTCCTTTCTTCCTTTCTTCTCCTGCTGGGGTTCACATGGTGCATATATGGTTCCATTTGATGATGACCCAAAAATGCCTTAGGCTCCCATTCATCTTTCATTCTTTTTTTCTTTTTGCTCCTCTGCAACAGTACTTTTGAAAGTCTTGCTGTCAAGTTCATGGATTCATTCTTCTGACTGCTCAGGTCTGCTGTGGAGTCCCTTTAGTGAATTTTTCAATCCAGATATTGTGTTCTTAAGTTCCACAATTTCTGTTTGGTTCTTCTTCATAGTTTCCCTCTCTTTGTTGATATTCTCATTTGGTTCATGCATAATTTTCCTGATTTCATTTTAGTTGTCTATGTTCTCTTTTAATTCATTGAGCACCCTTATAACAATAATTTTGATTTTTTTTTGGTAATTAATATATTTCTGTTTCATTAGGGTTAGTTTCTGGAGATTTAATTTTTTCCTTTAAATGTGTCATTTTTCTTGTTTCTTTGTATGGCTTATTATTTTTTTCTTGGGATTTTAGCATTTGAAGAATCAGCCATCACCCCCAGACTTTTTAATCTGCAATTGTGTAGGGAGAACTTTCTCAACTGAGCCTGGCTAGGGATTCTGGAGACCGCTCAAATCTTTTCTGGGGATGCATCCTCTCTGGGCTTTAGGAGGTTTGCCAGTTCTTCTTCTTCTTTTTTTTAAGAATAAATTTATTTATTTATTTATTTTTGGCTGCATTGGGTCTTTGTTGCTGCACACGGGCTTTCTCTAGTTGTGGTGAGTGGGGGCTACTCTTTGTTGTGGTGCACGGGCTTCTCATTGTGGTGACTTCTTTTGTTGTGGAGCACAGGCTCTAGGTACGTGGGCTTCAGTAGTTGTGGCACGCAGGCTCAGTAGTTGTGGCTCGTGGGCTCTAGAGCACAGGCTTAGTAGTTGTGGCACATGGGCTTAGTTGCTCTGCGGCATGTGGGGTCTTCCTGGACCAGGGCTGTAATCCGTGTCCACTGCATTGACAGGTGGATTCTTAACCACTGCACCACCAGAGAAGTCTACCAGTTCTTCCTGAGAGCTCCCACTGGAGTGTCTCTTTGATACTGTGGCCTCTTTGGTACTGTAATAAGCTGCAGTATTGGAACTCTACCTAGTGTCTCTGGTAATGAAAACTCTGGTGAATGTTGATGGTTTTGTTCTCAGATACCCCTAATCTGGCTTCTGTATTCCTGTCAGTACTTGGATTCAAGTAAGACAGAAAATGGTCCCTCAGGCAGCCCCCCCTAAAAGTCAGAATAATGGACAGACATTCTACTTGTTTCTCTCACCAGGGAGAATATGTGAATTGAGGTTTTCCTCCTAATGGTGCCACACTGTGTGGGCAGTAGGGGTTCTGGCAAGAGAAAGTGCCGTGAATTTTCCTGCTGACTTTGAGGCAGTTGGCTTAGTGCTCACCTGGGGTGCAGGATCCGTTTTTTTTTTTTTAACTTATTTTATTCAAGTATAGTTGATTTATAATGTGTTCATTTCTGCTGTATAGCAAAATGATTCACTTATACATATGTATGTGTGTGTATGTATATATATATACATGTATATATATATATACATACACACACATACACACACACACATATATGTATACACACACACACATTCTTTTTCTTTTCCATTATGGTTTATCACAGAATACTGAATATAGTTCCCTGTGCTATACAGTAGGACATTGTTCTTTATCCATTCTATATATAATAGTTTGTATATGCTAATCCCAAACTCTCATTCCATCCATCCCTACCCCACACACACATTGACAACCACCAGTCTGTTCTCTATGTCTGTGTGTCTGTTTTGTAGATAAGTTCATTTGTGTCATATTTTAGATTCCACATATAAGTGATATCTTTGATATTTGTCTTTCTCTGACTAACTTCACTTAGTATGATAATCTCTAGGTCCAGCCATGTTGCTGCAAATGGCATTATTTCATTCTGTTTTTATGCCTAAGTAGTAGTCCACTGTATATATGACCACATCTTCTTTACCCATTCATCTATCAATGGACATTTAGGTTGTTTCCATGTCTTGGCTATTGTGAATAGTGCTGCTATGAACATAGGGGTGCATATATCTTTTTGAATTATAGTTTTGTCTGGATATATGTCCAGGAGTCAGATTGCTGGATCATATGGAAACTCCATTTTTAGTTTTTTGAGGAACCTTCATACTGTTTTCCACAGTGGCTACACCAATTCACATTCCCACAAACAATGTAGGAGGGTTCCCTTTTCTCCACACCTTCTCCAGCATTTCTTGTTTGTAGACTTTTTAATGATAGCCATTCTGACCAGTGTGAGGTGGTACCTCATTGTAGTTTTGATTTGCATTTCTCTAATAATCAGCTATGTTGAGCATCTTTTCATATGCCTGTTGCCCATCTGTATGTCTTCTTTGGAGAAATGTCTTTTTAGGTCTTCTGCCCATTTTTCAGTTGGGTTGTTTTGTTATTGAATTGTATGAGCTGTTTGTATATTTTGGAAATGAAGTCCTGTTGGTCACATCATTTGCAAATATTTTCTCCCATTCTGTAGATTGTCTTTTCATTTTTTTTTGTTTATGGTTTCCTTTGCTGTACAAAAGCTTGTAAGTTTCATTAGGTCCCATTTTTTTATTTTTGCTTTTATTTCTATTGCCTTGGGAGACTGACCTAAGAAGACATTGGTACGATTTATGTCAGACAGTGTTTTGCCTATGTTCTCTTCTAGGAGTTTTATGGTGTCATGTCTTATATTTGTCTTTAAGCCATTTTGAGCTTGTTTTTGTATGTGGTGTGAGGGTGTGTTCTAACTTCATTGATTTAAATGTGGCTGTCCAGGGAGCTCCCTAGTGGTTAGGATTCAGCACTTTCACTGCTAGGACCTGGGTTCAATCCCTGCTTAGGGAACTGAGATCCTGCAAGCCGCGTGGCACGGCCAAAAAAAAAAAAAAAAATATGCAGCTGCCCAACCTTTCCAACACCACTTGCTGAAGAGTGTCTTTTCTCCATTTTATAGTCTTGTCTCCTTTGTTGAAGATTTATTGACCATAAGTGGGTGGGTTTATTTTTAGGCTGTCTATTCTGTTCCATTGATCCATATGTCTGTTTTTGTGCCAATACCCATGCTGTTTTGTTTTTTTTTTTCTTCTTCGGTATGCGGGCCTCTCACTGCTGTGGCCTCTCCCATTGCGGAGCACAGGCTCCGGATGCGCAGGCTCAGGGGCCATGGCTCAGGGGCCTAGCCGCTCCGCGGCATGTGGGATCTTCCCGAACCGGGGAACAAACCCCTGTCCCCCGCATCGGCAGGTGGACTCTCAACCACTGCGCCACCAGGGAAGCCCCCCATGATGTTTTGATTACTGTAGCTTTGTAGTATTGTCTGAAGTCTGGGAGGGTTATGCCTTGCAGGATTCTTTTAACTGGTTTCTGGATTTCTCACAAAGGCACATGGTTTGTGTAGTATTGTTAAATTCCTGTGTCTATGGGAGAAGGAGGGTCTATGGCTTCCTATTCTGCCATCTTGCTGATGTCATCCTCCCTTTTCAGCCCTAGTTTTTGAAAAATCTTTCTGCTAGGTATAGAATTCTAGGTAGACTTTTTTCAAATGTTAGTATTTTAAAGATTTTGCTGTGCTGTTTTCTGGCTAGCATTATTACCAGTGAGAAGTCTGCTATCATTCTTATTATTTCTCTAGGTATTTCTCTGGCTCCTATTAAGATTTTCTCTTCATTACTGCTTTTAGGCAATTTGATTGTGATGTGGTGTGGGAGTAGTTTTTCTCATATTTATTTTGCTTGGAGTTCATTGAGCTTCTTGAATCTGGGGTTTTAAAAAATTTCACGTATTTTGAGGTATAATTAATGTATACAATTGTAAGATATTTAAAATGTACATCACAGTGATTTAATATACGTACATATACATCTATTTTATTAACACATCTGTCACTTCACATTTATCTTTTTGTGTTTGAGAACATTTAAGTTTTAGTCTCCTAGCAAGTTTCAATTATACAATACAGTGTTATCAACTAGAGTCACTATGGTTTTCATGAGATCCTCACACCTATTCATCTCATAGCTGAAATTTTGTACCCTTTTACAAACCTCTCTCTATTTCTTCACTCCTGGTCCCAGTGGCAGATCAGAGTTTTTGTCTGTTCTCTCCGCACTGGGTTGGGATGTAGAGCCAACGTGGGTGGAGTGTTTTTGAGCTCATTAAGAACTTGTTATTAGTTTAGTGCAATCCTGTGACACTCCTGAATGCAAGCCCCATTGGCTTTCAGAGCCAGGCAATCTGGGTGCAGATTGCCTGGCTCTCTCTCAGGTGGCAGCTGCTAAAGCTGGTGTGTCAGATGTGTGTACAAGGTCCTTCCAGAGAGATAACTGTGACTCAGAGCAGACCAAAAGGAGAGGGTATGGGAGGTGTCCACAGTCTTCCCTAGTGTTTGGAGAGGATTGCAGTTAGCCTCTAGATGCATGCTAAATTAGAAGCCTGACCTCAGGCAGCATCTTTTAAAGTATGCAAAGAGACCCCTTTTAGGGAAATACTGAGAGATGGGGGTTTGTGCGTGCTTACTCTGTGCTGAGCCCTGGGGGTATAGCCAGTTTAAGAATTGCTTTTTTATTTGCTACTGTCTGTGGGACTAGTGAATGGGAGCCTATTGGTTATCAGAGCGAGGAGATCTGGGCACCCACCACTTGTGAAGCAGCTGCAAAAGCTGAGGTACAGATGAGTATATTAGCTCCTTCCAGGCAGATACTGGTGACTTGGGGCAGCCTGAAGAGAGGTGGAAAGGTGAGTTCTGGCTTCCCTGGTCTCTGGGGAGGATTGCAGTTAGCCCCTAAATGCAAGTTAAATTAGAATTCTGACCTTCAGGCAGCATTTCTTAAAGTGTGCAAAAATAGACCCCATTCAGGGAAGACTGGAAGACTGAGTGGCATTTTTTGCCTGCTCCCTCTGCACTGAGCCCTGAGGATAGCTACAGCCAGTGCTCCTACAAATGGGTCTCATGGAGTTGCTGCAAGCCTACTGGCTTTCAGAGCTAGGTGTTTTGAGGGGCCACTCCTCAGACAGAAGTCAAATGTTACGGCATTAGTTGTTGGGTCCAAACCCTTCCCTTCCCTCGTCAGGGAGAAACTGGGATTTTCTTTCTTTTTTCTAATATCTTTATTGGAGTATAATTGCTCTACAATGGTGCATTAGCTTCTTCTGTATAACAAAGTGAATCAGTCATACGTATACACATATCCCCATATCCCCTCTCTCTTGTGTCTCCCTCTCACCCTCCCTTTCCCACCCCTCTAGGTGGTCACAAGGCACCGAGCTGATCTCCCTGTGTATGCAGCTGCTTCCCACCAGCCATCCATTCTACATTTGGTAGTGTATATATGTCCATGCCACTCTTTCACCTGGTCCCAGCCCACCCCTCCCCCTCCCCGTGTCCTAAGTCCACTCTCCACATCTGCACCTTTATTCCTGTCCTGCCCCTAGGTTCTTCAGAACCATTTTACTTTATTTTATTTTTTTTAGATTCCATATATATGTGTTAGTGTACAGTATTTGTTTTTCTCCTTCCAACTTACTTCACTCTGTATGACAGACTCTAGGTCCATCCATCTCACTGCAAATAACTCAATTTCGTCTCTTTTTATGGCTGAGTAATATTCCATTGTATATATGTGCCACATCTTCTTTATCCGTTCATCTGTCAATGGACACTTAGGTTGCTACCATGTCCTGGCTATTGTAAATACAGCTGCAATGAACATTTCGGTACATGACTGTTTTTGAATTATGGTTTTCTCAGAGTATATGACCAATAGTGGGATTGCTGGGTCATATAGTAGCTCTATTTTTAGTTTTTTAAGGAACCTCCATACTGTTCTCCACAGTGGCTCTATCAATTTACATTCCCACCAACAGTGAAGGAGGGTTCCCTTTTCTCCACACCCTCTCCAGCATTTATTGTTTGTAGACTTTCTGGCCATTCTGACCTGTGTGAGGTGATACCTCATTGTAGCTTTGATTTGTATTTCTCTAATGATTAGTGATGTTGAGCATCCTTTCATGTGTTTGTTGGTAATCTGTATATCTTCTTTGGAGAAATGTCTATGTAGGTCTCTGGCTCATTTTTTGATTGGGTTGTTTTTTTTGATATTGAGTTGCATGAGCTGCTTGTATATTTTGAAGATTAGTGCTTTGTCAGTTGCTTTGTTTGCAAATATTTTCTCCCATTCAGAGGGTTG